>NC_029790.2:55274868-55276348 GCF_000816755.2 Arachis ipaensis | reverse complement strand
CATCTTCCTCCTTTGTTTTTGCATCTTCCTCTTCTTCCATGTGTGAGGATGGAAAGTTCTCTAATTCACTGGAGTATGAACTCCTTTGATTGATTTCCTCACTTTCTTCTATAGGATCTTGTATTATATCTCTTGGGAAGGAATTTTCTTGCTCCTCTTCTTGTGGCTTGATAATCGACTGCCATGTTTCTCTACATTTTTGACACTCGTCTTTATATCATGTAAGAATTCTTTTTCATGAGACTTAAGATCTGATGGTATTTGAGATGAATAAGGAGGAGGTGATGGTTCTTGATAAGTGCAAAAAGAGGATGGTTCTTGGTATGAATAGGGAGATAGTGGCTCTTGATATGGGTAGAAAGATGATGGTTCTTGATATGGATAGAGAGGTGGTAGTTCTTGGTATGGATATGGAGATGGTGGTTCTTGATATGAATATAGAGATGGTGGTTCTTGATAGTTGGAACATGGAGCATTGAAGTTTCTTTGGTTTTGACTTTGTCAACCAAAATTCGGGTAGTTCCTCCATCCACAATCGTATGAATTACTACTTGGGTGGGAGTAGTAACCCATGTGATCTCTCTATTATTTTTCCTTAGCACAACACACCAAACAGAATTAAACACACCATATGGTAAACAGGAAAGCAAAGAAGAAAGAATCGAATTCTAAAAATTAAAATAAGAAGAATTAAAATAAAACTAACTAGGAAACACCAAACTTAATTTCAGGAATTAAGAAAAATATTAGTAATATTTATTTATTTAAAAATATATTTTTATTATTATTTTTTTATTTTTTTATTTTTTTAAAAAAATTAAAGACAAAAATAAAACAAAACTAATAGAATATATAAAAAAATGGAAGGAAACAAAAATGAAAATGAAAGGAAAAGAAAAATAAAAAGGAAAATAAAAAAAGGAACGACGTAAATTTTTTTTTTGAACAAGTAATACCTTACGTGAGTAAGGGTCGATCCCACGAGAATTGATGGATTAAGCAACAATATTGTTTGATAGGATTAGTTAGACAAACAGAAAAGAGTGTTTTGGTATTCAAAAAGCATTAAAAAGTAATTAAGAATTTCAGAAAGCAAGCAGCAAATGAGTTGTGAAATATATATGGGGAAACAGTTAAGGCTTTAGAGTTATCTATTTTCCTGATTGACTTTTCTTATTAACTATTTTAATCATGCAAGATTTAATTCATGGCAAACTATTTGTGACTAGACCCTAATTCCTTAGACCTTCCTAGTCTCCTCTAAAATTCATCAACTGCCAATTCCTTAGTCAATTAATTCCAATTAGAGGGTGATGATTAAATTCTAGTTTATATGCCACAAGAATCCTAATTATCCAAAAATAAAGGGAATATATGTCACGTATCCCGTTAAATACAAACAATTAGAAATTCAGGATAATATGTTTTCAAGCTATTGTTCAAGTAAAGAGCTTTTCCAAGTTATACAAGAACTCAATTA
>NC_029790.2:55268615-55274490 GCF_000816755.2 Arachis ipaensis | reverse complement strand
CAGAGGCTGAAGAAGGACTGCAGATGCTGTTGGATTCTGACATTCCTGCACTCAAAGTGGATTTTCTCAAGCTACAGAAGTCCAAATGGTGCGTTCTCAACGGCTATGTAAAGCTGACTTCCAGAGCTTTTCCAAAAATGTATAATAGTTCATACTTTGCTTCATATTAGAAGGCCTAAAAATGGCGTCCAATGCCAGCCTCCTACCCCCTTCCAGGTGTCCAGCAACCACAGAGCAGAGTCCAGCATCCAAACGCCCAGAGAGAACCCTCTAGCTAGCGTTCAAAGCCCTTGGAGTCTCATAGCACATGGATCTCATCAAAGCTCAGCCCAAACACTCACCAAGTGGGCTCCAGAAGTGGATTTTAGCACTAATAAGACTGTTTTACCCTTACTAGTTATTTGTTTAGTATTTAAGGGATTTGATTTATGTTATTCGAACATCCTTACTATCATTCAACATATTTTCATTTATCACTTTGTATTTTCCTTTCAGTATGAGTTTCTAAACCTCCTAGGTTGAGGGGAGGAGCCCTGCTGAGTCCTATGAATTAATAAAAGTATTACTATTTCTTCTCCGATCCGTGTTTGATTTATTTCTAAGATGTATACTCGTTCTTCAACATGGTGAATAGGATGATTAGTGACAATAAGCTCAATTCATCATACTAGGATGAACGTGCCTGACAAACACCCACGTCTACTTGGGTTCGTGTGAATACGTGACTGGAAAGTATGAACCAACAGCTATATTTATACATCTCTCAGACGGATAATCCACAACTTCATTGGGGACTTCTCGAGACACCAGTTCAGCCGATCTTCGGCGAGATTAGGGTCTCCGTGGTATAGGCTAGAATCCAAAGAAGCAACATTCTCTGATCTGGAAGATTCGACCTTGTCTGTGGCGTTTTGAGTAGGATCGCCAAGATAATAAACTACTAGAGCTTCACCCTCCGTCAGATTGGATGACCACGGCCAATGGCGTTTAATCTGGAGCAGAGGAGATTGATGACCATGGTCCATGGCATTGATCACTTACACGTTGCCATATATGAGATCACTCACAAGCAGAGAAGACAGTAATACCAAATTTAATTCAGAAAGACAACGCAACTCCAATCCTTTACCTTATTCCTATTACTAATTTTAATCCTAATACAACTTCGTATCCAACAACCTTCTGATTTGCCTGAATAAGACCTGCAAGATAACTATAGCTTGCTTCAAACCACAATCCTCGTGGGATCGTCCCTGACTCACTCAGGTATTACTTGGATGACCTAGTGTACTTGCTGGTACAGCTGTACAAAAGTGTGGGATTCGTGCTACCAGGAACCTGCTGTGCCCTGCTCGAGGGGAAGGTGAAAGGGTGATGCGGGTGGAAATTGGCGAGTTAAGAATGATTATAAAATATGCGTTGCAAGTATAGTTCTCAACCAACCAGAAAATCAGCTTTATCAATTTAAAAAGGGTGTCACAGAAATTAAAATCAAAATACTGGGAGTATGAGTCCCAGGTCGTCTCCCAACGAGCTGCAGAAAAGTGTGCTATTTTATTAATCAGATTTTTTCAAAAAGGTTTGAGTTGAATGGCAGAAAATTAAATTAGAGAGATTATATAAATTTAAATAAAAGCCTTGACTGGGAGTTGATTAGCTGGAAGCCCTATTCTTGTTGGAGTACTCTCAAGATTAATTGATAATTGGGGGTTATTCTGTTTAGTTGTCCCTCACTAAGTAAGGGAAATTTAAATAAGTTGGAATGCTATTTCTATCCATAAGTTCCAGTCCACTCTTGGGAGGATTGGTGTTAGTGACTAGAGAGCAATCCAACAATAAACCCAACTACAATCTTTCTCTTGAGCATCCCAACTTCAAGGGTTTCTTTCAATCAACTCCCCATCAAGTTAGGGAACTACTGGCACAGGTTATGCGAGTGAACAGATTTTGAATGTTTTGGTACTTGTGCGTATGCACACTTTTAAAAATTTTCTTGGGCGTGCGCACGCACACCCCTGTGCGCACGCACACGCCCTGTTTCTCAAATTTTGCTTTGTTTTCAACTATTCTACCTCCCCAACAAGGTTGTAAGATTCTATAACACTTTTTAAAACTTTTGGGCATATTTTTGGATACTTGAAAATGGGAAAGGATTTTAAGGGTCTTAGACGATATTATTTGGAAAAATTTAGAAAACGGAGGCCTAGGTTTTTGGCGTATTGAATGTGGTTTAATATTATGTGGTGAATGGTTGATGAATGGAATGAGGGTTAAGGAACTGTTGAGTTCGGAACTGAAATTTGAATGAACAGTGGTTGAAAAGATTCGAGGGATCTGAGCGAAGTGATGGATCCATCTTGTATTAAAAATGTTTTTGAAAACCATTGCACTACTTTTCATTGAGATTATGAGACGTTATGCGCCCGGCAGGGGCCGGGGTTGGATCCCGCCTGTCGAGGTAGCAGCGGTGGCGTAAGGGCGGTGGTTCGTCCCGCTTGTGCTTAGATGTGAAGCCGGTGGCAATAGATCCCGCTCGCATCCCTTCAGATCATTAGAGCGTACAGGCATAAAACCCTGGATAGTGATCCGAGCACTATATCTCGGGGGTTCCCACACCATGATTCCGAAGGGCAACATCTCTATGGAGATGTGTTGGGTTGGCAGTTGAACCGACAATGTGATATCATAGCCAGTAGGACAGGCATTCCTCATGAGCATTTTCTATCTGTTTGTATGCTTTGTTGATGATGAGCGGATAATTTATACGCTTTTTGGTATTATTTTTAGTATGTTTTCAATAGATTTTAGTTAGTTTTTATTATATTTTTATCAGTTTTATTTAAAATTCACTTTTTTGGACTTTACTATGAGTTTGTGTGTTTTTCTTTGATTTTAGGTATTTTCTGGCTGAAATTGAGGGACTTGAGCAAAAATCTGATTCAGAGGCTGTAAAAGGACTGCAGATGCTGTTGGATTCTGACCTCCCTGAACTCGAAGTGGATTTTTTGGAGCGGCAGAAGTCCAATTAGTGCGCTCTCAATTGCGTTAGAAAGTAAACATCCTGGGCTTTCCAGCAATATATAATAGTCCATATTTTGCCTAAGATTTGATGGCCCAAATCGGCGTTCCAAGTCAGCTTAAGAATTTTGGCGTTTAACGCCAGAACTGGCATAAAAGCTGGAGTTAAAAATTCATGTATGCCTAGATTCATCCAACCATGGTTAATTTGATGCAATTTCATGAGAATTATGCTATGATTACTTGTGTGTTAAGAATGATGAGAATTCTCATGACTTTAGCAATGCTGTGATGTATGTATTGGTTGATGACAGGTGAAAGAAAGCATGGGAGGAATTTGAAGAAGGAGCATGAAAAGGATGAACAAGAAGCAACGTTGGTGGCCAAGTTGCACTACCAACGTTGCCTCAAATGTTGAAAGGGAGGCAGAGCAAGTTTTTGCATAATTTGCTGGTGCCTACGTTGGAGGGAACGTTGGCAAACCAACGTTACCCCCAACGTTGTGATAAAATGTGCTTTCTGGAGATTTGGAAAATTTGTAGCGATGTGCACGCATAGCTGACGTGTACGCGTGGATGGGTAACGTTGGACCAACAACGCTGCCTCAAACGTGATGGCCAATGTGCGCGATCTTGATCTCAAAATTCTGAATTTGAAAAAGCACAATGACGCGCACGCGTTTATAGCACGTACACACGGGCTTAACATTTGAGAATCCACACGCATGCATACAGCACGCGCACGCGTGGATAGGCCAACGTTGGTGGGAATGTTGCTAGTCCACCACTGAGGCCAACATTCTTTTAAAAGTTTTAAAAGCTAGAAATTGGGATTTTTGCATCCACGCACACGCATAGCGTACGCGCACGCGTGGATGCGTATTCTGACCCCAAGGGCGCAAACGCGTAAGGCACGCGTACATGTGGGTAGAAGAATGTTGGCACTCCAACGTTGAGTCAAAATCCAATGACAGCAAACAGATCTGAATTTTCAAAGAGGCGTTTGATTTAACATTGGCCCTCAAACGTGGACTCCAACGTGAGCATCAGAACCTTGCAATTCAAATATATCTCTTCTCAACAGCAAGGGAAACCAATTAGAGCAACTTCAACCCAATTCAATCAAGGCCAAAAGCCCAATTCAAAGATTGAAGATCAAAGAAAGAAAGTGTATAAATAGCTTAGAATTCAAATTAGTTAGGGACTTTTAGCAGGCGGAGAGATACTGACACTCGGCTCATTTTAATTTTCTGCAACTCTTTCATTTCTACAATGTATCCTTCAATTCCATTTTCCATTTTCCATTTTGAGAGCTATGAACAACTAAACCCCTTTCATTCGGTTAGGGAGCTCTATTGTAATTCAATGGATCAATAGTAGTTTTCATCATCTTCTTTCTTTTTTCTTGATTTTTGTTAGGAAGCTTTCGATCTTAATTCAATTAGATAGTTGTCTTGATAGAGAAGCTATCCATAATTGGAATTCTTCTGATCCTTGAGAGAGGGATGAAGAATTCATGCTAGATTTGTGGTATGCAAAATTGCTACTCAGGTTGTAAATTGTTGTTCGAAATTGATTCCCTGGCAATGGCACCAGAAACGGATGCACAGGACCATGGTCTAAACATATCTTCACAACTTCGCATAACTAACCAGCAAGTGCAATGGGTCATCCAAGTAATACCTTACGTGAGTAAGGTTCGAATCCCACGGAGATTGTTGGTATGAAGCAAGCTATGGTCACCTTGCAAATCTCAGTCAGGTAGGGTTAAATGTGATTGGATTAGATAATTAAAAGATAAACAATAAGGGATTGAAATACTTATGTAAATCATTGGTGAGAATTTCAGATAAGCGTATGGAGATGCTTTCGTTCCTCTGAACCTCTGCTTTCCTGCTATCTTCATCCAATTAGTCTTACTCCTTTCCATGGCTGGATTTATGTGATACATCACCATTGTCAATGTCTACTTTCGGTCTTCTCTCGGGAAAATGATCCAAATGCCCTGTCGCGGCACGGCTAATCGTCTGGAAGCATCACCCTTGTCAATGGTTTCATCCTATCCTCTCAGTGAAAATGGCCAACGCACCTTGTCACAGCACGGCTATTCATCTGTCGGTTCTCGATCATGCTGGAATAGGATTTACTATCCTTTTGCGTCTGTCACTACGCCCGGCAATCGCGAGTTTGAAGCTCGTCACAGTCATTCAATCATTGAATCCTACTCGGAATACCACAGAATAAATCCACTTTCGGGGCCCACTTGGTGTGTGCTTGGACTGAGCCTTAACTTTCCACGTGCAGAGGCCATTTGTGGAGTTGAACACCAGGTTTTGATCCATTTCTGGCGTTCAACTCTGGTTTTTGATCCATTTCTGGCGCTGAACTCTAGAATTGGGCAGAGAACTGGCGTTGAACGCCAGTTTGCGTCATCTAAACTTGGGCAAAGTATGGACTATTATATATTGCTGGAAAGCCCTGGATGTCTAATTTCCAACGCAATTGGAAGCGCGCCATTTTGAGTTCTGTAGCTCCAGAAAATCCATTTTGAGTGCAGGGAGGTCAGAATCCAACAGCATCAGTAGTCCTTCTTCAACCTCTGAATCTGATTTTTGCTCAAGTCCCTCGATTTCAGCCAGAAAATACCTGAAATCACAGAAAAACACACAAACTCATAGTAAAGTCCAGAAATGTGAATTTAACATAAAAACTAATGAAAACATCCCTAAAAGTAACTAGAGCCTACAAAAAACATACTAAAAACAATGCCAAAAAGCGTATAAATTATCCGCTCATCACAACACCAAACTTAAATTGTTGCTTGTCCCCAAGCAACTGAAAATCAAATAGGATAAAAA
>NC_029790.2:55250435-55268415 GCF_000816755.2 Arachis ipaensis | reverse complement strand
AGGTGTCCAGGGTTCTTAAGCACACTCTCTTTTTTTTTTTTGTTTTGGACCTTGACTTTAACCGCTCATTCTCAAGTTTTTACTTGACACCTACACGCTACAAGCACATGGTTAGGGACAGCTTGGTTTAGCCGCTTAGACCAGGATTTTATTCCTTTAAGCCCTCCTATCCACTGATGCTCAAAGCCTTGGGATCCTTTTTATTTGCCCTTGCCTTTTGGTTTTAAGGGTTATTGGCTTTTTGCTCTTGGCTCTTGGTTTTAAGAGCTTTGGCTTTTTCTGCTTGCTTTTTCTTTTTCTTTCTATTTTTTTTTCGCCCTTTTTTTTTGCAAGCTTTGTTCTTTGCTGCTTTTTCTTGCTTCAAGAATCATTTTTATGATTTTTCAGATTATCAAATAACATGTCTCCTAGTCATCATTCTTTCAAGAGCCAACATATTTAACATTCTTAAACAACAACTTCAAAAGACATATGCAATGTTCAAGCATTCATTCAGAAAACAAGAAGCATTGTCACCACATCAATATAATTAAACTAAGTTCAAGGATAAATTCGAAACTCATGTACTTCTTGTTCTTTTGAATTAAAACATTTTTCATTTAAGAGAGGTGATGGATTCATAGGACATTCATAACTTTAAGACAGAGTTACTAACTACTAATGATCATGTAATGAAGACACAAACATAGATAAGCACTTAACATAGAAAACAAAAAACATAAGAAATAAGAGCAAGGAATGAATCCACCTTAGTGATGGTGGCGTTTCCTTCTAGAGGGGCCAATGACGTCCTTGAGCTCTTCTATGTCTCTTCCTTGTCTTTGTTGCTCCTCCCTCATTGCTTTTTGATCTTCTCTTATTTCATGAAGGATGATGGAGTTCTCTTGATGTTCCACCCTTAGTTTCTTTCAATAATTGTGTGGAAGAAAATGTATCCCCTGAGGTATCTCAGGGATCTCTTGATTTGCAGTCAAATGTTCTACCACTGAGCTATAGACCCTTGATGGAAGCTTTTGTCTTCCCTTTCCTCCTTCTAGAGGTTTCTCTGGCCTTAGGTGCCATCAATGGTTATGGAAAAAACATGCACCTCATAGATTCCCAGTTTCTCTATTACAGAGAGGGGCATGAGGTTTATTCCTGAACCACGGTCACACAGAGCCTTAAAGATCATGGTGCCTATGGTACAAGGTATTATGAACTTTCCAGGATCCTGTTTCTTCTGATGCAATGTCAGTTGATCCAGATCACTTAGTTCATTTGTGAACAAGGGAGGTTCATCTTCCCAAGTCTCAATACCAAATAATTTGGCATTTAGCTTCATGATTGCACCAAGAAACTTGGCAGTTTGCTCTTCAGTAACCTCCTCATTCTCTTCAGAAGAGGAATACTCATCAGAGCTCATGAATGGCATAAGGAGGTTTAATGGAATCTCTATGGTCTCTAGATGAGTCTCAGATTTCTTTTGTTCCTCAGAGGAAAGCTCCTTATTGATCACTGGACGTCCCAGGAGGTCTTCCTCCTTGGGATTCACGTCTTCTCCTTCCCTTACAGGTTCGGCCATGGTTCTTATGTTAATGGCCTTGCACTCTCCTTTTGGATTCTCTTCTGTATTGCTTGGGAGAGTACTAGGAGGGATTTCAGTGATCTTTTTACTCAGCTGGCCTACTTGTGCTTCCAAATTTCTAATGGAAGATCTTGTTTCATTCATGAAACTTACAGTGGCCTTAGATAGATCAGAGACTAAGTTTGTTAAATTAGAAGTATTTTGTTCAAAGTTCTCTGTCTGTTGCTGAGTAGATGATGGATAAGGTTTATGATTGTTAAACCTGTTTCTTCCACCATTATTAAAGCCTTGTTGAGGCTTTTGATCCTTCCATGAGAAATTTGGATGATTTCTCCATGATGAGTTATAGGTGTTTCCATACGGTTCACCTAAGTAATTCACCTCTGCTATTGCATGGTTCTCAGGATCATAAGCTTCTTCTTCATAAGAAGCCTCTTGAGTACTGTTGGATGCAGCTTGCATTCCATGCAGACTCTGAGAGATCATATTGACTTGCTGAGTCAATATTTTATTCTGAGCCAATATGGCATTCAGAGTATCAACTTCAAGAACTCCCTTCTTCATAGGCGTCCCATTATTCACAGGATTCCTTTCAGAAGTATACATAAACTGGTTATTATCAACCATGTCAATGAGTTCTTGAGCTTCTGCAGGAGTTTTCTTTAGGTGAATGGATCCACCTACAGAAGTATCCAATGACATCTTAGATAACTCAGACAGACCATCATAGAATATATCCAGGATGGTTTCTAGCTCTGTCTCTTACAGCAAAAGGGAAAAGCATGAGCCTATAGACTTCAGGATCTACTCCATTAGTCTTAACAGTATCACATATATGCAAGAATTCAGTTAAGAACTGAAAAGGATCTTCAGATGGAAGTCCATGAAACTTGCAGTTCTGCTGCATCAGAGAAACTAACTGAGGTTTCAGCTCAAAGTTGTTTGCCCCAATGGCAGGAATGGAGATGCTTCTTCCATGTAAATTGGAATTAGGTGCAGTAAAGTCACCAAGCATCCTCCTTGCATTATTATTATTTTAGGCTGCCATCTCCTCTTCCTGTTGAAAAATTTCTGACAGGTTATCTTTGGATTGTTGTAATTTAGCTTCTCTTAATTTTCTCTTCAGAGTCCTTTCAGGTTCTGGATCTGCTTCAACAAGAATGTTCTTGTCCTTGCTCCTGCTCATATGACAAAGAAGAGGGCACAGAAAAAATAATAATAATAATATGGATCCTTTATACCACAGTATTGGGATCCCTTTGTGAGTGGAAGAAAAGAGGGAGACAAAGAATGTAATGTAATGGAAGAAACACAACTGTGAGGAGGGTTTAGATGTGAGATTAGATGTTAGTAGATGAATAAATAAATAGAATAAGATGGGAGAGGGAGAATTTTCGAAAATAATTTTTGAAAAAGGGTTAGTGATTTTCGAAAATAGTTTTTGAAAGATTAGTAGTTTTTCGAAAATTCAAATAAAAATAATTAGTTAATTAAAAAGAAATTTTTGAAAAAGGGGGAAGATATTTTCGAAAATTAGAGAAAGAGAGAGTTAGTTAGGTGGTTTTGAAAAAGATAAGAAACAAACAAAAAGTTAGTTAGTTAGTTGAAACAAATTTTGAAAATCAATTTTAAAAAGATAAGAAGTTAGGAAGTTAGAAAAGATATTTTGAAATCAAATTTTTGAAAAAGATAAGATGAGAAGATATTTTTGAAAAGATATGATAAAAATTAGTTTTGAAAAAGATTTGATTTTTAAAAATCACAATTAATGACTTGATTCACAAGAAATCACAAGATATGATTCTAGAACTTAAAGTTTGAATCTTTCTTAACAAGTAAGTAACAAACTTGAAATTTTTGAATCAAAACATTAATTGATTATGTTATTTTCGAAAATTATGAGATAAAAATAAGAAAAAGATTTTTGAAAAGTATTTTTGGAATTTTCGAAAATAACTAAGAAATTTGAAAAAGATTTTATTTTTGAAAAAGATTTTGAAAATGATAAGATTTTTAAAATGAAAATTTGATTTGACTCATAAAAAAACAACTTGATTTTAAAAATTTTTGAAAAAGTCAATCCAAATTTTCGAATTTGATGAAAGAAAAAGGGAAAGATATTTTTTTGATTTTTGAATTTTTATGATGAGAGAGAAAAACAAGAAAAATGATGCAATGCATGAGAATTTTAGATCAAAACATGTGATGCATGCAAGAATGCTATGAATGTCAAGATGAACACCAAGAACACTATGAAGATCATGATGAACATCAAGAACATATTTTTGAAAAATTTTTAATGCAAAGAAAACATGTAAGATACCAAACTTAGAAATCTCTCATGTGTAGACTCTAACAAACGAAAAATGCATATGAAAAACACCATACAACACAAAAAAGAAATCATCAAGATCAAACAAGAAGACTTACCAAGAACAACTTGAAGATCATGAAGAACACTATGAATGCATGAATTTTCGAAAAAATGCAAGATGCATATGCAATTGACACCAAACTTATAACATGACACATGACTCAAACAAGAAACAGAAAAATATTTTTGATTTTTATGATTTTCTAATTTTTTTGGATTTTTCGAAAATTAATTGAAAAAGAAAAATAAGGATTCCAAAATTTTTAATATGAATTCCAGGAATCTTGCATTCTTAGTCTAAAGCTTCAGTCCAGGAATTAGACATGGCTCACTAGCCAGCCAAGCTTTCAATGAAAGCTCCGGTCCAAAACACTAGACATGGCTAATGGCCAGCCAAGCTTCAGCAAGATATCAGAATATACTGCTCATTACTTATCAAATATGTAACTTGCATTCTTCTGATGGTTTGGAAGCCTCAGTCCAAAAGAATTTAGATATGGCTTTGCAGCCCGCCAGGCTTCACATGCTTCATGAAACACTAGAATTCATTCTTAAAAATTTTGAAGCCATAGAATAATTTATTTTTGAAAACATTATTTTTATTATTATTTTTTTTTTATTTTTTTTTCGAAAACAGATGAGAAAATTTTTGAAATATTTTTGAAAATTTTTTGAAAAGAAAACAAAAAGAAAATTACCTAATCTGAGCAACAAGATGAACCGTCAGTTGTCCAAACTCGAACAATCCCCGGCAACAGCGCCAAAAACTTGGTATGCGAAATTGCTACTCAGGTTGTGAATTGTTGTTCGAAATTGATTCCCTGGCAATGGCACTAGAAACGGATGCACAGGACCATGGTCTAAACATATCTTCACAACTTCGCATAACTAACCAGCAAGTGCACTGGGTCGTCCAAGTAATACCTTACGTGAGTAAGGGTCGAATCCCACGGAGATTGTTGGTATGAAGCAAGCTACGGTCACCTTGCAAATCTCAGTCAGGTAGGGTTAAATGTGATTGGATTAGATAAGTAAAAGATAAACAATAAGGGATAGAAATACTTATGTAAATCATTGGTGAGAATTTCAGATAAGCGTATGGAGATACTTTCGTTCCTCTGAACCTCTGCTTTCCTGCTATCTTCATCCAATCAGTCTTACTCCTTTCCATGGCTGGCTTTATGTGATACATCACCATTGTCAATGGCTACTTTCGGTCTTCTCTTGGGAAAATGATCCAAATGCCCTGTCACGGCACGACTAATCATCTGGAGGCATCACCCTTGTCAATGGTTTCATCCTATCCTCTCAATGAAAATGGTCAACGCACCCTGTCACAGCACGGCTATTCATCTGTCGGTTCTCGATCATGCTGGAATAGGATTTACTATCCTTTTGCGTATGTCACTACGCCCGGCAATCGCGAGTTTGAAGCTCGTCACAGTCATTCAATCATTGAATCCTACTCGGAATACCACAGACAAGGTTTAGACCTTCTGGATTCTCTTGAATGCCGCCATCATTCTAGCGTACGCCACGAAGTCACTAGGGTTTACATAAGTAAGTAATTGATGCATAAATCCACTTCCGGGGCCCACTTGGTGTGTGCTTGGGCTGAGCCTTAGCTTTCCACGTGCAGAGGCCATTTTTGGAGTTGAACGTCTGGTTTTGATCCATTTCTGGCGTTCAACTCTGGTTTTTGATCCATTTCTGGCGCTGAACTCCAGAATTGGGCAAAGAGCTGTCGTTGAACGCCAGTTTGCGTTATCTAAACGTGGGTAAAGTATGGACTATTATATATTTCTGGAAAGCCCTGGATGTCTAATTTCCAACGCAATTGGAAGCGCGCCATTTTGAGTTCTGTAGCTCCAGAAAATCCACTTTGAGTGCAGGAAGGTCAGAATCCAACAGCATCAGCAGTCCTTCTTCAACCTCTGAATCTGATTTTTGCTCAAGTCCCTCGATTTCAGCCAGAAAATACCTGAAATCACAGAAAAACACACAAACTCATAGTAAAGTCCAGAAATGTGAATTTAACATAAAAACTAATGAAAACATCCCTAAAAGTAACTAGATCCTACTAAAAACATACTAAAAACAATGCCAAAAAGCGTATAAATTATCCGCTCATCAATTTGCTTTCTCACATTGGATTAGATTGGGGGTTGGATGGATATTGTGATATTTAATCTTACCAATACTTTGATCTATGAATTTGTGTGGTATAATCAGTGACCGAACTTCAACTCTTCCCATGAGCAATTAAATCAAGACATTTGACAATTGTTCATACTTAGAGAGATTGGTGAGCCAAGACATTGGGATCTAATCATCTAAGATTTCCAAGAAATGTCAATGAATGCATTGATTGAGGAAGAGATGAAAATGATTTGATCCGGAGAATTCAATATCTCCTAAAGCCCAATGAATTCCCCTTTTCTAATCTTACCCATTCTGGTTATATTCTACTTCTTTAATTTCATGCTAAATCCCCATTCCCTTTTAATTTCTTGCAATTTAAGCTTCTGCACTTTAATTACTTGCAATTTAAGTTTCTGTTCTTTGTATTCTGCAATTTAATTTCTGTTCCTTTAAGTTCCTGCAATTTAAGTTCCCGCCAATTTTACTTTCTGCAATCCAATTCAATTCTGATTTCGTTCAACTAGAATAATTCTCCAATTAACATTGATCAACCAACCAATCCTTGTGGGATTCGACCTCACTCTACAGTGAGTTTTTACTTGACGACAATCCGGTGCACTTGCCGGTAAGAAAATTGTTGAGACACAGTTTTTGGGTGTATCAAGTACCTAAAGCCTAGAGGGATAAGAAAATCCTCACTGAAGGCCTCTCACCTGGCATGAGAGCTGTCTTCACTAACAACTCAGTCATTCCACACACTGTGAGCAAGATCCTGCCTCTAGAGCATGTGGATCTCATCCATGAGAGTACATGCAAGAAATTCACTATAAAGGGCAAAATTTTAAGCCCCTATCCATCTCCGTAAGGAGCTAACCGTCAAGCTAGTGACGTTAAAGAAGCGCTTGCTGGGAGGCAATCCAACCGTAATTAAAGTTATTTCTATTTTTCATTAAGTTTATTTCAGTTATATTAGTTTAATTTTTATATTTTTTTAAGTTTGTGATCATGTGCAGTAGTTAGAATTGAAATAGAAACAGTCAGAGCTGGAAATAGAACACCATGGAACAGGAACCCTGCTGGCGTTGAACGCTAGCCAGGGAGGCCAGAGTGGGCGTTCAACGCCCATAAGGAGAAGAATTGCTAGCGTTGAATGCCAGCCAAGGAGCATGAAGCTGGCGTTGAATGCCAGCCAGGGGTTTTTAGCTCAAAAATATGTTTCACAATATATTTCAAGCAAGTTTCAATGAAAATTTATCACTCAAATCAATTAGGATGTTAATGCCCTATCAAAAATGTTTTTCTTGAAAAATTTCATTAAATTAACTAAGCTTATTATATGTATGCAAAGACATGCAATAAACTAAGAAAGAATGTAATTAAAGCTCTAAAATATATACAAACCAAGAAGAAAAATGCAACTAAGAATTCAAAAAGAATGTGAAAGTGTTAGGATTAGAGTTTTTCACCCAATATTGTCGATCGATGACGACCTCCCCACACTTAAAGGTTTGCACGGTCCTCCGTGCAATCAAAGGTGAGCAAGGGGGTGTAGTGACTTCTGATTGCCACCTTCAGCTAGTGGATCAATCGGCTGCTGCGTGTTCTTCCTCCTGCTTCCTTGTTGCTTATGGTGCCTTATCCTATGCAGAATAGAAAATATGATTGTAAGATGAGTGGATGCAAAAGCAAGGAAGCAAAGGTTGTTGGAATGAGGTGTTTGTCACTAAAATGAGTGAGTGAGTTAGTTTGTGACATGAAAGAAACAAGTGTGTGTATTCTAAGTTATGCGCAGTTTAGAATACACACACTAGCATAGAAAGCTATGTCACAATTGTATAAAAGAAGCATGCATTTCACTCATTCTAGTGTGCTTGAGATACTTTTAAAAGAGACTTGTATGTCAAGATAAACAAACAGGCAATAAAGAAGCATGAAAGCATTCAAGTAAGAATTAAGCAACTGTGAGTTAGATAATAGAGGGAGGATTGTTTGCAACACCTAAGTGACATGAAGTGGAAAACATGGCAAGCATAGTCCACAAAACTTAAAAAGCTCAAAAAATGTCACTAAGGAAGCTCATGATCCATTTTTACAAATCCTTCATTTCAATGCATCAACTAGGTGACTTAAATAAAATCAATCATAACAAGCATCACCTAAGAAAAAAATGCATCAACTACATACAATTTCCTAACTATAGATAATGAAATCAAATTACATGGTGGCCAAAACATGCAATTTAGAAATCCAAAAATATTCCCAAAGGCAATGTTATTAGTACTTGGTATACAAAAAATTCAACATTCAAAACTCAATACTAAGCAACAATTTATAACCTCAATGAAGATATCCAACAACATTTAGCAACAACAAAATCAATAGTTTAGCAACAATATCTCAACACAACCAACAACTTAACTCAATCATCCAACACTTAACACAAAAACAGAAAATTAAACTAACCAACTAAACAAATAACTAACTAACTAACAAACTAACAAACTAACTAAAGGTGAGTATGATGGGTGGTGAATGATAGTGGTGGTTGGTGGTTGAAGAAGAGAAAGAAGAGAGGAGAAAAGAAAAGAAGATAAGAAATAGAGATAAGAGAAGAAAAGCAGTATAGTGGTGAGAAAATAGGCTCGTACGTATGCACACTGGGCCTTGTGTACGCACAAAGGTATGAAACAGGGGCGTGCGTATGCACCTAAGTGTGCGAGCGCTACAGGTAGAAGGTGGAAATTGGTATGTGCGGGCGCACACATGTGTGCGCACGCACAGAGAGAGTTTTTTTTTCTTTTCTGAGAAAATGAAATGTCAAAATTCGACATCTGTGTGTGCGCACACAGGTCCGTGCGTACGCATAAGGGAGAAAAAAGAAGGGGGATCCGGACGCACAAAGCGTGCGAGCGCTGCGAGCAGAAGGGGTGTTACGAGTGTGCGCACGCACAAAAGGTTTTTTTTTTTGAGAATATGAAACGTCAAAGTTCAACGCCTGATTCGCCATCTGTGCGTACGCACGAGAGGCAAAAAGAGGGGGACGCGGACGCACAAGGTGTGCGAGCGCTGCGAACAGGGGCTGTGCAAAGGGGTGTGTATACGCACAGCTGGGTGCGTGCGCACAGGTGCTGAAAATGGGGTTGGTGTGCGTGCACACAGGGGTGTGCGTGCGCACAGGGGTGTGCGTACGCACATGCTCTATTTTTTCCAAAAATGTTTGAGCTCTAAGGCACCAAACTTGAGCTCAACAAAAGGGTTCCAACCCCAAAACATCCAACATTACACAACTACATTATTCAAACTAAAATTTAACCTAACTAAGCTTGAAATTAAACTAAACATAAGCTATCTACAAGAAACAAAATGCAATGAATTAAAAGTATATACAAAGAGAGGGTTAGGAAGATGTTACCATAGTGGGGTATCTCCCACCTAGCACTTTTATCTATTGTCTTTAAATTAGACAATTGGGAGAGCCCTTGCTATGGTGGCTTGTGCTTGACTTTCCCACCAATGCTTTAATTTCCAATGTCCTCCGGGATCCCAATCCTAACCATTAACAAGAACAAAAGACAACCAAAAAGCAAGCAATTTTCATATTAACATATTTACAATAGCCAAAAATAAGAAAGCAACATATGTACAATCAACCAAAAATAAGCTATTCACAATATTCACATATGCACAATAGCCAATAATATAACACCATTGCAACTCTCCGGCAACGACGCCAAAAATTTAATAGGTGAAAATTTTGCACCGGTTTGGATTTTTCCACTTAAAATAACTTCCGTTGCAAGTATAGACCAAACCGGCAACCAACTCCCACCATCAAATTTTTAATTCTTGAGATGTCACAATCCAAAACAAATATAAACCGGGAGTTTTTTAAGTCCCGGTTCATTTCCCTAGGAGTTGCAATGAAATGCTCAATTATTGGCTGTGAAGGAATAGGGAATTGAGATTGTAAGAGACAAGAACTGTAAATAGCAAGAAAGTAAATGAGCATGCAAGAACTAAATATCAAAGCAATTAAGTGCTAAGAAACCTCTTGGCATGGATTGGGAGCTAAGGTTACCTATCATAGTCATTGACCACAAACACATGATGATTATGAAGAGTTGATCCTACTTAGTCAATCCTACATCGAGGATAAGTCAAATAGGCATAGTTGATTTCAATCCACAAGTCCTAGTCAACACTATTAATCGGAGACTTAGAGTTAGTGAAAACCAAATCAACTAACTACTTTAATATATCAATCAAGAATGGACATCAATAACTCAAGGGTCACCAAAGTCCTCAATTCCAAGCCAAGAGTGAGAAAAAACTAGGTAAATACTAAGCCAAGTATTTTTATCAAACACTTGGTGTACATGAAAATAAAAACATATTAAATTGCAATAATAATAAAATCTAAAATTACCAAATGCAAGAAAATAATAATAACAACTAAAGAAAGCAATAATAACATGGAAACATAAATTTGCATTAAATGAAATTAAAGTCAACAAAAGTGTTCATAACATAAAAGTGACAAAATAATAGACATAACAAGAGAAATAAAGAACATCAAGACAAAAGAGCATGAAAACATAAAGGAAACTACATCAAAACAAGAATTAAGACTGAAATTAAAGAGAAATTAACTAAGAAAACCTAAATTCTAGAGAGAAGGGGGAGCTTCTCTCTCTAGAAAACTAAGACAAAAACATATAAAAACCTAAAACTAAGTGCTCCCCCTCCCCCCCAAAATTTCCCTCCTCTTGGATTAGGGTTGAAATAGCTTAAAAAATGAGTTGGATTGGGTTTTGGAGGCCCAAAATTTGCTGCCAGCGAATTGCATTAATGAGGTCACGTGCTGGGACCAATGCTTACGCACAGTTGCTATTTTTCCGCTTGTGCGTACGCACAGAGGGTTGTATGCACAGAGCGTTGTACGCACGCACACGTGCTGATTTGCTCCAAACTCCATTTCTTCATGGTTTATCCACTTTTGCATGCTTTTTCTTCACTTCTTCAATCCATATTAGCCTTGTAAACCTGAAATCACTCAACAAATATATCAAGGCCTCAAATGGAATTAAAGTAAATAAAATTTAGCAATTAAGGGCCTAAAAAGCATGTTTTCACTTTTGAGCATACTTTGTGGAGAATTTACAAAACCAAGCTATTTTATTGAATAAGTGTAAGAAAAGTTGATAAAATCCACCCAATTAGAGCAAATAAATACCATGAAATGTGGATTTATTAGTGCACAAACCTAGCATTGAACGCCAGGCAGGAACACCCCAATGGGCGTTCAATGCCCCATGAGAGGCACATTGATGGTGTTGAATGCCAGCCAGGAGCAGGAGCTGGGCGTTCAACGCCCACAAGGGGGCAGGGAACTCGAATTCCCTAGTCCCTCAGGATCAGTGGGTTCCACAGAATATCCACTTACCCCACCTTCTTCTCTCTCTTACTTTCTCTCTTTCCCACACACTCTTCCCTATAAACCCTACCCCAATCACATCCATATCTCTTCCCAAAACCATCATAACTCCCACCAACCCCCACCCACTTCAAATTCAAATTTTTCCATCCAATTCCTACCCTTTCATTCGAACCCTACCCAATCCCACCTCTATAAATAGCCCTTCTTCCTACCCTTCATACACACACCATTCATATACTTCAGCCCCCTTGGCTGAACCCTCTTTCTCTCTTTCTCCACTCTATCCTCTTCTTCTTATTCTACTCTTTTCTTCTTATTTTGCTCGAGGACGAGCAAAAATTTTAATTTTGGTGTTGAAAAAGCCTTGCTTTTTACTTTTTATTCACACTTATGGCACCCAAAGTCGGAAAATTCTCTAGAAAGAAGAAAGGAAAAGCAGTTGCTTCCACCTTCAAATCTTGGGAGATGGAAAGATTTATCACCAAAACTCCTCAAGACCACTTCTATGAAGTAGTGGCAAAGAAGAGGGTGAATCCTGAAGTCCCTTTTAAGCTCAAAAAGAATGAGTACCCGGAGATCCGAAGAGAAATCCAGAGGAGAGGTTAGGAAGTCTAACTAATCCTATCCCTGAAGTTGGGATCTTGATGGTGCAAGAGTTCTACGCTAATGCATGGGTCACTAAAAACCATGACACTAGTGAACCCTCATCCCAAAAATTGGAATACCATGTTCCGAGGGCGAACTTTGGATTTCAGCCCGGAAAGTGTAAGGTTGGCGCTCCAATTGCCAGTAATGCAAGGAGACGCACATCCTTACACTAGGAGCTCAGTGGAAGAGGGATGCTCAAGGCAAGCCTAAACGTAACACCCTAATTAGCCTAAGCTTTACCTCGCGTCGTAAAGCAAAGGTTAATCAGAGATTACAACAGTTCTAAGCTCATACATAATATATATATAGAAGGAATAGTATAATCTAGAAGCCCGATGAAGGATATAGCTCAAATTTTGGATTTGAAAAGCGCAAAACGTACTAACGAAGCTATTAACTTAAGGCACAAGAAACAGGTAAAATATAACAAAAGATAAGTATATAATATCATAGGAAACCAGCCACGACTCGCGGAGTTTAAGCCGGCTAGCCAAATACAGGTATACAGAACCATACAGTAAAAATAGCTTATACAAATTTTGTTCTCACAAATGCAAGCCTCTAGGCTAAACAAAATACAAAAGGAGAGATGTATAAACAAAATAAACCAAAAAGACTCCAAAAGAATCCAAGATCCTCCGCTTTTGTCACCATCCGAAGCAACTCACTGAGGTGGATTATGACCTGCATCTGAAAAATATAACAGAAATATAGTATGAGAACCGGAGGTTCTCGGTATGGTAACAGTGCCCAATGATGTAGGATATAAGACCTCGGGACGCCAAAGGCAATCCTAAGCTCCATATCCATCACAAGATTCAAACTCAAAGCATTCTAAAACAAATAAGCATAATTATATCAACCTTAACTTAAATAAACTGGGTACTCTAACCAAACACCGCTGTCCCACAGCCTTCACTAACCTATCCTCCATGCGATCCCATCGCCACCTCCTTCTGAACCTCCTCAATCCCAGTAGAAAACACAGATAATATACAATGCAAGTAAAACACAAGTATTGACATATAAGGCAATTAATTCAAATAGCAATTAGGCATAAAATAGGCAAGCCATTACAGGTAGACAAAGCATACAAACAGATAGAAAATGCATATGATGAATGCCTGCCCTACTGGCTGTGATATCACATTGTCGGTTCAACTGCCAACCCGACACATCTCCATGGAGACGTCACCCTTCGGAATTCTCATGTGGGAACCCCCGAGATATAGTGCTCAGATCACTATCCAGGTACCGGTGCATGTACACTCTATAGATCTGAAGGAATGCAAGCGGGATACTCTTGCCACAGACCTCACATCTCAACGCAAGCGGGACGAACCACTGCCCTTACGCTGTCGCCGCTACCTTGACAGGCGGGATCCAACCACCGTCCCTGCCGGGCGCATAGCGTCTCATAATCTCAATAAAAACATTATTTTAGTGGTTTTTCAGTAAAAACATTTTCAATATCCATGTATTCATCATCTCATCCAGAGTCCTCGACTCATCTCAACCACAGTAAATTCACATCTTAGTTCCGAACTCAATGGTTCCTCAATTCTTATCTCATACCTCAACCATTCATCACATAACGTCGAATCATCCTCAGCATGCCAAAAAGGCTGAAACCTAGGCCTCCATTTTCTAATTTGTCTTAAAATCCTCTACTAAAACCCTTAGGTTATATCCCATGTTCTAATACTCAAACCAAGCCCAAAAGTCTTAAAATAATGTTATGGAAACTTACAACCTTGTTGGGAAGGCAGAATAGCTGAAAACAAGTAAAATTTTGAGAAACAGGATGTGTGTGGCCGCACAGGGGTGTGTGCGTGCGCATGCCCAAGAAGATTTTAAAAGTGTGCATGCGCACAGGGGTGTGCGTACGCACAGATACTGAAATTTATAAAGTTTGTTCACTCGCACAGGGTGTGCTAGCGCCCCAACAGACTCCCCTTCCCGACTTGTTCGTGCGCACAGGGGTGTGTGCATCCGCATAGGTTGCAATTCTCCCTTGATGTGTACGCGCAGCAGCTGTGCTAGCGCTGCAACCAATAGGCACTTCCCTGCCTGTGCGTGCGCACAGGTGTGTGCGTCCACACAGAATAAGATTTTTCACAGGGTTGTGCGTGTGCACAAGGCTGTGCGTGCGCACACATTAGAAATCCTGAAATTCTGCAACTTTGCAAAATTTCAGATTTTCAACACCATCTTTGAATGATCATAACTTCCTCTACAAAATTCCAAATTTTACAAACTTTATATCGATTTAAAGGGTTTTTAAAGATCTTTAATTCTAAATAAATTTAAATCAATTTCGAAAATAGATTCAAAAGTTATGATCGAGCAAAGTTCAGCAAAAATCCAATCTTTACCAAAAGCCACAATTTACCAAATATTCCAAATCCTCAAACCACCTCCAACCAAAACAATACCAACCTCCCATTTACAGTACAAACAACCCTCTTGGGTCAAAATTCACCATTTACCACATCTTTCCATCATATTTTACCATTCTCTAACCATCAATACCAATCATGAAATACTACAATAAATCCCCATTCAACTTTTCAAACCACATAATCATATCATTAACATCAATTTCACATATATATTAACATTATCAATCATCATACTTAGTCTCAATAATCATCACCCCACCATAAATCATCATATATCAACATTCAAATAACTCATCAACCATTATAATTCATACCTATCCTATAGGTCACTAGCCTAAGTGTCCATGAATATTATATACTACATAGAGGAAACCAAAACTATACCTTGGCCGATTTCCAATATGCTCTTAACCCAAAGTTGAGGTCAAGCTAGGCTTTTCCAACACAATCCAAGCCACCAACAATCACCAATAAGCTCCAACAAGTTCAATTACTTACCACTTCAAGCTATAACACACATAATTCACAATAATTCAACCTAGGGTTTATCAGCTTAAAATTTTACAAGGGTTTAATGGCTCTTACCTTTTCCAACAGATTTGATAGCAAAAATCTAAGGCTAAGCAAGGATTAGAGCAAACCTAAACATCCAAAATCACAAAAACTCACTTAATCAAAAACCCTAAGAACCTAAATTTTGGAGAAAAGAATAGAAACGATTTCGTGGTTATCTCTCCAGTTTCTTGTATGAGTATTGTAGAGCTCTTCACGAGAAACGCGTAGTCACAAACGGTACGGCGATCGGAGCTCTATAGCTCAAGATATGAGCTTGGGAATGAGATGGTTAATAGTGTTAATGGAGTCTCTCTTCTCCTTCTCTTCTTAGCTGGGTGTGTTGTGTTTGTTAGGGTGTTTGGCTGAATGGTTCATTAAATGAGCCTTTTATATGTTGGGCTTGGGCCCAACTTGGGCTCGGTCCAACCTGTTAGCGTTTTTAGCCCGTTTGGCCCAACTTCGGGCCAAACCTTTAAAATTAATGTCCAGTTTTCAACTTCTAATGTTTTTCTAAGGTTTTTGACGGTTTTCACTTTTTCTCGTGCGGTACCGGGCAGACTTGAATCAGTTCAACTGCCGGTTCGCGATTTTCATGGTTTTTTGTAGAAAATATATTTTCTGACTCAGAAAGATCTATTGAGTCCAAAAATCATATTTAAATCCTCAAATTCTCACTATAACTTTTTGGAATCTAATTTGGCAATATTAATTACTTAATTAACCGGTTGATTAATTACGGTTCTTACACTATCCAACTAAGAAGGCTTGTCCTCAAGCCCGTAGCCAGAGGATAGCTGGAATTTATCCAACACTCTATCATTCCTACTAGCAATCGGTTAGAAGTAACCGTTGACAGAGCCATCATGATTCACTGCATCATGATTGGGAGTGAGGAGGAGGTACATGAGGTAATACCTTAAGAGTTGTATAAGAAACCTGAAAAGCGTTCCACCTTAGCAAGGTTGGCATTTTCCCACCTTATCTGTCATCTATACAATTCATCTGGAATTGTCATAGAAGGAGACATCCTCATTGAAGAGGATAAGCCCGTCACTAAAAGAAGGATGGAGCAAACTAGAGAGCCAGCACATTGACCACAGCAAGAGCATATGGAGCTGCCTCAACAAGAAATCCCTGAGATGACTCAAGGGATGCATTTTCCTCCCCAAGGCTATTAGAACGAATTACACATTTCTCTAGGAGAATTGAGCTCCAGTATGGATTAGTTAAGGATGGGATATCAAGAGCATTCCACCATCCTCTATGAAATAAGAGAAGATCAAAGGGCCATGAGGGAAGATCAAGGAACCATGAGGGAAGAACAACAGAGGCAGGGGCGTGACATAGAAGAAATCAAGCACTCCATTGGACCCTCCAGAAGGAGTAATAGCCGCCATCACTGAGGTGGATTTGTTCCATACTTCCCTTTGCCTATGTTATTTTTCTGTTTTCCATGTATTTTATCTTATTGTCTGTTTCTAGTGCATGATCATCTTTATGTCTTAAAGCTATGAAATATTTCATTTATCTCTCACCTTGCTTGAAAGAAAATTTTAAATTGAAAAAGAAAAGTAAGATGCATGAATTTTGAGTTATATATTAAGATTAGTTCGATTATTTGATGTGGTGGCATTGCTTTTGTTTTCTGAATGCATGAATGAACAGTGCATATTTGATGTTAGAGTTAAGAATGTTAGCTCTTGAAAGAATGATGATAAATGTGAAGTATTATTGGTAATATGAAAAATCCAAAAATTGATTCTTGAAGCAAGAAAAATCAGCAAAAAGCAATAAAAGAAAAAAAATATATGCGAAAAAAAAGAAGCAAGCAGAAAAAGTCAATAGCTCTTTAAACCAAAAGGCAAGAGCAAGGATCCAAGGCTTTGAGCATCAATATTTAGGGGGTCCCAAAAGAAAACAAAAATCTTGGCCTAAAAAGTTCAAATGAACTCCTCCCCTAACTATATGCTTGTGGTGTGAAGGTGTCAAGTGAAAAGCTTGAGACTGAGCAGTTAAAGTCATGATCCAAAGCAAAAAGAGTGTGCCTAAGAAGTCTGGACACCACTGGGTGACGATTCTAGCAAAGCTGAATCACAATCCCAAGGGGTTCACCTAGTTAAGTGTTTGTGGTGTTTATGTATCCGGTGGTAATACTGGAAAACAAAGCACTTAGGGTCACAGCCAAGACTCAAAAGAAACTGTGTTCAAGAATAAAAAAGAACTAAACTAGGAGAGCCAATAGTATCATTTGGATTCTGACTTCCTAAAGATGCCAATTATTCTGAGCTTCAAAGGATAGTGAGATGCCAAAACTATTCAAAAGCAAAAAGCTACTAGTCCCGCTCATCTAATTGAAACTGAGCTTCATTGAAAACTCTTAGATTTGTTGTATTCTTCTATTTATTTTTAATCCTGTTTGTTTTTGGTTCCTTGGGGACAAGAAACAGTTTATGTTTGTTGTTCTGATGAGCGGATATTTTATACGCTTTTTGGCATCATTTTCATATAGTTTTTGTTATGTTTTGTTTAAGTTTTATTATGTTTTCATAGATTTTAGTGCAAAATTCAATTTTTTGGATTCCATTTTGAGTTTTTGTGTTTTATGGTAATTTCAGATATTTCTTGGCTGAAATTGAGGAGCTTGAGCAAAAGTCTGATTCAGAAACAGAGAAAGGACTGCAGATGCTCTCAATATCTGACCTCCATGCACTCGAAAGAAATTTTCTGGAGCTACAGTAGTCCAAATGGCGCACTCTCAATGGCTATGGAAAGCTAACATCCAGGGCTTTCCAAAAATATATAATAGTCCATACTTTACTTTGGAAATGAAGGCGAAAAACTGGCATTTAACGCCAACC
>NC_029790.2:55229309-55249891 GCF_000816755.2 Arachis ipaensis | reverse complement strand
GTGTAGCTGGTGTTGAACGCCCTAAAGGGAGTCCCAAGCCAGCGTTCAATGCCCCTAAGGGGTATTAGCACGTGGAGACACCCTTATCTCAGCCCAAACACTCACCAAGTGGGCCCAGAAAGTGAATTTTTGCACCTCTAAGTTTAGTCTAGCATATTTCTGTAATCCTTAGTTATTAAATTAGTATAAATAGGAGAAGATCACCCTTGTTTAGGATCTTCTTCCTCCCCCATTCGAATTCATCACTACTATGTATAGTATGAGTCACTAACCTCCTAAGGTTAAGGTTAGGAGCTCTGCTGAGTTTCATGGATTAATAATATTACTGTTCTATTTCAATGCAAGTCTGATTCTATTATCTTATATATTCTCGTTCTTCATCTCATGAATTGAGGGTGACCCGTGACAATCACCCTTGTTCTACATGGGTTCTATGCGAGTCCTGACCCGAATAGCGTTGAACCAAAGCTGGAGATTGCATTGCGGATTCCAATAGAGTGTTTGAGCAACTTTGGATACGTGACATAAAATCCCGTTGACTATAGGTACGTGAGGTTTCTCTGGCATTAAGGCTAGAGTCAGAGAAGCAACACTTTCTGATCTAGAAGATATGCCTTGTCTGTGGCACCTTGAGTAGGATCGTGAATGGGAGTGGATTGCTTAGAACTTCATCTTCTGCTACAGTGAGAAGCCTAGAGGTGGCTTGATGAGAGGACATGAGTCATGTCAACATGGTGGATTGCTGCAATAGAGGAGGTTAACTTGATGAGAGGACATGAGTTAATCACTTATGGCTGCCATTGAAGGAATCAAAAGGTTATTGAAGTAGACGGTAAGAAAAATTAATCTGGAAAGACAAAGCATCTCTGAAGCCTCAACCGTTCTCATGACAACTGTATTTTCTATCCTCCTAACTAAGATATGCAAGGTAACCATTGCTTGCTCAAACCAACAATCTCCGTGGGATCGACCCTCACTTACCTGAGGTATTACTTGGACGACACGGTATACTTTCCAGTCTATCTGTGCAAAACGTGCGGAGTCAGTTTTGTGCACCAGAGGACCTTAGATGATTGATGGTTTCTATTTAGCCATACAAAAAATGGTCATTTGATTTCCATCTTATGGAAGAATCTGTTGGATCCACTCTAGTTTGGATTTGTATGACTAGTTTGAAAAATTCTTTATTACCATGAGAAGGCTATGCGATGTATTACAGTGGCAATTGGTAATTTAATAAAAGTAGATGTTGCGACCAAATAGGTAAAAAGGGAAAATTTTTCATGCGCCTGTGTGCAAATAGACCTAGGTGGGCCAGTGATTGATGCGATCAAAATTGATAAATTGGTCTATAAGGTGGAATATGAACATCTGGAGCTCATCTGTGACACTTGCAAGTGTTATGGCCATGTATCTATTGGCTGCATGAGGAAAACAGTAGTTAATTTAGTGAAGGGTGAGATCCAGACACCGGGAAATGATGTTCTGATGGGAGATACGACTGAGAAGGAAGCAGCGCAGGAAGGATTCATTTTGGAATAGAATCTGCCATTACTGAAAAGCAGGAAAGTGAGGAAATTTCGCATATATTGGTGCATGGCGATGATGAATAGAAAATTGATGGTAAAGAATTTCACAAATGAAATCTCGTTGCAAGTATAGTCTCTAAACCAACAATAATCCTTTCATACAAAAATTTGTTTGTCACAAGTACAAACCCCTAATAAAACTAATAACCGAAGTATTTAAACCTCGGGTCGTCTCTCAAAAGAATTGCAGGGTAGAGTTCTTGTTATTGGCTATGGACATGTATATTTTGGGGTTTTGAATAAGAGACAAGAAAAGTAAGTGGTAAAGGAATTCAAATGAGAAAAAGGTCTTGGCAAGGTTTGGTGGTCAAGGATCTCTATCCTTATTACTAACCACAATATGATAATTTGTAAGGATCAATCCCATTAAATAATCCTCTAACAAGTAGAGGAATGTCAAATGAGCTATATCAATCCAAGTCCATAAGTCCTAGTTATTCACTAATTGAATTAATGAGAGCTAGAGTCAATGGCTACCCACTATCAATCAATTGGACATTAGTAACTCAAGAGTTCCTAAGTTACCTTCCCAATCCAATAACATAAAATTCTACTCTAACATCCTTTCAAGCATTTTGACAAACACTTGGAAGGTATAAAAGAAAAGCATAGTAAATTGACAACAAGAATGAAATCTAACAACAACTAATTGCACAGAATTAACAACAACAAGCAAAGAAATCACAATTAACATGAATTACCTCAAATTGCATTAAAAAAATAAAAGGAACAAGAGTAGATCAACAACAAAGTATGGAGACAAAATAGAGGAAATTACAACAAGAGAATAGAAGAACAAGATGTAGCAACAAAGAATTGAAAGGTAGAAGTAGATGAAAGCATGAATTAAATCCTAGATCTAAAAAATTCTAATCTAACCCTAATCCTAATTCTAGAGAGAAGAGAGAGCTTCTCTCTCTAGAAACTAAACTCGAGCCTTAACTAAACTAATTTCTAATGTGTAAAGTGATTTATTCCCCTTCAATCCTTGGTCCTTTTAACCTTTTCCCACCAAAATTCAGCTCCAAACTGGGCCAGGGGCACTTCTGAATTCGCCAGGCACAATTTCACTTAAATATCACATGCAGACATCGACGCATACGCATACAGCACGCATGCGTGTCCTTGGAGTTTTACGATCCACGCGTGCGCGTGGATGACATCCCAAATATTTTGCTTTCTATGATTTTTCCACTTTGCATGCTTTCCCTCTTCACTCCTTTGATCCATTCCTAGCCTTTTCAACCTGAAATCACTTAACAAACAAATCAAGCCATCTTGTGGAATCAAAGGTGAATTAAAATCATCAAATTAAAGGTCTAAAAGTATGTTTTCACACTTAAGCACAAATTAAGGAAGAATCACAAAACCATGCTATTTCATTGAATAAATGTGAAGAAAAGTTGATAAAATACTCTAAATTCAACACAAGATAAACCTTAAAAACGGGGTTTATCAAGGGAATTAGGCGAAAATCATACAAATTTAAATGAGGAGGGATCAGATGTGTGGACCAAGGTAGTTAAAAACAAAGGAAGAAGAAAAGGTGGAAACGAACAAAGCAACAAGGGACCGACCAACAATGTCTCTAGGCCAAGAGAAAGTGGCAAAAAGTCCACTACCATGAAACCTGTTTTTGTGGTCAACTCCTCTAAAAGACCAAAAATTTATGGGCCCTCCAAGACCCACAGGCCTAAAGCCTTTAATAAAGAAATAAATGATGCAATGAAGCACAACTCTTTGAAGGGTGACACAGAAGCAGGTCCTAATGGGAGCAAACAAGAAACACCGTCTTTTTTTTTCACCAAGTAGCATCTAAGGCCGATATCTCTCCAAAATTCACTGCAAAATGAAAGAATTCAAGACCGTGAAGAGAGATCAAAGAAGCCAGTTAGAGCAGAGAATGGAAAGGCCAAAGAGATATTGGAAGAGGGGGTTTTTGAAACCTAAATCAGGTAGAGTGTTTTTTCTCCATTTCAATTTTATTATTATGGATAGTGAAATATTATCTGTTTTAGCTTGGAATGTGAGGGAGGATTCAGAAAGTTTGGCTCGTGTTCATCTTAAAAAAATTGTGAAGAAATTTTATCCTTCTTTTCTTATCTTGATGGAGACTCATATTTTTTTTTATAAATGAAATTTTTTTTTGGAGAATCTATGTTATGGTGAAGTGGGTATATCGAACGTTAGATGGCAAAGTGGTGGCATTTGGGTTCTAGCAGATAAGTCTTGGAATCAGAGTAGACTTGTAGACATACTGATCACTGTGTTAGTATTGAGGTGAATAAGGGATCTTGTATTTGGATGTGCAGTGTGATTTATGCCCACCCACAAGCTCATCGTCGTTCAAATTTTTGGAACTACCTTACCAGGACGGCGGCCAGAATTTCTTGTCCTTGGTTAGTGATAGGTGACTTTAATGATGTGTTGTTATCATCTGAAGTAAAAGGAGGAGCTTTTCATGCCAATAGAGCTCAAGCCTACGCAATGACCATGGATAATTGTGGGCTCATAGATATGGAAGCTAACGGGAGAAGATTTTCTTGGCACAGGAGAGTAAAAGGGGGCTTGGAGGTTGCAAAGAAGATGGATAGGGCTTTCAATAATAGAGAGTGGCATCTGTTAATTCCAAAGGATTTTTGTGAGATTCTTGGCAGATTACATTCCGATCATTCCCCTATCATTGTTAGGAATCATCCAGATGAAGCGAATCAAAAATCTAAAAATCGTCCTTTCAGGTTCCAAGCCACATGGACCACCCACCCTTTGTTCCATGATGTAGTTTATAAGGCATGGTGTTTTGGATCTCTGAATGTTCAAAAAAGTCTTGTTGTTGTGATAAAGGATGCTCAGAAATTCAACTGGGAGGTTTTTAGTAATGTTTTTGTTAAGAAAAGGAGCTTGAAGGACAAATCAACATAGTTCAATTTTTGTTGGAGAGTCTTGATGATCAACATCTCAAGGATGAAGAAAGTGGGCTTCAAAAAGAGCTCAATTCTATTCTTCTAAAAGAAGAACTCTTGGTACCAAAGTCTAGAGAGAAATGGGTGAAGTTCGGGGATAGAAACACAAGTTTTTTCCACCTTCAAACTCTTGTCAGAAGAAAAAGGAATAAAATTCATAGCCTTATGTTAGAGGATGGTACTTGGTCTAATGATACTTGTGCTTTAAAGGAAGAAGCTAGTAAGTTCTTCCAACATCTTTTTTGTTCTAGGGAGAATGTGGAGTTTATTATTCTGGATGGTATTCCCCTTCTGTATCTTAGTCAAGAAGCTTGCTAAACTTTAACTAAACCGGTCTCCTTTGAGGAAGTAAGACGTACTGTTATCGAGATGAATGCCTTTAAGGCTCCAGGTCTATAAGGGTTCCAAGCTTTGTTCTTTAAGGAATATTGGGATATCGTGGGGAGGATTTATTCTGGGAAGAGGTACTAGTGAGAACATCATTATTGCCCAACAGATCATCAAGTTTCTGTTGCGTTCAAAATTGACCTTGAGAAGGCTTATGATAGGTTGGATTGGAGGTGTCTTCATCATTCCCTTCAAAGCTTTGGCTTTCTTGGCAGTACAAATAAATTGATCATGAATTTTGTTTGCTCCTCCTCATTATCGATTTTATGGATTGGTGAAAGGTTGCATAACTTTAATCCAAAAGGGGACTCTGACAAGGTGATCCGTTGTTGCCTTATTTGTTTGTGTTGTATATAGAGCGATTGGCTTGTCTCATTTTTCATCTTGTGACTAATGAAGCTTCGAGTCCAGTTGCTATTTCCAAAGGAGTTCATCGAATTTCACACCTAATTTTTACTGATGACCTTAGTCTTTTCTATAAAGCACCCAGATCTCCACTCACAATGGTGATGCAAACCGTTGATCTGTTTACCAAAGCTTCGGGGTTGAAAGTTAGTCTGTCTAAGTCTAAGGCTTTCTGCTCTAAAAATATTTCTGAAAGGAGAAAAAAGGTGTTGTTGGGGTCTAATGAGCAGATAATTTATACGCTTTTTGGTATTATTTTTAGTATGTTTTTAGTATGTTTTAGTTAGTTTTTATTATATTTTTATTAGTTTTTAAATAAAAATCACATTTCTGGACTTTACTATGAGTTTGTGTGTTTTTCTGTGATTTTAGGTATTTTCTGGCTGAAATTGAGGGATCTGAGCAAAAATATGATCCAGAGGCTGAAAAAGGACTGCAGATGCTGTTGGATTCTGACCTCCCTGCACTCGAAGTGGATTTTCTGGAGCTACAGAAACCCAATTGGCGCACTCTTAATTGCGTTGGAAAGTAGACATACTGGGCTTTCCATACTTTGCCTGAGATTTGATGGCCCAAACCGGCGTTCCAATTCAGCATATCTGGCGTCAAAACGCCAGAACTAGCATGAAAGCTGGAGTTAAACGCCCAAACTGGCACAAAAGCTGGCGTTTAACTCCAAGAAAGGTCTCTACACTTGAAAGCTTCAATGCTCAGCCCAAGCACACACCAAGTGGGCCCCGAAAGTGGATTTCTACACTAACTATTCTAGCTTACTCATTTTCTATAACCCTAGGTCACTAGTTTACTATAAAAACTACTTTTAGTGATTCATCTTGTACCTCATGACATTCTACACATTTCATATTGTATCTTCTACGGCATGAGTCTCTAAACCCCATGGTTGGGGGTGAGGAGCTCTGCTGTGTTTTGATGAGTTAATGCAATTACTATTGTTTTCCATTCAATCATGCTTGTTTCTATTCTAAGATATTCATTCGCACTTCAACCTGATGAATCTGATGATCCGTGACACTCATCATCATTCTCACCTATGAACGCGTGCCTGACAACCACCTCCATTCTACATGCAATCAAGCTTGAATGTGTATCTCTTGGGTTTCTAATCGAAGATTGGAACCTTCGTGGTATAGGCTAGAATTATTGGCGGCCATTCCTGAGATCCGGAAAGTATAAACCTTGTCTGTTGTATTCTGAGTAGGATTTGGAAAGGGATGACTGTGACGAGCTTTAAACTCACGCATGCTGGGCGTAGTGACAGACGCAAAAGGATCAATGGATCCTATTCCAGCATGAGTGAGAACTAACAGATGATTAGCCATGCGGTGACAGCGTATTTGGAACATTTTCACTGAGAGGTCGGATGGTAGCCATTGACAATGGTGATCCACCAACATACAGCTTGCCATGGAAGGAGCCTTGCGTGCATAAAGAAGAAGACAGTAGGAAAGTAGAGATTCTGAAGATAGAGTATCTCCAAAACCTCAACCTGTTCTTCATTACTGCAAAACAAGTATTTATTTCATGTTCTTTTACTTTTTACAATTAAATCTGAGAATTATTGATATCCTGACTAAGAGTTACAAGATAACCATAGCTTGCTTCAAGCTGACAATCTCCGTGGGATCGACCCTTACTCACGTAAGGTATTACTTGGATGACCTAGTGCACTTGCTGGTTAGTTGTGCAGAATTGCAAAAGTGTGATTGTGATTTTGTGCACCAGGGTCTCTCATATTCAATTTACTAAAAATTTGGGAAAGTATTTCGGTGTCAATATTGGCCATGAGAGATAGCTCATGAGGTAATTGAAAAGGTTCATAGCAGGCTGGCTAATTGGAAAGGACATCTTCTCACTAAGGCGGGTAAACTATGTTTGGTTAAATCAGTTCTGTCCTCCATACCAATTTATCAAATGCAAGTTTCTTATCTTCCAACCTATGCTTGTGAGAGAATTGATTCGATGATGAGACAATTCTTTTGGAAGGGTCAGGCAGACAAGAGGGGCTTAGCTCTTGTGAAGTGGGAGAAGATTTTAACTCCTAAAAAATTTGAAGACATGGGAGTCCGTGATTCATAATGTGTTGACATAGCTCTTCTCGAAATGATTGTTTGGCAACTTCTTCATAGCAAAGACAAGATTTGGACAAAACTCCTGACCAAGAAATATTTTTCTCCTTCCAAAGTTGGGAAAAATACGAATGGAGCATCCCAGGTTTACAAGAGTTTGATGAAGGCTTATAATCACTTAAAGGATGGTTTTTGTGTGGAATTGCGGGAACTTGCACTAATCATTATGGTTTGAACCGTGGTCCTCTTTTGGTACTTTGGCGGATGCCTTTCCTTATGCTCATATAGCTAATCTCTATCTTTTGATTGGTGATGTGATACATAATGGAAGTTGGAATTTTAGCAAGCTATATTCTCACCTTCCGAAAATGTCAAACAATTTTTAAAAAATTTTCCCATCCTTAGTCTTTGCCATGACATTTCAAGTTGTTTCTGGAATCATTCTTCCTCTACCAATTATACCACAAAAAAGTGGATACCTATGGCAAGCTAAAAAAAAGTACCACCGGGATCAGAATGCAATTGGAATTAGTTGTAGAAGATGTTTATTCTAGAGATGATTAGGTTGTTGTTGTGGCAATCCCTGCATGATGCAGTCCCCACTAATGAGCTTCGGTGCACTCACAACTTGGCCACAAGTAATTCTTGTCAGCGCTGTGAAAATCATCCTTAAACTACCTTGCATTGTTTCTGTGATTGTAACAAAGCAAAGGCTCTTTGGAATAGTCTTGGAATATCTTATATTGTTGATGCATGCGCATCATGTATGTTTTTCTATGCTTTTTCATATCAAAAATTAGTTCATAATGCCCAATTGTTGAGTATTTTTTGTGCTTAAGTCATACATTGCTTTAATCTTTTTTATTTGATGAATTGTGTAGAAAATGAGAGAAAAAGAAGCAAAAAGTACAAAATAAGCTCAAAAGAAGAAAAGATGTGCTTTTGGACACGCTTTGTAGCTTGGATACACTTTGGAACCTTAGGCCACGCTTTTAAAAGCTTAGCCCATGACCTATGAAAGGAAGCAACAATATCAGGACCTGGCATTTGGAATGGGCGCTGGATTGAGAATTGGCAAACCCAATGGCTAGCAATGAAGCCCTGGAGCTAGATTGGGTGCTGGAATTGAAGTTGGCAAAACCAACGCCCAACAATGAAGCCTGGAGCTAGACTGGGCACTAGAATTGAAGTTGGAATGGACAACACCAACTACTAAGAAAGCTTTAAAAGGATTTGCAACCTTGACTTCTTCATACTCCAACATAGATAACTTGAGCTACAAAGCTCCAAATAAGGTGATTTTAATGGCATTGGAAAGTAGGAATCTAGAGCTTTCCAACCATATATGACACTACATGGTGGACACTAAATGTGAGGGAGAAAATTCTTCTCAAAAGTGAAAAGATGAAGCCCTGGCGTTTGAATTGGCATTGGATTGAGAGTTGGCAAAGTCAACACCCTGCAACGAAGCCCTGGAGCAAGACTGGGTGCTAGAGTGGGTGCTGGAATGGCCGTGGTCCTCAACAATGCATGCAACCCTGCTAGCGTGACCTTGTCCTCTTCAAAGGAACATAACTTGGGCTATAGAGATCCAAATGATATGCTTCTTATTGCATTAAAAAGTAGACATCCAGAGCTTTCCAATAATTTTATACTTTATCTTCGCTTCCCAAACATGCTTTATCCTCTTTTATTTGATATGCGAGTGTTTTTGTCTGTGATTTTTCTTTTACTCCTTTACAGACTTCTTGATTGATAATTCCTTTAAACTATATAGATATTATGAATCCACCTTGAGTCGTACCACCTTATTATCATTGACTTATGACTCGAGCATAAGAATTTGAATGTTAGGGTATTACAACAATGGGTGTGAGGATGCTGCTCCCATAATTTCCAGGATTAGGGTTTATATATGATCGCAATGTTCTTCTAGCATGCTGAGCATTGTTGGCATTGTGATTCTCTGCCATATTGTGCTCTAGTTCTTTCTTAGCTTCTTCGAACTCTTTAACCCTTTCCACTAATTCAACTTCCTCTTTCTAGTTCTTTGGAGTACTCTTTCTTATCTGGTAGAGAGTTCGTTCAATTTTAGGATCAAAGTAAAGAGGTTCCTTATCTTTGCTCTACATAAACACAAGCTACAAACAAAATTGGGATTTCCTTTATCAAAGTGAAAAGAATTCCCAGTGAGGTAATAATACAAACAGTTAAGTAACTAAAAATAAGAAAATAACAAAAACAGGTAATTCACTAAAATGGAAGGAAAAAGTGTCTAATCTAGGTAATCAACTAACTTGTAGTTGTCAATCACAATTGATCCCTGGCAACGGTGCCAAAAACTTCAGATGGATAAAATCTGCAAGTGTACCAAATCGCATCAAGTAATACCACGGTGAGTAGGTTATCGTTCCCACAAGGATCAACAGATTGAGTAAGCAATGATCAATAGATTATTCTAGTTAGACGATTCAAATTTTGAATGATGATCAATCAGTATTATAAGCTCGAATTTAAATGACTTGGTAATAAAGTAAATGTAAACAATAAATAACTGGAATGTAAATAACTAAAAAGTAAATGATTGGAATTAGTAAAGTGTAGGAAATTAATCAATGTAAATGTGCATTAAGTAAAGGCAATTATAAAGCAAGATAAGAAAGTAATGATAGTAAGAGTATTGGGTTTATAGATGTTGAATTCTTAGGAGCAATAAATCTTATCTCTACCTCAATCATGCAATTATTTATCTCTGGCAAATCATAAGTGAATGAATCCCAATCCCTTATTAATTCAATCTCTCTTGACTTAATCAATTGCCAATTCTTTGATCAATTGCTCAGGAGAAGAGATGAAGTGCATTCTCTAATTTAGCACCACATAATCCTTAAGATCTGGAATAGGTTGATTTTATGTCACGTATCAAATCCAAATCTAGAATCAGAAGAATTGAGCGAGAGAGTTTTCAAGATTAATTAGTATGATCACTCTTCCAAGTATCTCATATAATTCAATTCAGATTTAAACTATTTTCCAATAGACTTGAACCCTTGAAATGAAGAAGAAAAACTCTTTCCTAAGAAGCAATAATGCATAAATCAAATATAGAGAATCAATCACATTAATCCATTGAATTTCAACAGAACTCTTCCCCCCAATAGAGGAGAGTTAGTGACTCATGATTAAGAGAAATTACAAAGATGAAGTAATGTGTAAAAAATGTCAAAGTCCCTAACAAAGTGTTTTCTCTAGGCTTATATACTCCATCCTAAATTACATACAAATTCAAAATTGCCAAATTCAAGTTAAATTCAACTCCAACTCAACTAGATCTCATGGGCTTTGTGATAGTCTTCAATCCTCCCATTAGAAGCCTTCTTCCTCAAGAATGGCCCAAAATTTGCCTCTGTTCTAACTTGCCATGGGACGGCAAGTTAATGGTGTTAGACAGCATTAGCTTTCTTGCTTCCAAGTTAGCCTCTATTAGCATTTGCCATTGGATGGCATGAACTTGCCATTGGACGCCATCCATTCCTCCAAGACTTGTCTTAATTTTCCTCTCTGTTTGGATTTGTTGTTGGACGCCACTAATTTGGTGTTAGACGCGAAATGAGTATTGTGCGTATACATGTGAAATGCATATGCATGATTTTTATTTTGACATTAGTTGTGCATATGCACATAGGATGCGTACGCGCAACAACCTCTAAACCTTTGAATGCAAGCTGAAAACATACATATGCATGTGAGATGCGTACGCATGACATCCCTTCCTGCCACGGTTGTGCGTACGCACATAGGATGCATACGCACGATTTCTTTTTTGCTGTTGGACACCACTTATTTGGCATTGGACGGTAAATGAGTCCAGAGGCTAAATTTGATGAATGAAGACTTCAAAAATGTGTCATAAGCATCAAAATGCATCATAAGCTTCAAAGTGTATCATAATCTTTTTTTCTGGTTCTTTTGATTCTTGTTTTGTTTTATTTTTCTTTTAAAATCGCCTTAAAACCAAAATATTCAATACACTTTAAAGCATTGCTCACTAATCTATGAAATCATTGCTGAAAACACAATAACTATTGACTTATTGCATGAAATTTTAAAAGAAAAACAACTAAAAATGCAAGTGCATCAGGCACTAACATCCAGCTCACCACTTTAACCATCCGCATCAATAGCTTAACAAGACACATCAGCAAGTTTCGTTATTCCTTGACAGTAAATATGACAGAAGTACAATATTGGCAGACGGAACATAGGGTCAGGAGACGAAGTGGATCATTTTTTTTCAAGGATCACATGGTTATTTGGGCAAATGGATAGAGATCGTGTCTACTTTACTCAGATAAATTAAACTTAAAGGATTTTTGCTACATTTAAATAAAAATTAGTTATTATGTATTTATATACATATGTTATTTTATTGATTTTTGATATATAAAACATTAAAAACATGAAAATCCTTTTAATTCTCCAAATTTATGCAATGGAATCTAGGGAGTAGTTCTATTTGTAGCATCTCCTGGATTTTTTTAAACAAATAAAAAAAATTTTAATTATAAAAATATGTAATTTGTAGCGTTTTTACCGATTTGCACTCTATTACTTATCTCGTTTACAGTGCAAACAAATCAACATTGTGTATATCTCGTCTATACTGTAAACGAGATAAGACACAATATATGAAACATGTATATCTCGTTTATATTGTAAACAACATATACACAGTGTTATTTCGTTTACACTATAAACGAGATAAATGATAAGTTATGACGTTTACACTATGAACGAGATACGATACGACAAATTTTCAACAACAATAAAAGGAACTGCAACCATTTGTATTCTCCAAAAATATTTCACTTCTTCTTCTCTTCCATTTTTCTTGCAAAAATTAAGAAAAAATATCTAGTAGTAGTGGATTTGTGGTTGTAAGTGTGTATCCCAATTGTCATATGAGAAACAGTGACATTATATGATATTTAAGTGTGATAATCCCATTCTGTTGGGCACTCAACGAGTAAGTTCTTTATCTGAGCTAAAGAGTCTGATATTGAGGAGCGTTTGTGCTAGAGGGAGCAAAGAGGTTGGATATAGGTTGCTAGCATCGATAGAAAATGGAGTTTTTGGTTTTGTCTATTTTGGCTCCATGGCAACGAGCATGTGCGCCTCATATTTGACATCTATGGGAGAATCATGGTGAAACAAGTGATAGAGCTCTCTGTGGAGGTTGTGGATATCGGTGGTAGTAGATCTGGCCACTCGAATTTTATACAGGATGATCCACCTCTTGCACCACCATCGTTAAACTATGCTAGTCCAGTTGAATACACAGACATGGATGGTGAAGAGTCCGATGAGGAGTATATTACCAATAGCAACGGTAGTGGTTCTTCTGAAGATGATAATGAGGAGTTTGTACTAGAGACGCTGATGGAGAGATTAATGTTGGTCTAGAACTTCTCAATAGAAAAGAACTTCTTCGTTGCAAGTATAGTCTAGACCGACAATTAACTCTCAATCAAAGTTTAATTTCAAAATTATCACAATCAAAACAAATAACCAAGAGTTTTTAAATTCCGGGTCGTTCTCCCTAGGAATTGCAATCAAGTACTCAATTATTGGCTTTGAGGGAATGGGGGTTGAGATAGCAATTAGCAAGGAATGTAAATCACAAGAAATTAGAGAAGCATGCAAGAAATTTAAACTCAGACAATTGATCAAAGGAAGGAAAATTCAAATGCTAAAAAGACCTCTTGGCAAGGATTGAGATTTAAGGGTACATATCCTAGCCATTGACCACAAACATGGATGATTATGAAGTGTTAATCCTACTTAGTCAACCCTAACATCGAGGATAAGTCAAATAGACATAATTGATCTCAATCCACAAATTCTAGCTAACTCACTAATTAACTTCATGAAAGACTAGCGTTAGTGGAAACCAAACCAACTAACAATCCTAGTCACAATCAAGAATGGACATCAATGACTCAAGGTCACCTAAGTCCTCAATCCCAAGCCAAGAGTGTGAAAAACTACTCTAAAACTAAAAGAGGCATTTTATCAAAAATTTAGAAGGCATAAAATGAAAGCATGGTAAAATTGCAATAATAATAAAATCTAAAGCTACCAAATACAAAACAACAATAATAGCAACTCAATTAAACATCAATTAACATAAGAACATCAATTTGCATTAAATGGAAATTCAAGTTAACAAGGGTTCATAAGATAAAAAATGACAAAATAAAGGAAATAACAAGTAAAACTAAGAAAGCAAGGATGTAATAACAAGAAATTGTAAGGAAAACTAAATCAAGACAAGTATGAAAACTTAAATCTAAGAGAAATTTAACTAATCTATCCTAAATTCTAGAGAGAAGAGAGAGCTTTTCTCTCTAGAAAATGACATAAAACATGTTTTAAACTAAACCTAATTGCTCTTCCCTTTGTTCCTTATTGAATTAGGCTTGAAATAGCTTCAGAAATGAGTTAGATTTCGCTTTGGAATGCCAGAAATTGCTACCCACATTTTGCATTTAATGAAGTCATGTGTCAGAACTTGTGCGTACGCACAGGTGTATGCGTACACACACTAACTGAATGCACACATCACTGTGCATACGCACAACCCTGAAAAGCTCCAAACCTTATTTCTTCATGAATTCTCCACTTTTGCATGCTTTTTCCTCACTTCTTCAATTCATATTTGCCTTGTAAGCCTGAAATCACTTAACAAACACATCAAGGCATCGAATTGGATTAAAGTAAATAAAATTTAGCAATTTTAGGGTCTAAAAAGCATATTTTTACTTTCAAGCACAATTTAGGAAGAAATCTTGAAACTATGCTATTTCAATAAATAAATGCGAGAAAAGTCAATAAAATCCACTCAATTAAAGAAAATAAATACCATGAAATCTGGATTCATCAAATGTCGATCGACAAATCAGTTTGGCATCCTCTACCTGCCCCGTACCCAATTTCAACCTTATCAGTTGTACCCAGTCGTTATCATACATTGGATCCGGATGCGATGTACGAGAAAAATCTATTTTCTAACATGGATAGAGACAATTACAACATAGACGATGGTGTGGAGTTTAAGGTTAGCCATAGATTCAAATGTAGAGAGGCAATAATGCAAGGTGTGAAGAATTACCGCATTTCCAAAAGTAATAAGTACCAAGTTGTGGAGTCAAACCGATTAAAGTGGCATGTGCATTGATGGCAATTTGCAATAGAATGTCCTTGGAGTCTTCATGTTGCCCTCTAATAGAATCTCGAATATTTGCAAGGTCAAGTTTAATTATGGTGTAGTTTCTTATTTATCATGATTATATTTGTTATAAATTCCTACCATGTATATTTTATTTCGTTAGGGAGATGCATAGCTTTAGAGGTGCACATACATATTTAGCACCCACCATGTCTCAAGACCATCGACAGTTGAATAGCAATGTCATCTGTAGTATCATCCTGTCCTTGATACAGTCCAGCCCATCCGACAATATCTCTATTCTACAAGGTGTAGTTAGGCAAAGCTATCACTTCAAACCTTCGTATAGAAAGGTCTGGATAGCGAAGCAAAAGGTAATTGCGCAAATATACGGTGATTGGGAGGAGTCATACAATAAGGTGCTGAGGTTGCTCCAAGCATTGTAGAGTTGTACTCCCAGAACAATATGTGATTTTAGGGTCGTATCGTACTATGATGGCACTTGGTGGTACGCGACTGCAGCAATTTGATAAGGCATTATGCGTCTTTCCTGTCTATATGGAGGCTTTCAAGTATTACAAGCCCTTCGTCTTCATCGATGGCACATATTTGAAGAATCTCTGTTCGTGTTGGTCCCTACTTTGCTGAGCTATACCTATCAACCTGTGGACATATGTAAGAATAAAGGTTTATCAATTTATGCAAGAGGATCTTCTTAATCGAAGAATAAGAAAACTATAAGTACTAATAGTTACCTCGCAGCCATGGGATACGTCAGAACCTGTCTCTCAGGTGGACACCACTGAAAAAATCTATGGTATATCCAAGAAACTACAAGTGGAGTGCATCCAGCAATCTCAGTGGTGTCTCAATGTGCTGCAGAGCATAAAGTGTGGTACGTCCATGCAAGCACAACAAATCTCCAAGACAAACCACGGCATCTCTGAAAGTCATCCAATAGTGGCAGTCACCGAAGATGAACCTAATTATTTGACTTGTCAGTTATCAAGTAACCCCCAATCAACAACAGTATGTAACACCTCGTATACTATTGAAGGGTGGTTGGATCAATGGTATTGGACATATGCCAAATCCGGTCCTGAAACCATATTAGTTTGATGGAGAAAGACTCCTTCCTCTATGCACCCTGCTGTCCACCATGGGGAGGCCTAACACCAAGTAGCTGCTCCACCCAATCCCAAGTCGAATGCTCATACCATGTTTGAAAATTATGGAAGCACCCACCCATTAAAATGTTGAATAACAGTTAGAAATGATTATCTACAAAACTATCAAAATTAAAATTAAAAATATTAAAATCAAATTAAATAAAAATAAAATGAATAAACATTTACTTAATAAATTAATTTAACTAATACTAAAATAATACATATCCATTAATACTGACTAAAAAAAGATATCTACCAAGTTATCAAAATTAAAATTAAAAATATAGAAATCAAATTAAATAAATAACAAAATACAATAAACATTTACTTAATAAAATAATTTTACCTAGTAAGTTAAACCAAACCCTATCAATTAACACTTATTAACAATACATTCTACCACCTAATATATATAACATCTATAAAAGTACGCTAATTATGACTATAAATATATGCTTATTTAACTTAAACATAAAAATAATAATACTAACCTGGAAGTCGATTGCTCCAGCGATATGCAATGTCGCTTTCAGGCGATTGATGTCCTCATCTCGTGCATCTGCACGCACCATAATCTCCGAGTACCTCGATAATATAATTAAAAAAGGATAAAAGAGGGAGAAAAGTAGAAGAAATGGATAAAATGTGATTTCAAAAGGCGTTGTAAACGAGTTTAATATATAGGCGCGCTTCTTACTTATCTTGTTTACATTGTAAACGAAATAACATTATGTATATCGTGTTTATACGATAAATAAGATAACCATGTTACACATCACGTGTGCAAACATCATATGCCTACGTCGTATTGTGTCTTATCTATTTTATAATGTAAACAAAATATATACAATATTATTTTGTTTATACTATAAACAAGATAAGTAATAAAGTGTAAATCGATAAAAATACTACAAATTACATATTTTTATAAATAAAATATTTTTTTATTTATTTAAAAAAATCCAGCATCTCCTCCTTTAATTCCAGTCTCTGAACTAATAAAATGATACTGAATTTTAGTCTCTCGATCTCTGTCTCAATACTTCAAAACACAAATTAACAAATTAATAATTTTAAAAATATAATAATATTTTTTAATAAAAATAATATTTTTAATTTATATTATATAAAAATTTAATACATAATAATTTATTAAATAAATAAAATCAAATATTTTTATATAAAAATATTTTAAACGTACTTGTTTGAGTGTTCTTATACAATACAATGAAATGTTGGATTTGTCATTATTGCATGCCAAAGGAGGAGTGCGTGGAAAGAGAATTTCCACGTAGGTTAGTTCGGTTAGTTCCTTACCTGAATAATACAGTCCTCGTTTTTAATTGTGGAGGTTATCGAAGAGACGGCAAAGCCATGCATCTTGCAGAAGCACCTAGCTAATCTATCTATAATATAGAGTAAGCAATCTCATACACATGTGACATGTCAGACTTCTCCCTTTTCTGGTTTTTTTTTTTTTATTTTTTTTTCAAAATTTTTGGTGTGTCTTTTTGTCTCTTTTGTTTGTTTGCATCTTGGCACACAAAATTAAAAGAAAATTGCGATGTAGAACTGTAGAAGGCTCTGTTACGATGTCCATATGATTCTAGTTCTATCATCCTTGTGCCCACCAATGCAAGTCCTCAAATAATTGATGATAATCTCCACTGTAGTGCCATTTTGCATATGCTCTTACATCATCAATAGCAAATTTCTTTTTTATGAAGAAAAGCTAAATTTAGGTGAGGTTTAAACTATTTGTTTTTATTAGTAAAAGTGAGGCATATCCCAATTTAACAATTGTAGAAGCATATATCCCAATTTAACAATTGTAGAAGCATATTTATACATTGTTTGTTAAAACAGTCTTTATAACGAAAGAAATGACTCAATTTACGTACTTTTAGAATATATAAGTACATATTTTAAGTTTTTATATGAGGCCATTTTTTTTTCATATGAAAATATTACTGGTGTTTTTAATAGAAATTGGTCTTAGTGTATTTGTAAATCAATGGATATGTCAGTTGGACAGTTACAACTTGTGGAGATTATGCTGACTGAGCACGTGGGGAACGTGTTAACTCAGCATATGGGAGTCGTGCTGTCAACATGTGGAGAGCGTGCTGACTTAGCACGTTGGGCGTGATATCGACATGTCGCACTTTGATTCGTTGGCAATGCAACACATGGTCTGCGTGTTAAGTACTCTCTCTATATAAGACAAAACTTGGTATCATTTTATCGTGAAGAGAAGAGTTGCTTGAGTATGTTTTTGGTGTGATGAGGGTATTGCAAATTTGGTGGTGTATCACAACGGTGAGATTATACGAAATACTCATGAAGGAGTGAGTTTTGTATGTGAGAATTGGATTTTGTTTGTGGTTCCATGCACCATGACATTCACAGAGTTTTAAAATGGTCTTTGTCAAAGTATGAAGAACGATATGTTGAGGAGAGTGAGCAATATCCTGTACCAAAATCTCGTTATAATTTTTGGTGTCTAATACAATTTGATATTATGCCGATCATTGACGAAGCAAGTATGCAAAATATGTTCTATATTCACCGACAGACTCATGTGCGACAGCCAAAGATTGAGCTGTATGTTGTGTTTGAAAATGATTATGAATGAGTTGGTAGGATAATGAAAATGAGCTTGAATTTGATTGTAATATGCCTTCGGGTAAGATGCAGTGGTGTTATCCACTTGCTCTGGGTAAGAGGCGAAATACCGGTTAAGATGAGGTGGTGTTATCCACTTGCTCCGGTTGAGAGTTCAAAACTCTGGGTAAGATGTAAGGGTGGAATTTTATCGCCGCTTGTTCCGAATTGAGAACTGTAACACCACCTAGGTAAGAGGCAGAGTAAAGTTGTTCCCTGCTCCTGGTACGCGGGTAAGATGCAAGGGTTGTGGCATTGTCCCACTTGCTCCTTGTTTGGGGTTCTGTTCAGGGTTAGCTACCGGACATGTCTGGTTTGGCTTTATAACCGACAAATGAGACTCATTAGCCATAGGGCAGGCATTCATCATATGCATCTATGTGACATTGTTTGAGTGTGCATATTGTAATTGGTTTTCCTATGTGAATAATTATGTTTAATTGCTAATTGCTCTACTTGATGTAACTACTTGATTGTGTTTGAACCTTCTTACTTGTGTGTATGACTGAAAATTGGTTGGATTGTGGTGGATTGGTTGTTGATTATTGAATTATTTGGGCCTATGGCCGTGATTGATTTTTGTGATGGGCCGAAGGCCATGTTTGGTTTGTGTTTCTAGTTTAGAAAAGTATGAAAAATTAAACTGATTCAACATAGACTTAATGAGCCTATGCTTGGAATAGTTTGGCCATTCATACCGTTTAGGAGAGACTTTTAAAAAGGTTTTGAATTTTTGAAGAATTAACGGATTTCACTTTAAGAAGGATTTCAAATTTTTGAGTATGAATCTTTGGTTTGGAAAAGATTCATAAGGCGGATGCTAATCACTATATTTTTAAAACAGTTTTATTTTTAGGTATCTTATTATAACAATTCTCTAACTCCATAGTGAGAACCAGCGAGGATGATGTTCTCACTCCCCTACAGGTCTTTTCTCTTTCAGGTTATAGACGACAAAGTTCAGAAAAGCTTATTTCTTTTCTGTTTAGACGATAATTTTATATTATTTTAGTATTTATGTTTTTCTCGCCTTTTAACTTTTCAAAATTTGTAAGAGGGATAGGATTTGTTTTATGTAAAGCTTGTAAGTTAATACTATGTATATGTATGTATATAGTTTGTAAGTATGGCTTTATGTTTTGTTTTAAACGGTCTTTTTAAAAATACGGTTTAAGTTTTAAATAGGCTCATATTTTAGTATTAAATATTTTAAGAGTCGTCGTAATACTCGACCTATTAGACCAACGCAGTCGAAAACGTAACATTTTGATAGTTAAGATGTTACACTTTTCTCCCATCCAAAGGTGTCAAAGCAATAACTTTTCACCTCCATCCATCAACGCTGGAGCAATAGAAGTGTTTCTCTTTTACGCCATCAACTTTGAGCAGTAGTAGTTCTATTCATTGCATCCATCAGTGTTGTTCTGTTTTGAAAAAAAAGAAGCTTTCTTGTGGTTCTTTCTTGCTCTATTTTGATCGTTTACACTATGTTTGTTTGAAAGAAAAATAAAAAAAAAAAGGAGAAAAAAAATAAAAAAAAATTATTATTTTTCATTGTTTGATTGAAAAAAAATTAAAGAAAAAAATAAAGAGATAAAATCTACTAATTTTTTTTTCCAATACTAAAAAATATTTTTTTTTATATTTTTAATATTATCTTTTTATTTTTTTAATATATTTTATAATACAAAAATAAAATTATCTATTAATAATATTTTTTAATTTTTTTATTTAAATATATCTAAAAAAATATATATTTTTTAAATTTCTTTCTTTTCAACCAAAGCTAACTTTAGTAGTTAGGTAAAGAAAGCGATAGGAAGGGGGTGCAATAGTTTGATTTAGGGAGGGTCCAATTGGTATCTATCTGGGATTTGGGTCAGTCCTGAATGTAGGTCGGGTTTGTCCGGCTCATGCCATGTCTAAAACGAAATAGAATAGGTGATTTCACGAACAAAAAAACGGTGCTCAGGAGAAGAATTCTTTCTAATTAATAGAACCTGCAGTTACCGTGGATGATTATCAAATTTATTGTGTTTAGACTCAATCAAATAAAAGTCAAACAAAATCCACCTCTCCACATGTCAGCA
>NC_029790.2:55212187-55228596 GCF_000816755.2 Arachis ipaensis | reverse complement strand
GTAGCATACGCACAACACATATCATTTAGTCATTTACTTCTAATCATTATTGTAGCCATTAGCCGCAATATCAGCCATGGTTTTCCAAACAAACCAACCTCACTTCATCTTATTCCCTCTAATGGCTCAAGGCCACATCATCCCCATGATGGACATTGCAAAACTCTTGGCACACCGTGGTGTCATCGTCACCATCTTCACCACACCAAAGAACGCTTCCCGTTTCAGTTCAGTTCTTTCTCGCGCCATCTCTTCCGGCCTTCAAATCCAATTAATACAGCTCCCGTTTCCATCTAAGGAAGCAGGTTTACCTGATGGGTCTGAAAGCTTCGACATGGTGATTTCTTCAGACGCCATGGTCAATTTCTTCCATGCAATCACGTTGCTCCAAAAACCAGCAGAGGAGTTGTTCGAGGAGATCACACCGAAACCAACTTGCATTATCTCTGATTTTTGCATTCCTTGGACTTCTCAACTTGCTCAGAAGCACAACATCCCAAGAATCTCTTTCCATGGCTTTTGCTGCTTCTGCCTCCATTGCTTGTACAAGATAAACACTTCCAAGGTGCTTCCTATAATGCACAAACACTTCATTTATATAATAACTTCTGATTTTGTTAGAACTGTTCGTGTATTTGTTATTAAATATAATTATTTAGGTAATTCTATCTAATAAATTAAGTTTTGCGATAAATAGTTTTAATACATATAATTTCTCAGAGTTTCTATAATCAATATATTTAGAATTTTAATTCTTGTTAGGTTTAAAAATAATAATTTTAACATAAAATAAAAAACAAGATATATGTAAGTATTCAAATTTTAAAGTTAAAAGAGGTTTACGTGATTTACATTTTTAAAAGAGAATATTTCAGCCACTTTTCTATACATCTTTTTTATATTTCTTTTTCTTTTCATTTATAGTTTAAATAATAAATTTTTATCTTCTCTCATTTATTATCAATTACTTTAAATATTGAAAGCGAAAGATATACAAAAATAATAGGTAGGTACTCCAATGAAGATTTAATGATTATCATCATGTGAAGATACATCATTTTGACCATTGGATGATAGATTGTAGGGCTTGATTTTATTTGAAGTAAAAGTGTTATCTTTATTTAAAGTGTTGCTAAATAAATAAGTTATACTTTTTAAACAAGGATCATCATGAAAAGATGTTTTTAGCATCTTCATGAGAGTAGTTGCCAAAATAATATATAGATATAGATAGTGCATATAACCTAGGAGGTGCATATAAAACATTATTTTAATAAAAATATAAGGGGTGATTAAAATATATTATTTTCGACTATCACTTAATTATCAATTCAATTTTTTTAGTTTAATTTTTTTTAGTAATTCAACAACATATTTTTTTATTATATTTTTAAATTTTGATGATTCTTTAATGTTTTTGTTTACTTTAATATGATATTACCTGATATTATTTTTAATTCTTGTGTTTTGTATTCGAGTAACATTTATAGGTTGCTGCGAACATCACCTCAGAATTTGAGTACTTCACTATTCCTGGCATACCTCACCAAATTCAAGTCACCAAAAATCAGGTACCAGAGCAAATGACAGATAAATTGAAGGATTTTGGTGAGAAGATGATGGATGCTGAAATGAAGGCATATGGTGTGATCATAAACACCTTTGAAGAGTTGGAGCAAGATTATGTAAATGACTACAAGAAAGAAAGGAATGGTAAGGTTTGGTGTATTGGCCCTGTTTCTCTATGCAACAAAGATGAAATAGATAAGGCTCAAAGAGGTAACAAGGCTTCAATCAATGAACAGAACTGCTTAGAATGGCTTGATTTGCAGCAACCCAAGTCTGTTGTTTATGCATGTCTTGGAAGCTTATGCAATCTCACCACTTCACAGCTTATAGAATTGGCATTGGCCATGGAAGCAACAAATAAACCATTTATATGGGTCATTAGGGATGGAAAGAACTTGCATGAATTGGAGAATTGGATCGAAGAAGAAGGGTTTGAAGAAAGAAACAAAGATAAATGTCTTATAATTCGAGGTTGGGCTCCTCAGGTACTAATACTATCACACCCTGCAGTTGGAGGATTCGTAACACATTGTGGTTGGAATTCTACCTTAGAAGCGATAACGGCTGGCATGCCAATGATTACATGGCCACTGTTTGCAGATCAATTCTTGAATGAGAAGCTTGTTACTCATGTTTTGAAGGTTGGTGTGAGCCTTGGTGTGGAGGTTGCAATGAAGTTTGGGGAGGAAGAGAAGATAGGTGTTTTGGTGAAGAAGGAAGATATTAAAAATGGAATATGCATGGTTATGGATGATGAAGAAGAAGAGAGCAGAAAGAGAAGAGAAAGGGTCATTGAACTGAGTAAGATGGCAAAGAGAGCAGTTGAGAAAGGTGGATCTTCATATCTTAATATGACTCTTCTTATTCAACAAATTATGAAACATACAAGCGGTAGAGAGCAGGACTTAGAGTTAACACGTTAGCGTCTCCTGCACTAGGGTACGTAATAATAATGTTGAATTTATAGCACGTAAGTGTATAATAATGGAAAATAATAGGCTAATAGCCTAATATAGGGAGTCATACTTCTAGCATATGGACTGTCTTCTTCAGTTCATTTTATCCTGGAAAATTGTAACTGTTAATTATTTGCACATTTATTACAGCTTATTATAATGTAAATTGATGAGTGAAAATTAATTAGAGTTCACAGATATCAACAAGTGTACTAAATCGTTCAAATAATATCACAGTGAATAAATATTGTTCTCACGATAATTAAAAAATTAAACAAGCAAATATCACATTATATATACCAAATTAGATTAAAATAACGTGAATTGATGAAGACAAAACTTGTATTTTACTTAGAATCTTGAGTATTTGAGTAAGAGACAATAAACTTAGATGTTGATTAAGAAAAGAGCATAAGGCTTCATAAATGTTTATGCTTTTAAGAAAACTAAACCTTGTTTACTTATTCTGAAGTAGGCAAAGATCTTTTACAATAAATTTTTAGTAACTAATTTTCAATTTCTTGATTACTCAGTTTCTCTTTAATTAACTAGTCATCAATTAAGTAATTAAAGATTTTAAACGCAAAAACTGATTTAGTTTTTAATAAAATTAAAAAATTGTCCTTAGGTCGAATTACATGTTATTTATTTAAGTTAGTCCTATCCAGTAGTTAAACCTTAGAAGAAAACACAATTTTCAATAGTTGTTCTAATCCGAATTATATGTCACCTATTCAAAATTAGAGTAATTGAAAATCATGCATGTATCGCACACTAATTGAACCACTATTTCTAGTCGAATTCAAAGAGTCATGTGAAAGGGTTTTCAAGCTTTAACTTAAATATCAAAATTTTCAATTATAATAAAAGAATTCAAAAGACACTACAAGAAAAAAGGCCTGTGGCCACGTTTTTGTCTTACCACGCTTTAAAAGCGTGGCGAAAAGGAATCAATTGCCATGCTTTTATATATAAGGGTGGCAATTGATTAGAAATTTGGCCACGCTTTTTTTTGCTACACTTCAAAAGCGTGGCCGAAAGGGTCAATGACTACGCTTTTATTAGGGTGGCGATTGCTTCAGATTTGACCATAGTTCTTTCTTTTCCACGCTTCAAAAGCGTAGCGATAGAGAACACCGGGCATGCTTTTGAATCAAGGCAAAATAGTTTCGTTATCGTGACGTTTTTAAAGGGTGCCCATTTTCTCTAACTCTTTCGGCACGCTTCAAAAGCGTGGTGACAAGGTTCGATTAAAAAAAATTAAGTTTTCATCTTCAGAAACAATAAGAACAGAGCTACATTATACATGCACACAACAAAGATCCCTACGCTTTCTTTTCTTCGAAACACACTCTCCTTCGAAATAATGGGGCCTAAAAATCTTCGAAGAACCCTAACAAACACTCTCATTGCCGGCGCTTGCCCTCTGTCTTCTGTAGCAATGCCTCTGTTGGCGCTCCCACTGTCGCTGCTCCTTCCTTGCCCTGTATGCATTGAACCCCTAACCCTCCGGCAAGGCCTCCCTCCTCGGGCTCACTCTCTCTTGCAAATCCTCTGTTGAAGCTCCCTTGCGGCCGCTCCCTTCCATCGTTGCAAACCCCTAACCTTCCGGCGCTGTAATTACGGAGCTGCGAAGGGAGTTGGAGCTGGACGACGCCATTTTGGAGGAGGCGGAGTTTGCGCTGTGCGCGGTGCTAACGAACGTCGTGGAGGTGCATGATAAGGATGGGCGCAAACTGGGAATCGTGCTTTATGGTTCGGCATTTTGTTGGATCAACTACAGCTGCTTGATAAACCCCAATTTTGTGATTTATCTTGTGTTTAATTTAGGAAATTTTATCAACTTATCTCACATTTATTCAATGAATTAGCATGGTTTTGTAATTCTCCCTAAATTTGTGCTTAAATATGAAAACATGTTTTCAGGCCTTTAATTTACTAATTTTAGTTCACTTCAGTTCCATTCAATGCCTTGATATGTTTATTGAGTGATTTCAGATTCATAAGGCAAGTATTGGATGGAAGAAGGGAAGAGAAAAGCATGCAAGTTGGAGAATTCATGGAAAAACAAGGATTTGGAGTGCTTAGAACGACGTGCACGCATGACAGACGCGTACGCGTGAAGAGGTGCATCGTCGAAGGTGATGCGTACGCGTGACATGAGGCGTACGCGTGACATGAGGCGTACGCGTGACAAGAAAACGCCAGACAAGGCGTACGCGTCACCCATGCGTACGCGTCACAGCCAGCACGTGACCTCATTAAAGTGAAAATGCTGGGGGAGATTTCTGAGCTTTCCAGGCCAAAATCCAACTCATTCCTGAGGCTATTTCATGCAGAATTCAAGCTTGGACAAATGGGGAGCAATTAGTTTAGCTTAGGACCATGCTTTAGTTAGTTTCTAGAGAGAGAAGCGCCCTCTTCTCTCTAGAATTAGGTTAGGATTAGGTTAATTTCTCTTAGATCTAGGTTTTAATTTCTTGTTTTCTTCTTGTTTTCTTCTTGTTTTCTTTTCAATTTCTTGTTATTACATCTTTGCTCTCTTAGTTCTTTTGTTAATTTTCCTTTTATGTCATTTTTATGTTCATGCACCATTGTTGGATTTGGTTTCCTTTTTAATGCAATTTATGTTTTATGTTCCTTTATTATTGATTTGAATTGTTGTTATTATTTCCTTGAAATTGGGTAGTTGTAGATTTATTTTTCCTTGTAATTTTACCATGCTTTTCTTTTATGCCTTCCAAGTGTTTGACAAAATGCTTGGTTGGATGTTAGAGTAGCTTTTTGAGCATTCTTGGCTTGGAAAGAGAAATCTGGTAATCTTGAGTCATTAATACCCAATTTAGATTGGTGATATAGAGTTGTTAGCTAATATTGTTTCCATTGACGCTAATCTTTTGCTAATTCAATTAGTAAGTTGATTAGGACTTTTGGATTGAGATTAGCTAGTCTTATTTGACTTTCTCTCGTGTGAAGATAACATTGTACCTTCTTCCATTGTTGGAGTTGACTAAATATGATAAACTCTTGTTAATTATTGAATGACTAGGATAGAAAGTCTAAATTCTCAATCCTTGCCATGAATGTCTCTCTTTATTACTTATTTTCTTTAGTTGCTTGCTTTATTTTCTTGCCATTTATTTTCTTGCCCTTTTTACCAAATCAAACCCCCCTTGCATCTTCATAGCCAATAATTGATCACTTCATTGCAATTCCTTGTGAGATGACCTGATGTTTGAATACTTCGGTTAATTTTCATTGGGGTTTGTACTTGTGACAACCAAACAATTAAAATTTGATTAAGAGTTATTAGTAGGTTTGGAACTATGCTAACAACGAAGTTCCTTTTCTATTACTGCTCCGCCAATGTCTGCCACCGCTTCATCTTCTCTCCTCCTCCTCCTTCTTCTTCACAGGAATCCAACTTTTAATAGCTCCATCTTTCTTTCGCAGTTCTCCTGATTTACAAGTACTTCATCTACTATCTCTATAATAAGTTTCTTCAATTCTGTCTTTTTGTTTCTGTGCTTTAATGAGATAGGAATTGTGCTATTTTTTGCAAATAGATAGTGGGTTTGTACTATCGGTAATCATTTTTAGAAAGGTCTTCATAAATTTGTATGTTTATTTTAATTTTAAAAAAGAAACACAAAATCTAGCATTATATTTGTTACTAGTTAATTTTTGGTTATCACTGATTGATGAATATTATGATAGTGAATTGGGGTTACTTTTTTACATTAGAAGAAGAGGAGCAAAAGCAAGGCTATGAACCGAGATTGATTGCGAGAAGTATTAAGAGAATCAAAAAGGGACAAGAGATTACCATAGCATATTACAGGCCTGGTGTCACGCCCCTGCTAGTCACTTCCTAGCTTGTGCCCAACATGCCACATCTTCGATCACGCCCATTGACACGCTGGGATTGAATAACTGGCGTGCCATGCCATATTACACGACTATGGCCACGCCTTTTATTTGGAAGTCTTCTTGCCTGGATGCCCAGCGTGCCACACCCACTGACACGCTTACCATACGCTCAGTGTTATGAGTTGGCGTGCCATTTCTTCAAGCACACTCATTCATGTAGGACTGGTGATGAGTAGGATTTGTGCCGGTCTAAAATTTCTCAATAAAAGAGTCACTTCATTGATAGCATAGTCCAAACCGGCAATTAAATCCCATCATCAAAGTTTAATTCGAAGATGTCACAATCAACACAAAATATCTGGGAGTTTTAAATCCCGGGTCGTTCTCCCTAGGAATTGTAATGAAGTGCTCAATTATTGGCTATGAGAGAATGTGAGGTTGATGGCAAGAGGCAAGAAATATAAATAGCAAGGAATGAAAGAAGCATGCAAGGAATTAAATATCAAAAGCAACTAAACTCAAGGCAATTAATCAAGAGAAAGGAAAATTCAAATGCTAAATGACCTCTTGGCAAGGAGTGAGAGTTAAGGTTACCTATCCTAGCCATTGACCACAAACATATGATGATTATGAAGAGTTAATCCTACTTAGTCAACCCTAACATCGAGGATAAGTCAAATAGGCATAATTGATCTCAATCCATAAGTCCTAGCCAACTCACTAATTAACTTAGTGAAAGACTAGCGTCAATGGAAACTAAATCAACTAACTACTCTAATATATCAATCAAGAATGGACATCAATGACTCAAGGTCACCTAAGTCCTCAATTCCAAGCCAAGAGTGTGAAAAACTACATTAAAACTAAGCCAAGTATTTTATCAAATACTTGGTGTGCATGAAAAGAAAATCACATTAAATTACAATAATAATAAATTCTAAAGCTATCAAAAGTAATAAAATAATAATAACAACTCAATTAAATAACAATAGACAAAGAAACATTAAATTACATTAATTGAAATCAAAATTAACAAAATTGTTCATAAACTAAAAATGGCAAAAATGAGAAATTAACAAGAAGAACTAATAGAATTAAGGCAATTAAACAAGGAAAAGTAAATGAAACTACACTAAAACAAGAATTAAAGAGAGAAAGTGAAGAGAAAATAAACTAAGAAACCCTAATTTATAGAGAGAAAGGGGAGCTTCTCTCTCTAGAAAATGCCCTACAACATGATACTAAGCTAAACCTAATTGCTCCCCCTTCATTCTTCTTCACTTTGGCTTGAATTAGCTTCAGAAATGAGTTGGAATGGGTTATGGAGGCCTAGAATTAGCCTCAGCGAATTGCAATTAATGAGCTCACGTACGCGTCGCCATGAGCTCACACTTGTGCGTATGCACGTATTTCTGTGCATACGCACGGATGCTGAAACTTCTAAACTTCATTTGCTCATGGTTTCTTCTCTTTTGCATGCTCTTTTCTCACTTTTTCAACTCATACTTGCCTTGGAAACCTGAAATCACTTAGCAAATACATCAAAGCATCAAATGGGATTAACGTGAATAAAATTTAGCAATTATTAGGTCCTAAAAAAGCATGTTTTTACTTTCAAGCACAATTTAGGAAGAAATCATGAAACTATGCTATTTCAATAGATAAATGCAAGAAAAGTTGATGAAAAATCTACCCAAATAGAGCAAATAAATATAATGAAATGTGGATTCATCACATCCCCACACTGAATCAATAGCATGTCCTTATGCTATACCAAAGAAAGATAAGAAGGGGAATTACAGTTATTCAAAGCAAGGAAACTACCTATATGCAATCTATCTAAATGAATGCAACTACTTAGTCAAAATAAATCAATTGCCAAGAATACATATATGAACATAAGGGCCAAGGTGGTGCACGAAATTGACTCCGCAATATTAGCACAAATAGACCGGCAAGTGCACCGAGTCGTCCAAGTAATACCTTAGGTGAGTGAGGGTCGATCCCACAAAGATTGTTGGATTGAACAAGAAATGGCTATCTTGTAGATCTCAGTCAGGTGGATAGAAAATATATTTGTTGTGTGAAACGCATAAAAACAGAATAAATAAAGTGTTACTAAATAGGTGTGAAATCAGTGATAAGAGAACGGTTGAGGCTTCGGAGATGCTTCCTCCTTCTGGATCAACTTTTCTCACTGTCTACTTCAATTTCTGATGATTCATTCCATAGCAGGCTGTAAGTGACTAACGCCAGGTCAGTGGTCATTAATCTCCCCTGCTTCAGATCAAATGTCAGGTCAGTGGTCATCCAATCTGAACGGGGGTGAATCTCCTGCAGTCCATTCCCTTGGTGATCCTACTCAAAACGCCACATGTAAAGCCCGGTCAAACCGTGTTTAACTAAATATAAATTAAATATGAGAAAATATGGCTAGAAAAATTAGCAATAGGAATTTGAAGATTTAAATATGATATTTGAACTCAGAGGATTTTTTTTGAGTTAGAAAATGTAATTTTTGTGAAAAACCGCGTCAGACCGCGAAATGGCAGAATAATAGGCCAAACCAGTTTAAGTCTGTCCAGTACTGTGTGAGAATAATTAAAAACAGTAGAAAACTTTAGAAAAGTAATTAGAATTCAAAACCGAGCACTAATTCTAAAGGTTTGGCCCAAAATTGGGCCAAACGGGCCAAAAGCGCTAACGGGTTGGGCCCAATCCCAACCTATATATAAGCTTAAATGAATCCCCATTCAGCCACTTCACCCTCATAAACACAACACCACAGCTAAGAAGGGAAGGGAGAAAACCCTAACCCTTCTTAATCTTCAAACCACCATAACTTTCTCTCTGGTGCTTCGATTGATGAGCCGTTTGTAGCCACGCATCGCCCTTGATAAGCTCTTCAAATCTATCTAGGTTATGTGGTGAGTTTCTCAATGAACTCTGCCCAGTTTCGTTTTTCCTCTTATATTTTGAATTTGGTTTGGGTTTTGAGAAAATCTTGTGGTTTTGGTTGTTTAGGGGTGTTCTAGTATGAGCCATTGGTGAATTCCATCAACCAGTTTCGTGGGTTAAGGTAAGGAGCCCTCTAACCCTTGTAATTTATGATATTTAGTGATTCCTAAGTTAATGAATGTATAATATTGGTTGTGTTAGAGTTGTTGGGTAATATTTTGGTGCTCTTGGGAACTTGAATTTGGCTTGTGAAACTCTTGGTGGAGTTTAAAGCTAGTACTTGGTGGAAATTTACAAGGAAGGATCAAATTATTGTAACTACAAGAAGTACGGTTTAAGTTTTATTTAGGTACCGTGTAATGTGATGATGATTCTTAGGTTAAATGCCCTTAATATTAGGTTTATATTATGTATTTGGATGAATTTGATGTGCGTAGATGGTATATTGTGGTAATTGAAGGTTTGGATGAGATTAGTGTAATAGTGCATAATTGGTGTGTTATTGGATTTTGTATTTGATGAGGAATTGTGTGCATTGTGAGTTATACATGTATGTATATATATATATTGATTGGTGAATTTTGGGCCAAAGGCCGTGAATTTTGGGCCGGAGGCCGGAAGAGGTAAGGAAGGTGAGTTGATGTGTGTATTGTGTGATAATGCATGATGATTTTGATGAGTGTGATATTGTTGTTGATTATTGAGATAAAAGTTGAATGATGATAATGTTGGATAGTGATATTGGGTTCGTATGCTTGTAGATGTTAATAAATGAAGAGGCTTGGTGATGTGGATATAGGATGGTGGAATGATATTTTTGTGATGTACCCTCAACCACCATACTCACAAGCCCCATACCACCTTCATATGACCTTAACCCTTATACACCATACCAACCACCTTATGAACCACATGAACCATACATAGAACCACCTCAATTCTAAGATAGTTACTCCTAAGAACCACCACCTCAATATACACCATCTCCATGCCCTTACCAAGAAGAACCACCTTCCTATCCTGAACACTTTCTCCCAAACAATGAGCCCTCCCCTCCACCTCAAACATTAATGGATGACTTTCTCATTTCACATCTCCAAGAGCAAAGGGAGATTCATACTATTTTCTAAGATGTAGTAATCCCTTTAGTCTTCCAAAGCTTAGACACTCAAAGTACTCCCATAGCCACATGTGGAGAATTAATTGAAGAGCGGAGTATGAAAGAGAGATTAGAAAATCTGATGGAGAATGAGGAGTTGGATTTTGTATTGGAGCAATTGGAGGAAGCAATGATTGTTGAAGAAGAGGAAGAAGTTGTTGAAGATTTAGGAGATGTTGAATGCCCTTGGGAATCTAAAGTTGTAGAGCCTTCTTCCATTGAGCTTAAAAAGTAATGTTAAGGAGGATAGTGCACAAACTCCAGAGCATGTTATGCATGATGAATTGGAAGAAATGGAGCAAGCAACAAGTCCCCCTATTTATGATGATTCCGCATCAACATATGATCCTTTTGAACTTAATGAATCTTCCCCCTTTGAATTTGAGGTTGATGTTGAGATAGATTTCACATTGCCTCCGGTTTATGACTTGAGCGATAGGGAAGAATTAGAAGAATTTAGTGAAGAAGAGGTGGAAGTTGAGAATCTTATCAAGTGGTTGAAGTTCCTCAACAAAGAAGGACTGGAGTGGAAATTTCTTTGTCAAGATGGTTGGAATCATTTCCTTCTGGTCTACCATCCATTCTATCATTCAAGTGGGTAAAACCTTTATTCTTAAGCTTTAATTTCCCGCTTGAATATGGTTTGCTTGAGATGGATGGAAAACTTAGAGCTCTTTGTGGCTTTAAGAGCAAGAGGGAGATGGTTAGTGGTTGGAAATATCATTCTAGGTTCATTATGGTTGGAAGCTCAAAGTCTAATTGTAAAAGTTGGTGTAGAGCTCAATTGTTTGGGTCTATGAGGATATTTGCGTGTCTTCATGAGAATTCTAAGAACTTATCACCCGAGTGGAATGATGATCAACTTGAAGACGGGTGTAGAAACAAGATTTGGGATCCCGGTATACAAGAGGATCAATTTTGGGAGCCCTTAGCTTGTGTGGAACTTTATCAAAGCTTGGAGCTATTAATTTCGAATGTTGGAGCCTATTGGAAGTCCAAGCATTGGTGGAAGTTACAAGATGAGTTCAAGCACAAGCCACCATGACAAGGAGCTCTCCAAAATGTCCAATTTAAGGACAATAAATAAAGGTGCTAGGTGGGAGACACCCCACCATGGTAACCTCTTTCCATTCTCTTGTATATATAGATGAATGAATTGATTTGCCATTGTTAGGTATTTTCTTTCTTTATATCACTCTTGTATATATTGCCTTAGTTGTAAGTTTGTTTGGTTAATTCTATGCTTTAACTTGTAGGTTAGTTGTTTTGAATTGCATCCTTGTTTTGAATTGAATTTTTGATTTGAATTCCTTAGTTGCATGTTTGCATAGTTTTTAGAAGTTAGGAATTTTGTTAATTTTGAAATTTGGCTAGTTCTAAGAATGTATATAGTGGTTGAGATAATTTTGTTCTATTTTTATGCTTCCTTTGAAAAAAAAAGCTTGCCACGTATACGCATGACCCACGCGTACGCGTGACCCCCCAAAAAAATCACCATGCGAGAATGGTGCGGGGAGGGTACTGCTGCCTGACCTCAAAACAAAGAGTTAGCCGCGAAGGGTGCCGAAACTATGCGTCTAGCACAAATCCTTGTCACGTGTATACGTCACCTTCTTTTTCCCTGTGTCATGCCTACGCCTGCCAGACGCGTACGCATCGCACCCCATTCAACCATCCCACGCTTACGCGGGATCCACGCGTACGCGTGGGCACCCCTATGTCATACTTTTCTTTTCTTCTCTTCTTTCCATTTCTTTTCTTCTTTTATCTTCTCCTCTCTTCTTCCCTTCTCCAACCATCACCATCCATCATCTTTTCTTTAGTTTGTTAGTTGGTTAGTTAGTTAGTTAGTTGGTTTAAATTTCTGTTTATTTTCTATTTTATGTGATAAGTGTTGGGTTATTAATCTTGTTTGCTGTTTACTGCTGCTGATTACTAATAGGATGCTATTTCAACATCATTATTGTTAATATTCATTATTGGATTCTTTGTTGAGGTTATACTTTGTTGCTTGGTATTGAATTATTCATGCTTAATTTTGTGCAAACCAAGTACTTATGACATTGCCTTCATCCATATGTTATGCTTATGACTTAATGACATGTTGATCCTTAATTGTTTAACTCTGTGCTCTACACATACTTGAAACCATTCATTTTGGCACAATGCTTTGTTTGTGAAGTTGAATTGTAAGCTCACCTAGAGACATCTTTTGGAAATTCTCAAGCTATATGGACCATGCTTGCTATGTGATTGATTTTCACTTTCATCTTCCTTTTCTTAAGATGCATAGCAACCATGTGTCCCACTTCATGTCAATTAGGTGATTCAAATCAAATTTAAAATGTGTCATTGATTGGTGTGTGAGTTCTATATTTTCTTTGTTGTATTAAGTTCTCTTGCACATCAATCAATGTCCATTCATTATCCATTTCACAATTGCTTGATTATTGCTTGAACGCTTCTAGGCTTCTTTCTTACTTGTTTGTTTGTCTTAACTTACAAGTTTCCTTCAAAGCATATCAAGCACACTACAATGAGTGAAGTGCATATTTCTTTTGTGTAATTGTGACATAGAATTCACACTATTTTTCCTTAATGTCACACACTTATTCACTCACCTCATTTTAGTGATCATTACCTCATTATCTATGCTTCCTTACTTTTACATTTAGTTGTCTTACTATCCTGTTTTCTCTCTTGCAGGATGACTCGCCATAAGGAAAAAGGGAAGCAGAAGAAAGAACACACAGCAGCCAGTTTTTTCCACCAGCTAAAGGTGGCAACCCGTGTAGTCGCCGTACCCCCTTGCTCATCTTTGAATGCACCGAGGACGGTGCAAAATTTTAAGTGTGGGGAGGTCGTCCGACCAATCAGCCAATCGTGGGTGACAATTTCTAATCCTAACACTTTCACATTTTATTTTATGTTATTACTAGGTCTTTTAGAATTTTTAGTTGCATTTTCTTGGTATTGCATATATATTATAATAAGCTTAGTCAAAATAATGAAATTTTTCAAGAAATTTAGCTATAGGGCATTAATATCCCAATTGATTTGAGTAAAATTTTTCATCAAACTTGCTTGAATTATATATTGTGGAACATGTTTTTGAGCTAAGAACACATAAGCTTGTGAGTTTTAAGCTTTAATTGTATGATTGCATCATATAACCACTATTTCATTCTTGTGTGTATTATTCTCTTTCTATGATTACAATCTTTGATTTGTTTGATTCTTTATGTCCATTATTTGGTGTATGAATGCATTTATATGATTGAGACCTTCGCTTCCAATAGCTCATGTACCCAAATGGCCTTACCTTTTTATCCACCATTGTTAGCCAACTTTGAGCCTATGTTAATCCCCTTTTGTTCTTAATTTTAGCACATCACTACCCGTAAGTGAAAAATAATAAATGTCCTCTAATTTGGATCTTTAATTAGCTTAACCTAGTGAGAGTGTGCATTATTTAAGTATGGGAAAGCTTGGGAACTGATGAGCGGATAATTTATACGCTTTTTGGCATTGTTTTTACTTAGTTTTTAGTATGATTTAGTTGGTTTTTGGTATATTTTTATTAGTTTTTAATTAAAAATCACATTTCTGGACTTTACTATGAGTTTGTGTGTTTTTCTGTGATTTCAAGTATTTTCTGGCTGAAATTGAAGGAGCTGAGCAAAAATCTGATTCAGGCTGAAAAAGGACTGCTGATGCTGTTGGATTCTGACCTCCCTACACTCAAAGTAGATTTTCTGGAGCTACAGAACTCCAAATGGTGAGCTTTCAATTGCGTTGGAAACTAGACATCCAGGGCTTTCCAACAATATATAATAGTCTATACTTTGCTCAAGGATAGACGACGTAAACTGGAGTTCAACGCCAGTTCCATGTTGCAGTCTGGCGTCCAGCGCCAGAAACAAGTTACAAGTTAGAGTTCAATGCCAGAAACAGGTTACAACCTGGCGTTGAATGCCCAAAACAGCCCAGGCACGTGAGAAGCTTAAGTCTCAGCCCCAGCACACACCAAGTGGGCCCCAGAAGTGGATTTCTGCACTATCTATCATAGTTTACTGATTTTCTGTAAACCTAGGTTACAAGTTTAGTATTTAAACAGCTTTTAGAGATTTATTTGGTACCTCATGACATTTTTAGATCCAAACTTTGTACTCTTTGATGGCATGAGTCTCTAAACTCCATTGTTGGGGGTGAGGAGCTCTGCAGCGTCTTGATGAATTAATGCAATTATCTCTGTTTTCCATTCAAACACGCTTGTTCCTATCTAAGATGTTCATTCGCGCTTCACTATGAAGAAGGTGATGATCCGTGACACTCATCACCTTCCTCAATCCATGAACATGTGCCTGACAACCACCTCCGTTCTAGATCAGATTGAATGAGTATCTCTTAGATTTCTTAATCAGAATCTTCGTGGTATAAGCTAGAATTGATGGCGGCATTCATGAGAATCAAGAAAGTCTAAACCTTGTCTGTGGTATTCCGAGTAGGATTCAAGGATTGAATGGTTGTGACGAGCTTCAAACTCGCGATTGTTGGGCGTAGTGACAGACGCAAAAGAATCAAGGGATTCTATTCCGACATGATTGAGAACCAACAGATGATTAGCCGTGCTGTGACAGAGCATTTGGACCATTTTCACTGAGAGGATGGAAAGTAGCCATTGACAACGGTGACACCTTACATACAGCTTGCCATGGAAGGAGCCTTGCGTGTGTGAAGAGGAGTACAAGAGAAAAACTAAAATAAAGAAGAAAAAGCATCTCCAAAACCCCAACATATTCTCCATCATTGCACAATAAGTATTTATATTTATGCCCTTTGACTCTTTACAATTGAAGTTGAAAAACACTGTTGTTGGCATCCTTACTAAGAATAATAAGATAACCATAGCTTGCTTCAAACCAACAATCTCCGTGGGATTCGATCCTTACTCATGTAAGGTATTACTTGGACGACCCAGTGCACTTGCTGGTTAGTGGTACTAGTTGTGAAAAGTGTGATTCACAATTCGTGCACCAAGTTTTTGGCACCGTTGCCGGGGATTGTTTGAGTTTGAACAACTAACGGTGAATCTTGTTGCTTAGATTAGGAAAAATTTTTCTTTTTGGTTTAGAGTCTTCTAATATTGTTTTTGGTTAAAATTTTAGAATCCTGATTTTTCTTCTTTCAAAAATTTTTTTTTCGAAAATTATATTTTTATAATTGAATTTTTTTTCTTGTTTGATCTTTAGTTTTTCTTGTTTTGTGATTTTTCTTGTTTTTCTTGTGCCTTTTCAAAACATTAGTTTTCAAAAAAATAATTTTTTCATTCTTAGTTATTTAAAAATACTTCTTCAAAACAAGTGTTACATTTATAACTCAGTTGGCTAGAGCGTTAGTCTGTGTTCTTGGCAATTGGGTCAGAATCTTTTATATTCATTTCAAAATCTTCTTTTTCAAAAATAAATTTTCTATCAAATCTTGTGCCAAACTTTAAGTTTGGTGTTTTCTTGTTGATTTTTCTTTATTTTTCGAAAATTTTATTTTGGTTTTCTAAAAATTTTAAGTTTGGTGTTCTTTCTTCATGTTCTTGTGTTCTTGTGAGTCTTCAAAGTGTTCTTGAGTTTTCCTTGTGTCTTGATCTTAAAATTTTTAAGTTTGGTATTCCTTGGTGTTTTCCCTCCAAAATTTTCGAAAACAAGGAGCATTAGATCTAAAAATTTTAAATCTTGTGCTATCTTATTGTTTTTCTCTTTCCTCTTTAAATTCAAAAATATCTTTTCTCTCTATTTTAAAACAAATTTTCAAAATTTATTTTTAAAATTCAGATTTTTATTTCAAAATTTAAAATCTTTTTCAAATCATATCTTTTTCAAAACTCCCTAACCATTTTTTTT
>NC_029790.2:55209385-55211357 GCF_000816755.2 Arachis ipaensis | reverse complement strand
TATTTTACATTATCTCCCTTTCTCCATCATGGATCTAAGTGGAAATGAACAGTCCAGAAGGACTCTGGGGTCATATGTTAACCCCTCTACTGCTTCATATGGGAGTAGTATCAGTATACCCTCCATTGGAGTTAGTAACTTTGAGTTGAATTCTCAGCTCATTATCATGGTGCAGCAAAGTTGCCAGTATTCCGGTCTTCCGCAGGAAGAACCTACAGAGTTTCTGGCACATTTTTTACAAATTGCTGACACAGTATATGATAAGGAAGTAGATCAGGATGTCTACAGATTATTACTGTTTCCATTTGATGTAAAAGACCAAGCCAAGAGGTGGTTAAATAACCAACCTAAGGCTAGCATAAAGACATGGAAACAGCTGACAGAGAAATTCCTGAATCAATACTTTCCTCCAAAACGGATGACACAGCTAAGGCTGGACATCCAAGGCATTAAACAAGGAGATAATAAACCTCTTTATGATGCCTGGGAGAGATACAGAGAGATGCTAAGAAAATGTCCCTCTGAGATGTTCTCAGAGTGGGTTCAGCTAGACATCTTCTATTATGGGCTTACAGAAAGAGCTCAGATGTCTCTAGACTACTCAGCTGGTGGATCTATCCACATAAGGAAGACAATTGAAGAAGCTCAAGAGCTCATTGATACAGTTGCCAGAAATCAACATCTGTACTTAAGCAGCGAACCTTCCATGAAAGAAGAGGCTAAAACAGTGACTACTGAACTCAGTCCTGCTGTTGATGTGTTTGGTTGATTGATGATAGGTGAAAAGAGTTTAGAAGAAGGTTGAAGAAAGAAGGAATGGCTAGGAGCAAGAGAGAACAAAAAGTTTGAGCAAAAGTTTGCCTCAAACTTTAGCTCAAACTTTCGGATAAGTGAAAACACACCAGGGAACAAAAAGCTTGAGCAAAAGTTCACCTCAAACTTTAGCTCAAACTTTTGGGAGAAAAGCATGAGCCAACGTTTGCCTCAAACTTTTTGGCAAACGTTGGCATCAGAAATCAACACCATGGAGAGAAAATGTTTGCGCCAACGTTTGCCTCAAACTTTTTGGCAAACGTTGGCGCCACACCAACACACCCAGGGGAGAAAAAGCTTGCGCCAATGTTTGCCTCAAGCTTTTTGGCAAACGTTGGCGCCACATGGCATACAAGGGGTATACTTCCAACAAGAATAACTTGAGCTACAGAGCTCCAAATGAGGTGATTCAAAAAGAAATGGAAAGTAGGAATCAAGAGCTTTCCAAGCATATATGGCACTGTATGGTGGACACTAAAATTGAGGGAGAAAACTGCCCCGCAATGAGCATAAATGAACATGGTGGCAACCTGCAGTGAGACCAACTGACCTCTGCACCTTCGACGGAGTATAACTCAAGCTGTAGAGCTCCAAATGATGCGCTTCCAACGGCATTGGAAAGTAGACATTCAGGGCTTTCCAACAATGTATAATAGTATGGGGTGGACAATATGTTTGAGCCTCCAGAACTGGCGTTTTCAACCACGTTTGAGGCAAACTTTACCTCAAACGCTGCACACCAAGGCCAGCAACCTTGTCCTCTTCAAAGGAGCATAACGTGAGTTGTAGATGTCCAATTGAGGTGATTCCAATTGGGTTAGAAAGCTGACATTCAGAGCTTTCCAACCATATATAATAGTTTATAGTGGGCATAAAATTGGCAACGTTGACAAGAGGACAAAGTAGCGCCACATATATGCACTAGGGGGCCAACGTTTGAGCAAAAGTTTGACCCCAAACTTTGGCTCAAACGTTGGTAGCAGCAAGAATAGGGCAGCTGGTGTAAAAAGTTTGAGTAAAATTTTGCCTCAAACTTTTACTCAAACTTTTACTCAAGCTTTTAAGATTCACAACCCGGTTCACATTGGTTCTCTCTCCAACTCCAAGAGCAATCAACCAAGGCCTCTATCAACCCAATTCCATCAAGAGCAAGGGCCCA
>NC_029790.2:55181587-55209366 GCF_000816755.2 Arachis ipaensis | reverse complement strand
CTTGAATCCATGATTGAAAGGTATGAAGAGGAGATGAAGAAAGCTTGGGAAGATCAACAAACCTCCTCTATAAAAGAGCTATTAAAACAAATGTTGAGTGTAAAAGAGGAAGTGGAGGAGCAAGAAAGTGAAGAAGTCATTCCAAACTCAAGTGAGGCAGAGAAGTACATAAAGGAGGAGTTCATGGAACCACCAATACAAGAGACTCTTGATGAAAAGAAGACTCCAACAATCACATAACCACCAAGACTTGGATTCAAAGAAGTGAAGGCAATTAACAAAAGCACCAAGAAGAGGATTGTGACCAAACTACCAAGGACAACATTCAAGAGGAGGTCAACCACAAGCAATCCAACCCCTGGACCAATAGCAAGCAAGCTCAATCAAGCCATGTACAACAGAAAGCTTGCTGAGAGGAAACCAAGACAGGAGGCAATAGCTGAATCTTCTCCTCTCTTGAAGTCATTCCTCTTAACAAACTGGAAGAAGAGGAAGAAAGTGAACAACATGTCAACCGTAGGTATAATTTCTCTTCTCTGCTTTGTTTTCGTTCTTTGTTTTGTTTAAATTCAATAAATTGGCATATGGTTACATTCTAATTTTGGTGTTGCCTTACAACAAATTGTTTTCAATCTTTTTGGATGATTGCATCAAATCAAAAATGAAAGTGACACACCAAGATTCTAAGTTTGGTGTGCCACCTATTTTTCTATGCAAATCAATCCAGCAACATCACTTGTCTGCATAATCATATTGCCTTTTACAGTGTTATTTTTTCTTTTTAGTTGGATAATTTTTGTTTTCTCTTTGTTTCATTTATTTACTTGTTTTTAATGCTTTCCTTCAGTAACTGTTTTTGTTAATACATCACCAAGACATCCTTATTCATAACAGAGCCATAAGCAAGCCAATTGGGTAGATTTTCATGTTTCTGTTGATTCAATCAACCATGTATGAATTAATGTAATTTTATGAGATTTTATGCTATAATTGTCATATATTATGAAAGAATAACAAACTCATGATTTTGAGCAAAGCTTTGATGTGTTTGGTTGATTGATGATAGGTGAAAAGAGTTTGGAAGAAGGTTAAAGAAAGAAGGAATGGCTAGGAGCAAGAGAGAACAAAAAGTTTGAGCAAAAGTTTGCCTCAAACTTTAGCTCAAACTTTCGGATAAGTGAAAACACACCAGGGAACAAAAAGCTTGAGCCAACGTTTGCCTCAAACTTTTTGGCAAACATTGGCATCACAAATCAACACCCTGGAGAGAAAAAGTTTGCGCCAACGTTTGCCTCAAACTTTTTGGCAAACGTTGGCGCCACACCAACACACCCAGGGGAGAAAAAGCTTGCGCCAACGTTTGCCTTAAGCTTTTTGGCAAACGTTGGCGCCACAAGGCATACAAGGGGTATACTTCCAACAAGAATAACTTGAGCTACAGAGCTCCAAATGAGGTGATTCAAAAAGAAATGGAAAGTAGGAATCAAGATCTTTCCAAGCATATATGGCACTGCATGGTGGACACTAAAATTGAGGGAGAAAACTGCCCCGCAATGAGCATAAATGAACATGGTGGCAACCTGCAGTGAGACCAACTGACCTCTGCACCTTCGACGGAGTATAACTCGAGCTGTAGAGCTTCAAATGATGCGCTTTCAACGGCATTGGAAAGTAGACATTCAGGGCTTTCCAACAATGTATAATAGTATGGGGTGGACAATATGTTTGAGCCTCCAGAACTGGCATTTTCAACCACGTTTGAGGCAAACTTTACCTCAAACGCTGCACACCAAGGCCAGCAACCTTGTCCTCTTCAAAGGAGCTTAACTTGAGTTGTAGATGTCCAATTGAGGTGATTCTAATTGGGTTAGAAAGCTGACATTCAGAGCTTTCCAACCATATATAATAGTCTATAGTGGGCATAAAATTGGCAACGTTGACAAGAGGACAAAGTAGCGCCACATATATGCACTAGGGGGCCAACGTTTGAGCAAAAGTTTGACCCCAAACTTTGGCTCAAACGTTGGTAGCAGCAAGAATGGGGCAGCTGGTGTAAAAAGTTTGAGTAAAAGTTTGCCTCAAACTTTTACTCAAGCTTTTAAGATTCACAATCCGGTTCACATTGGTTCTCTCTCCAACTCCAAGAGCAATCAACCAAGGCCTCTATCAACCCAATTCCATCAAGAGCAAGGGCCCAATTGACACAACTCAAAGGCACAAGAGATAGTTAGAATAGAAATTTTATTTTAATTGTAATTTGTTTTGAATTTCATTTTCATTTTGTAAAAACGCCTATAAATAGGTATCTGTTTCATTTTATTTGGGAGGCGAGCTCCACTAGGGAGCATTAGGAATATAGAACTCTCTCTCTTTAGTTTTTTTTAAATCTTGGGTTGAGAATTGAAGAAATTCTGTTTCAATCTCACCTTGAGAATTCTCTCTGTTTTCTTCTTCTGCAATTTTAATTTCTCCTCTACTACAAGTTCCTTTGTTGCAAGTTTACAATTTAATTTACATTGAGCTTGATTTTGATCTTTGGTTCTCATTGCTTTCTGTTCTCACTGAATTCAATTTACATTCAAGCAATTTAATTCTTATGCAAGTGCTCTGCATTTTACATTTCTGTTCATGATCTGATTTACTTTTCCTGCAAGTTTAATTTTCTCTAAGCTTTGATCTATTGCTCTCTTTAATTTCCAGCACCCACTCTCCTTTACATTTAATGAAATTTTACTTTTCTTACAATTTAATATTCTTGCAATTTACATTTCTTGCTCTTTAAGTTACTTGCCAATTTACACTCTGCAACTTTAAATTCATTGTCATTTACTTTCTGTTGGATACAATTTCACCAAATCTCACCTAAATGATAGCTTGACTAAACTAATCATCCACTAAAGTTGCTTGATCCATCAATCCCTGTGGGATCGACCTCACTCACGTGAGTTTTACTACTTGATGCTTCAGGTGCTAAGGACACACAAGACAGCTCTTGGGTAGTCCATAAGTGATCTTAAGGGCATTAGCCCAGCCAGATGCATGCACAAGATCCTATTCTGGGATTATTTATCCTATTTCTGATAGCCCCTGGTTGAGCCCTGTCCATGTTGTCCCTAAGAAGGGAGGAATGATAGTGGTTCATAATGAAAAGAATGAACTGGTTCCTACAAGAACAGTTACAGGGTGGCGTATGTGTATTGACTACAGAAGGCTCAATACAGCCACCAGGAAGGATCATTTTCCTTTACCATTCATGGACTAGATGCTAGAGAAACTAGCAGGTCATGAATATTACTACTTTTTGGATGGCTATTCCGGTTACAACCAAATGGTTTGCCTACAAAAGGATGCCTTTTGGTCTGTGTAATGCACCTGCAACCTTTCAGAGGTGCATGCTCTCTATCTTCTCTGATATGGTAGAGAAGTTTCTGGAAGTTTTCATGGATGACTTTTCAGTATTTGGAGACTCATTCAGCTCCTGCCTTAACCATTTAGCACTTATTCTGAAAAGATGCCAAGAGACCAACCTAGTTTTAAACTGGGAAAAATGTCACTTTATGGTGACTGAAGGGATTGTCCTTGGGCATAAAATTTCAAACAAGGGAATAGAGGTGGATCAATGTTAAGGCAATCAGAAGCTTTCTGGGGCATGCAGGATTCTATAGGAGGTTTATAAAGGATTTTTCAAAAATTGCAAAACCACTGAGCAATCTGCTAGCTGCTGACACATAGAACAAGTAGCAGGAGCATCCCTCCCTCCTACTGAGATCTCTGAAACCTTTCCGGATGAGCAATTGTTTGCTATTCAGGAAACTCTGTGGTTTGAAGATATTGCAAACTATAAGACACAAGGTTCTCCTTCTGTAACCATGGAGAGGAAGCATGAAAAGCTTCTCTCACTACAGAGTCAACCAAAGCCCCCACAGTCAAACTCTAAGTTTGGTGTTGGGAGGTCCCAACCTTGCTCTGATTATCTGTGAGGCTCCATGAGAGCTCACTGTCAAGCTATTGACATTAAAGAAGCGCTTGTTGGTAGGCAACCCAATGTTATTTAATTATATCTATTTATTTTCCATTGCTATTTTATGTTTTCTTTAGGTTGATGATCATGTGAAGTCACAAAAACAAATGGAAAATCAAAAACAGAATGAAAAACAGCATGAAAAATAGCACACCCCGGAGGAAGATCATTCTGGCATTTAAACGCCAGAAACAAGCATCTGTCTGGCGTTTAATGCCAGAAACAAGCACCAAGCTGGCGTTTAACGCCAGAAACAAGCATCAGTCTGGCGTTAAACGTCAGAAACAGGCTACATTTGGACGTTTAATGCCAGAAACAGGCAGCAGTCTGGTGTTAAACGCCAAGATTGCACAGTAAGGGCATTTTGTACGCCTAATTGGAGCAGGGATGCTAAATCCTTGACCCCACTGGATTTGTGGACCCCACAGGATCCCCACCTACTTCACCATTCAAATTCAAACCATTTCCCTCCCAAACCCACCCATTCACACACTTCCATCTCCTCCATATTCTCCACTTCTTTCTTCTTTTACTCGAGGACGAGCAAACCTTTTAAGTTTGGTGCGGTAGAGCAATTGATTGCAGATCAAAGAGCTATGAGGAAAAAGAAACAAAGGCAAGGAAGAGACATAGAGGAGCTCAAGAGCACCATTGGTTCTTCAAGAAGAGGAAGACGCCACCCTCATTAAGGTGGAACCATTCCTTAATCTCCTTGTTCTTATTTTCCTGTTTTTCGTTTACTATGCTTCATGTTTAATTATGTTTGTGTCTTTACTATATGATCACTAGTATCTAAGTGTCTATGTCTTAAAGATATGAATGTCCTATGAATCCATCACCTTTCTTAAATGAAAATTGTTTTCTGAAAAAGAAAAAGAAATACATGAATTTCAAATTTTAAAATAGTTTAATTATTTTGATGTGGTGGCAATACTTTTCGTTTTCTAAATGAATGCTTGAACAGTGCATATGTCTTTTGAATTTGTTGCTTATGAATGTTAAAATTGTTGGCTCTTGAAAGAATGATGAAAAAGGAGAAATGTTATTTGATAATCTGAAAAATCATAAAAATGATTCTTGAAGCAAGAAAAAGTAGTGAAGAACAAAGCTTGCAGATAAAAAAAATGCGAAAAAAAAAGAGCAAGAAAAAGAAAAAGCAAGCAGAAAAAGCCAAAAGCTCTTTAAAACAAAAGGCAAGTGCAAAAAGCCAATAGCCCTTAAAACCAAAAGGCAAGGGTAATAAAAAGGATCCAAGGCTTTGAGCATCAGTGGATAGGAGGGCCTAAAGGAATAAAATCCTGGCCTTAGCGGCTAAACCAAGCTGTCCCTAACCATGTGCTTGTGGCGTGAAGGTGTCAAGTGAAAACTTGAGACTGAGCGGTTAAAGTCGAGGTCCAAAGCAAAAAAACAGAGTGTGCTTAAGAACCCTGGACACCTCTAATTGGGGACTTTAGCAAAGCTGAGTCACAATCTGAAAAGGTTCACCCAGTTATGTGTCTGTGGCATGTACGTATCCGGTGGTAATACTGGAAAACAGAGTGCTTAGGGCCACGGCCAAGACTCATAAAGTAGCTGTGTTCAAGAATCAACATACTGAACTAGGAGAATCAATAACCCTATCTGAATTCTGAGTTCCTATAGATACCAATCATTCTGAACTTCAAAGGATAAAGTGAGATGCCAAAACTGTTCAGAAGCAAAAAGCTAATAGCCCCGCTCATCTAATTAAGACTGATCTTCATAGATTTTTTTGGAATTCATTGTATATTCTCTTCTTTTTATCCTACTTTATTTTTAGTTGCTTGGGGACAAGCAACAATTTAAGTTTGGTGTTGTGATGAGCGGATAATTTATACGCTTTTTGGCATTATTTTTACTTAGTTTTTAGTATGATTTAGTTGGTTTTTAGTATATTTTTGTTAGTTTTTAATTAAAAATCACATTTCTGGACTTTACTATGAGTTTGTGTGTTTTTCTGTGATTTCAGGTATTTTCTGGCTGAAATTGAGGGAGCTGAGCAAAAAATCTGATTCAGGCTGAAAAAGGACTGTTGATGCTGTTGGATTCTGACCTCCCTACACTCAAAGTGGATTTTCTGGAGCTACAGAACTCCAGAATGTGCGCTCTCAATTGCGTTGGAAAGTAGACATCCAGGGCTTTCCAGCAATATATAATAGTTCATACTTTGCTCAAGGATAGACGACGTAAACTGGCGTTCAACGCCAGTTCCATGTTGCAGTCTGGCGTCCAGCGCCAGAAACAAGTTACAAGTTGGAGTTCAACGCCAGAAACAGGTTACAACCTGGCGTTGAACGCCCAAAACAGCCCAGGCACGTGAGAAGCTTAAGTCTCAGCCCCAGCACACACCAAGTGGGCCCCAGAAGTGGATTTCTGCACTATCTATCATAGTTTACTCATTTTCTGTAAACCTAGGTTACTAGTTTAATATTTAAACAACTTTTAGAGATTTATTTGGTAGCTCATGACATTTTTAGATCTGAACTTTGTACTCTTTGACGGCATGAGTCTCTAAACTCCATTGTTGGGGGTGAGGAGCTCTGCAGCGTCTTGATGAATTAATGCAATTATCTCTGTTTTCCATTCAAACACGCTTGTTCTTATCTAAGATGTTCATTCGTGCTTCACTATGAAGAAGGTGATGATCCGTGACACTCATCACCTTTCTCAATCCATGAACATGTGCCTGACAACCACCTCCGTTCTACATCAGATTGAATGAGTATCTCTTAGATTTCTTAATCAGAATCTTCGTGGTATAAGCTAGAATTGATGGCGGCATTCATGAGAATCTGGAAAGTCTAAATCTTGTCTGTGGTATTTCGAGTAGGATTTAAGGATTGAATGGCTGTGATGAGCTTCAAACTCGCGATTGTTGGGCGTAGTGACAGACGCAAAAGAATCAAGGGATTCTATTCCGACATGATCGAGAACCAACAGATGATTAGCCGTGCTGTGACAGAGCATTTGGACCATTTTCACTGAGAGGACGGAAAGTAGCCATTGACAACGGTGACACCTTACATACAGCTTGCCATGGAAGGAGCCTTGCGTGTGTGAAGAGGAGTACAAGAGAAAAACTGAAATAAAGAAGACAAAGCATCTCTAAAACCCCAACATATTCTCCATCATTGCACAATAAGTATTTATATTTATGCCCTTTGACTCTTTACAATTGATGTTAAAAAACAGTGTTGTTGGCATCCTGACTAAGAATAATAAGATAACCATAGCTTGCTTCAAACCAACAATCTCCGTGGGAATCGACCCTTACTCACGTAAGGTATTACTTGGATGACCCAGTGCACTTGCTGGTTAGTGGTACTAGTTGTGAAAAGTGTGATTCACAATTCGTGCACCAGGAACATTGGTAGAGATAAAAGTGTATGTTTGTATTTTTGTTGAAGATTTTAGGAATTGGGTACATACTCATGCATTAAATGTTTAAACCATATGTATTGATGTTCTTGTATATACTTTAGTATGAAATAAAAAAAAAGAGAAAAAAAAAGAACAAAAAAATAGAAAAAAAAGAAGAAAGCAATAAAAAGGGGACAAAATGCCCCAAAGTAGAATAATAATAACAATGCATATGGATTGTGATTGAAAAGAATGCATGAGTGTGTGAAAAAGTGAAGAATGGGTAGTTAGGTTTGCATTTGAATTGTATAGGTTGTTATATGTGTTAGGTGAGAGCTTAAGTTAATCAAAGATGCAAATTTCAAGCTTACTTAGCCATATATATCCTTACATTGACCCTAGCTCCATTACAACCCTCAAAAGTCCTCATGATATTTGAATGCATGCATTGATTAATTGTTGATTGTTAGATGAAAAACAAATCTTGGAAAGCATGATTATAGGAGAATTGAGTGAATCAACCCTATACACTTGAACGACTAGAGCGGATGCACATCCAGTGAGGGGTTTGATTGCTCAATTACATATTTTCACCTATGATCATCTCTATCTTGCAAGTTTGTAAATTCTTTTCAATAAATCAATTCAATTGTGGATTTGACTTGGTTGTTAATACCTTTAGCCCTTATGTTCATATATGTATTCTTGGAAATTGATTTATTTTGACAAAGTAGTTGCATGCATTTAGATAGTTTGTATTAAATAAATGTTCATACCTCATTTCTTGTCTTTCTTGGTTTAGGATGAGGACATGCTATTGTTTAATTGTGGGGAGGTCGATAAACCACAATTTTATGGTTTATTTTGTATTGAATTTGGTGGATTTTATTAACTTTTCTCACATTTATTCACTAAAATAGCATGGTTTTGTGAATTTCTCCCAATTGTGCTTAATGATTGAAAACATGCATTTTAGGCCTTTAAATTGATAAATTTAATCCACTTTTCTCCCATTCGATGCCTTGATATGTTTGTTTGAGTGATTTAGGGTTTTGAAGGCAAGAATGGCTTGAAAGAAATGGAAGAAAAGCATACAAAGTAGAATTCATGAAGAAATGAGGATTTGCAGAATTCATAGCGACGCATAGACATGGCCAACGCGTACGCGTGGGAGGATATCTATCAGGTGACGCGTATACGTGGCCCACGCGTACGCATGACAAGCAGCACGTGACCAACTTAAAAGTAATATGCTGGGGGCAATTTCTGAGCCATCCAGGCCCAAATCCAACTCATTTCTGATGCTATTGAACCCAAGGATTGAGGGGGGAATGAACAAAGTAGTCATAGTTTAGTTTTTACCATGTTTTAGGTTAGAATTATAGAGAGAGAAGCTCTCTCTTCTCTCTTGAATTTAGGGTTTTGGATTACTTCTTCTCATAGATTTAGGTTCCAGTTATTGTTTTGATTTAGTTTTCTTTACTATTTCTTGTTTTTACATCTTGTTCCTCTTAAATGTATCTTTTACGAAAATTTTTTGTAAAAATGCGTTCCAGTACTTAAGCTGGTAGTACTAGCTCTAGTCTGTCCGGTACCGCGTATTTTGGAAAATGAGATTTTGAAAATTGAAAGGGAAAAAATAATTTAGAATTAAAAACCGGGCGTTAATCTTAAAGGTTTTGGCCCAAAGTGGGCCAAAACGGGCTAAAAGTGCTAACAGGTTGGACCGGGACTAAGTTGGGCCCAAAGTCCAACATATATAAACCCATTAATGATCCAAATCAGCTCATTCCACCCCAAAATAAGAGAAAGGGGCACTTGATAGAGGTAAATCATCGGTTAGAAATTTTTACAAAAATAATCTCGTTGCAAGTATAGTTTCAAACCGATAAATGATTATAAGATTTGCTCGATAGTCTAGAATTTCTCTCATAGAAATAAGAACTTCGTTGCAAGCATAGCTCCAAACCAACAAACAATTCTCACATAAAAAATATTGGTTGTCCCAAGTATAAACCCCAATGAAAATTAACCAAAGTATTTAGATTCTAGGTCGTCTCACAAGGAATTGCAATGAAGTGGTCAATTATTGGCTATGAAGGGGCAAGGGGTTTGATTGGTAAAAGGGTAGAAAATTAATAGGGCAAGAATTTAAATGAAAAGAAGAGTAAATCAAGCAAGCAATTAAAGGAAGCAAGTAATAAGGAGAGAGACATTCATGGCAAGACTTGAGAATATATGCTTTCTATCCTAGTCACACAGTGGTTAATTCATCTTATTTAGTCAACTCCAACAAACGGAAGAAGGTATCATGTCATCTTCACATAGGAAGAATGTCAAACAAGACTAGTTAATTATGTCACAATAATAAACAAGAATTTATCTTATTACGTCATCCTCGACGATGGAAGAAGGTAACATATCATCTTCACACTCAAAGAAAGTCTAATAAGACTAGCTAATCTTAATCCAAATGTCCTAATCAACTCACTAAGTGAATTAGCAAGGGATTAGAGTTAATGGAAACAATACTAGCTAACAACTCTAGATCACCAACATAGGTTGGGTTTTCATGACTCAAGATTACCTAATTACTTTTTCCAAGCCAAGAATACTCAAAATCTACTCTAAAGCTCAACCAAGCATTTTGTCAAACACTTGGTGGATACAAATGGAAAGCATGGTAAAAATGCAAGAATAATAAATCTACCAACTACTAATTATAAGAAAAGTAAATCAACAACTCAAATCTACAATAAAAGAAACATCAAACATCAAATTTCATTAAAAGAGATCCAAATCCAACAAGAGTTCATTAACATAAGAGAAGCATAAAAGTAAAATTGACAAGAAAACTAAGAAGAATGAAGTAGTAGAACAAGGAATCAATAAGGAAACAAGATGAAAACATGAAATTAAGCCTAGATCTAAGATGAAAATACCCTAGGAACCCTAATTCTAGAGAGAAGAGGGAGCTTCTCTCTCTAGAAACTACACTACATGATGCTAAGCTACAAACAATTACTCCCCCTTTACTCAATCTTCAATTTTGCATCAAATACCCTCAGAAACGAGTTAGATTTGGTCCTGGGCAGCTCAGAAATCGCCCCAGCATTTTGCCTTTAAGTGAGTCACGTGCGAGCATCGACGCGTACGCGTGGGTCACGCGTGCGCGTCGCTTGGCAAAATTCCTATCCACGCGTACGCGTCATGTACGCGTACGCGTGGGTTGATGTACTCCAAATCCTTGTTTTCTCATGTATTCTCCACTTTGTATGCTTTTCTCTCATTTCTTCCATCCAATACTTGCCTTATGAACCTGAAATCACTCAACAAACACATCGAGGCATCGAATGGAATTAAAGTGAATTAAAATCACCAATTTAAGGGCCTAAAAAGCATGTTTTTACACTTAAGCACAATTTAAGGGAGAATTACAAAACCATGCTATTTCATTAAATAAATATGGGAAAAAGGTGATAAAATTCCCTAAAATAAGCACAAGATAAACCACAAAATTGGGGTTTATCAACAAACAACCCTCAATCAAAGTTTAATTTATTTGTCACAAGTACAAACCCCAATAAAAGTAAACCGAAGTATTCAAATCTCAGGTCGTCTCTCAAGAAATTGCAGGGAAGTGTGCATATTATTGGTTTTGGAAAAGTGTTTTTGGGGTTTTGAAATGATTAACAAGAAAGTAAATGGCAATTAACTAACAAAGGAAAGGAAATCAAATGGTAAAAAGGGTCTTGGCAAGGGTTGATGGTTAAGGATCACTATCCTTGTTACTAACCATAACATGATAATTACAAGGATCACTCCCACTTTGTCATCCCCAAAATTAGAGGAAAGTCAAGTGAGCTTCATAGATCCTAGTCCATAAGTCCTAGCCACCTCACTAATTAATTTAGTGAAAAACTAGAGTTAATGGAAACAAATTATCAATCATTTGCACCAATGATGTATCATATATTTTCTATAATTTATGTCAATCATAATTGGTGCATACCTATTGGATAAAGCAGATCTTTGCACGAGTTCCTTTCTGTTATCTCTTGACATATCTTGATGAGCTGTTTTGATATCAATTTATCTGTTAAAAAATCTTAGTCATTAACTGTTAAAATTAGTGAACAATACTATCATCCAGTGTTAATGTTATAATGATAAAATTATATAATACACAGTTGATATCAAGAAAAAGGTTCACATATTTACTAAGAATATAAATAACCAGAGGTGTAGGTAACAAAATTTCTTTGAACACCACATTCTTTGTGAATTGTTCACTTTTCCTATCTATTTTTACTTCTTTGACTAAGATTTTTGGGTTTACTGAGAAACAATTTGAGATAGAGCAACGTATAATTGACCATGGCTGAACACATATTTAGGGTGATAGATCCCTATCTTAGGAATAGTTTTCCCTTGTGATTTATTAATTGTTAAGGCAAAACTCAACCTTACAGGAAATTACTTCCTAATAAGTACAAAGGATAATCTTGAGTTCTCAGTAGTTTTGTGTTTTATCCGAGGCAGAAAAGCTCTTTGTCCAAAGTGATAGCTTATTAAGATTTTCACTTCTAATATGTTTTGAAAAGTTCCTTGACATAGTAAACTTGTGCCATTGCATAAGTGATAAATCCACATTTCATGGTATTTATTTGCTTTAATTTGGTGGATTTTATCAACTTTTTCCACATTTATTAAATGAAATAGCATGGTTTTGTGAATCTCTCCTAATTTGTGTTTAAAAGTGAAAACATACTTTTTAGGCCCTTAAATTGCTAAATTTTGTTCACGTTAATTCTATTTGATGCCTTGATGTGTTTGTTGAGTGATTTCAGGCTTACAAGGCTAATATGGATTGAAAAAGTGAGGAAAAAGCATGCAAAAGTGGAGAATTCATGAAGAAATAGAGTTTGGAGGTTTTTAGCTAGTGTGCGTACATACGCAAAGGTGGAAGTTCGTGCAGTAATGCAAACGCACAACCCTCTGTGCGTATGCACAAGTCCCAGAATGTGACCTCATTAAATGTAAAACGCTGGCAGAGATTTTTGGGCCTCCAGAAACCAATTCAACTCATTTCTGAAGCTATTTCAACCCTAATTCAAGAGGAATCAAGGGGGAAGCAATTAGCTTGAGCTTGGTATCATGTTGTAGGGTATTTTCTAGAGAGAGAAGCTCCCTCTTCTCCCTAAAAATTGGGGTTATTAGTTTAATTTCTCTTTAAATTCTTATTTTCATCTAGTTTCTTTTACCTTTCTATGTTCTATTGCCTTAATTTTCTTAGTTTATCTTGTTAATTTCTCATTTTGGTTACTTTTTATGTTGATGAACCCTTGTTAATTTCCATTTCATTTAATGTAATTTATGTTTTCATGTTATTGTTGCTCTCTTTAATTGTTGGTTATTAATTTTTTGTATTTGGTAGATTTAAAATTTATTTTTATTGCAATTTAATATGATTTTATTTTCATGCACACCAAGTGTTTGGTAAAATGCTTAGCTTAATCTTAATGTAGTTTTTCCCCACTCTTGGCTTGGAATTGAGGATTTAGGTGACCTTGAGTTATTGATGTCCATTTTTGATTGATATATTAGAGTAGTTAGTTGCTTGGTTTCCATTAACGCTAGTCTTTCACTAAGTTAATTAGTGAGTTGGCTAGGACTTATGGATTGAGATCAATTATCCCTATTTGACTTATCCTCGATGCTAAGATTGACTAAGTAGGATTAACTCTTCATAATCATCATATGTTTGTGGTCAATGGATAGGATAGGTAACCTTGACTCTCCACCCTTGCCAAGAGGTTTCTTAGCACTTGAATTTTCCTTTCTTTGATTAATTGCCTTGAGTTTAATTCCTTGCATCAATGTTTAACTTCTTACTATTTACATTTCTTGCCTATTGTCATCAATCCCCCATTCCCTCATAGCCAATAATTGAGCATTTCATTGTAATTCCTAGGGAGAACGACCCGGGATTTAAAACTCCCTGTTATTTTGTGTTGATTGTGACATCTTTATTTTAAACTTTGATTGAGAGTTAATTATTGGTGTAGACTATGCTTGCAACGAAAAAATTCTGTTTTTGTGAAATTCTAGATTAACAATAACTCTCACATCAAGTTTTTGGCACCGTTGTCGAGGAGTTACAATGGTGTTATATTACTGGCTATTGTAAATATGTTAATATGTAAATATCTTGATTTTTGGTTATCTTTTGTTATTGTTAATGGTTAGGATTGGGATCCCGGAGGACATTGGAAATTCAAGCATTTGTGGAGAATTCAAGCACAAGCCACCATAGCAAGGGCTCTCCCAATTGTCTAACTTAAAGACAATAAATAAAAGTGCTAGGTGGGAGACACCCCACCATGGTAGCACCTTTCTAACCCTCTCTTCGTAAATAGTTTTAATTTATTGCATTTTGTTTCTTTTAGCTAGCTTAGGATTTGTTTAATTTTGAGCTTAGTTAGATTGTATTTTTTTTGTATGGATGATGTATTTGTGAGATTCTGGGTGTTTTGGGGTTGAAACCCTTTGTTTAGATCGAGTTAGGTACCTTAGAGTTGAAAAATTTTTTTGGAAATACAGAGCATGTTCGTGCGCATACACTTGTGTGTACGCACAACAACCCCAATTCTGTACTTTATGCGCACTCACCGAAGTGTGCGTATGCACACTCATTTGCACCCCTTCTGTTGGGAGCGCTCGCACACCCTTGTGCGTTTGGGTCTCCTTTGTTTTTGCCTCTTGTGCATATTGTAACAACCCCGATTTTTCGAGTACGCGAGATCTTTTCTGAAGGCATGGATTTCTCCGGAAGATCAGTAAAGAGAACACCTCTGTTGTATCATCAAGCATCTCAATCCTCATTGTCATTATATTATCTTTAATTCAGGACCTTAGTGGAGATAAGCTCGATAACGCAATCATGAAGAACCTAGTTTTTAAACCGTATCGGTTAGGAGTTTTAATTCTGATTCTCGTAAGTAGTCTCAGTTTGACGAATCGGACTCGATTCATGAGAGAAGAGAGATAATAGTATAATATTATCATTATATTAGTATTAGAAGATGCTTGAATGATATTATAAGGTTACCTGGTCTGTTTTAGTTAAAAACAGAAAATCGGTTTAACCGGGTTCACAATTTAAAGTGGGTAAAATTCATATCCCTTAGCTTTCTAATCCCACTTGAATATGGGCTACTGGAGACGGATGGTCAACTTAGAGCTCTTTGTGGAATTAAGAGTAAGAGGAAGATGGCCAGTGGTAGGAATTGTCCTGCAAGGTTCATTATGGTTGGAAGCTTTAAGTTTAAACGCAAAACTTGGTATAAAGCTCAACTAAATGGGTCTAGGAAGCTGTTTGGATGTCTCAGTGAGAATTCCGACTGTTCACCACCCAAGTGGAAAAATGATGATCAACAAGAAGATGGGTGCAAAGGCAAGGTATGGGACCCCGGAATTCAGTCTAGAAATCAACACTCTTGGGGCGTTATCACTTGCTTCAACTTGCTTGAAGGCTTTCAGCGCCTAGTTTGGGACCCCGGAGGTTACTGGAGATACAAACATTGGTGGAGATTCCTGGATGAATAAAAGCACATAAGCCACCATAACAGGGAGCTCACCAAATATCCAACTTAAGGACTTTAACTAAAAGTACTAGGTGGGAGACAACCCACCATGGTATGATCGTTCCTTTTTCACTTTTATTTAGTTTTATTTGTTTTTGAGTTTTATTTTATTTTATTGTATTGAACCTGGAGTTTTGCTTCACATTCATATTAACACTGCAGTCTGCACTTTTTCAGATTAAAAAAAAAAGCACGCGCGCGACGCGGCAGCGTCGCTGACGCGTCCGCGTCACCAGTGCAATGGGAAGAAAAGAAAATGAACAGAAAGTCACGCGAGAGCGTGGCTGGAGGCGCGCCTTTAGCATAATTTGACCCCAAGCGACCGCGTCGCCCACGCGTCCGCGTCATGTGGGAACTTTGGCCTCCCACGCGACCGCGTCACCCACGTGGCCTCGTGACATGAAATTCGACGTCAATAGGGTGCATAGCCGAAAGTTATGCTGGAGTGGTGCTGGATTGGTGCTGAACGCACAGCCTTACCACGTGGACGCATGGCTCACGCGTCCGCGTCATATCCCCATGATGGCCACTCACGCGATCGCGTCGACCATGCGACCGCGTCACCCTGGATTTTGGCAATACTAAGTTTTGAACAGAGAGTTGTGCGACCGCGAGGCTGCACTCGTGCCAATCGCACAAATCAAGCCACGCGTCCGTGTGCCCCACGCATCCGCGTCGCCTGACCTTATTGCGCACCACACGACCGCGTCACCCATGCGACCGCGTTGCTTGCGCCGCACAGCTTATCCAGATCAGCCAATTATCTTATCTTTTCTTCCCCAATCCTAATTTCTTCTATCTTTTCTTCTTCCTTCTTTCTTTCTTACTTTATTTCTTTCCCTTCTCATTCTTCTTATCTTTTATTTTATTTTATTTATTTGCATACTTTCATTCATTGCATGTTAATTTTGTATATTTTTATTTTCTTTTCTAAATTTATTATTTTACCATTGGTGTTCAAATGTTCTTATTCAACTGTTATATCTTTTCTGGTATTATCTTAGTGCTTATGACTTGTTTTATTCTGATTGGGTAACATTATTTAAATCAATGCTAATCTTTTATGATACTTGTACTTCTCTTGCATTGATATGAACTTATACTATCTTGCATTACCCACATTTCCTCTCCTTTGTTGCAAATTTTGCACCACTAGTATGCCATGTGCTTATATCATTTTTCAATTCACGAGGTTTTTTAAAACTGCCGGTAAGATACACACGAAATACGTGCAGGATCATCATCTCACGTTTTCAATAAAACCCTCTCGTAAAAGCAGTAAGGTAAGGCTATTCCATTTCGACAAAATACCCACACCCGAGTTAGTCACGGCGAGACTAGCCGTTTCTCATTAACGATAGGTGTCAAATGGAAGTGCAGTGATGTATGTAGCTGAGGCATCCTAATAGACTGGTAGCTCGGCGCCAGGATGATAAAAAGCTTAAGACCTCTCTTATTACTTTTTCAATAACGTACATGTTGAAGCTTCCATGTAAATGAGACCCTTATCATTTGGCATTAACCCAACTATACTTCATTTATTTTCTTATCTTTATTATTGGGTTACGTTTCTTCCCTTTTTCTTTCAGGATGGCCATCGAGGAAGGAAAAGGGAAAGCTTCTAACTGGGGAGACAGGCAAGTCAATCTGCACAATCTATAGAGAAAGACATCAGTTGGAACAACCCGTCCACCTGCACATCTCAGCATGCACCGAGGACGGTGTAATCTTTAAGTGTGGGGAGGTCGATACCGATCTTCATGGGTTAGTTACTCTTCTATCTCAACACCAATGGTTTATTTTCCTTGTTAGTTGTTGCATTTGCATGTTTGATTGCATATTTATTTGATTTTGTGCATTTAGTTACTACTTGGTTAACGTAATAAATTTCTTTTTAGGACTCTATTTTTGAAAAATTTCACTAATTTAAATTGAAAAAAAATTTATATTAAAACTTGTTTGGAAGTTGTATTTGGAACATGGTTTTTGAGCTAAAGAACACACAACCTGTGAGATTTGAGCTTATTTATATGGTTACATTATTTAACCATAAATTTTTATTCCTGTGTGTTTCCTTCTCTATGATTGTAATCTATATTTTGTTCCAATTTATATGTCCATTATTTAGTGTATTTACATGCTTGCATATGATTGAGGCTATTGTTTGATTTTAGCTCACTTATCCCAAATAAGCCAACCCTTTAAATCACCCTTGTCAGCCACTTTGAGCCTTTTAATCCCTATTTGTTCTGTATTTTACCACATCACTAGCCTTAAGCAGAAAAACAATTAAACATCCCAATTGAATCTTTGGTTAGCTTAAGATAGGGATTGTGCAACAATTAAGTGTGGAAAAACTGTGGGAACTTGGGTTAATAAGGGAATATATCATGTTTTTAATTTTGAATATTGGAAAATTTGGGTACCTACTTATGTAAAACAGAAAATTAAAAATTCCATATGCATTGATATGTTATTCTAGTTTTTATGTCTCTCTAAAAAAAAAAGAGAAAAAGAAAAAAAAAGAGAAAAAGAAAAAGAGAAAAAAATATATAATATAAATAAATAAATAAGGGGACAAAATTACCCCAATGTTAAGTTAATAAAAGATCAATGCATATGTGATAAAATTAAAGAAAAATTGATACATGAGTATGTAATGCAAAAGTGAAGACTATGGGTAGCTAGGTATGATTCTAGAGTTATATAGAGTATATGTATGTTAGGTGAAAGCTTAGGTTAATTAAAGATTCAATTTATAAAGCTCACTTAGCCATATACATACACCCTTACCCTTACCTTAGCCCCATTACAACCTTGAAAAGACCTCATGATGTTTACATTGGTATATTAAATATTGTTGATTGGTTAGGTGAAGAACAAATTTTAGAAAGCATGACTAGAGAAGAGTAGAGTGATTGACCCTAGACACTTGAGAGTTAGAGTGATATACACTACCAGTAAGGGTTCAGTGCTCGATTCTATGTTCCCTGCTTTCATGAGCTATCTTCTTACAAGTTTACTTGTCTTTTATTGTATAATTTGAATTAGTGAAATTTGATTTATGTTTGTCTTGGAGAACTTATTTATTTTTAAACCAAGTAGATAAAAACATTTTGCATGTAGTTGCATTCATATAGATAGGTTGCATTTCATATGTTTTACCATTCCTCTTCATCTTTATAGCTCTCTTGAACTTAGCATGAGGACATGATATTGTTTAAGTGTGGGGAGGTTGATAAACCACTATTTTATGGTTTATCTTGTGCTCAATTGAGTGGATTTTATCAACTCTTTACCCACTTATTCATACTATTTGCATGGTTTTACATTTGCCTTCCTAATTATGTGCTTTGATTGAAAACATGCTTCTTTGGCCTTAAGTCCCCTATGTTTAAATCCTCTCTTATTACCATTAGATACCTTGATATGTGTGTTAAGTAATTTCAGAGATTACAGGGTAGGAATGGCTCAGAGGATAGAAAAGAAGCATGCAAAAGTGGAAGGAATACAAGAAGTTGGAGAAACTGCTAAGCTGTCTAGCCTCAAACAGTTATAACTTTAGCTACAGAGGTCCAAACGATGCGGTTCTAGATGCTTTGGAAAGCTAATGTCTGGGGCTTCGATTTGATATATAATTTGCCATAGCTGCCCCGAAGTTAGGCGACGCGAACGTGTGAATGACGTGCCCGTATCGCATCTGCGAATTTCAATCCGCGCGGACGCGTGGAGGACGCCTCCGCGTCACTTTCCCGTGACCAGTACGTACTAGAAATCGCTGGGGGCGATTTCTGGGCTGTTTTTGACCCAGTTTTCAGCCCAGAACACACAGATTAGAGGCTATAAAGTGGGGGAATGTATCCATTCATAAAGAAGGCTCTCATAATTCACAATTTTAGGATTTAGATGTAGTTTTTAGAGAGAGAGGTTCTCTCCTCTCTCTTAGGATCAGGATTTAGGATTTCTCTTAGTTTTAGGAGTGCCTCTCAATCCCAGGTTCAATGTTCTTTTTATTTCTTTTCTCAATTTAATTTATGAACTCTTTATGTTTAGATTGATCTTCTATTATTAATGCAATTCGAGGTATTTTCAGATTTAATTTTGCTTTGCTTTATTTATAAATGCTTTTAATTTAATTTAGATATTTTTCCTTTTGGCTTTGGTTAAATAATTGGTGACTCTTGAGTTATCCAACTCGAGGTGTTGATTGAAAATTGGAATTCTTCAAGAATTAATTCGGGTTCCAATAACTCTAACTTTTCCCAAGGAAAGACTAGGACTTGAGGAATCAGAATTAATTCATCCGCTTAACTTACCTTCATAGTTAGAGGTTAATAAGGTGGGGAAAAAATCCAATTCTCATCACAATTGACAGGGATAACTAGGATAGGACTTCCAGTTCTTCATACCTTGCCAAGAGATTTTATTATTGTTAATTTATTTTACTTGTCATTTAAATATACCTGTGCCCATTGCCCAAACTCCAAAACCCCAATTTACAAACTCATAACCAATAATAAGAACATACTTCCCTGCAATTCCTTGAGAAGACGACCCGAGGTTTAAATACTCGATTATCAAATTTAAAGGGATTTGTTACTTGTGACAACCAAAACGTTTGTACGAAAGGATTTCTGTTGGTTTAGAATCTATATCTACAACAAGACTATTTTTATAAAATTCTTTACTAGGAAAAATTCTAACGTCAGCAGCTTAGCACCAGCACTCTCTGATGACTTTAGCAATGCTAAGGCCTCATTATACATGTTCTATTCTCATAATAAATATGTTACTAGTGTCATTTATGCTAGTAGCTCAGAAAATAATTTTTAGAGATGTTTTTACAAGTGTTCTGATACATCTAGTTTTAGTAGTTATACACCTGAGATATTTTAATATTATTTTAATCCACCTCCAAGCCAACCAATCACAACTCACCTTACACCCCCAAGACACTGCAAGGCTGGTCATTTACTCCCTTTGGCCGAAATTGATCGAAAGGAGAGAAAAGAGAGAAAACTTCATGAACACTTAAATCTTCAAAGCTTGATTTCTTCTGAACTAAAACTCAAATCAAAACTCTGATTTCACCAAAATGATCCTCTCTTCTTTCTCTACGTAACCTTATAACATATTAAGGATGGAAATAAGGTGAGATGGCTGTCTCCCTCCCTCTTCAATTCGGTTTTCAAGGAAACATGCTTAAACATGTGTTTTTCTTGATGTTCTTCCTTCAGGCTGCTGGAAAAACAAACCCTAACCCTTAAATTGGTGTTGAATTTGTGTTGTAATCAAGGGGAAAATATGGGGCTTTAGTGGCTGCAATTTTATTTTGAATTATGGTAAAAATTGGTTGCTGAAAAGACTGAAAAATGGGTAAAAACAGAGAAAGAATCTGAAGAATTTACGAAGAACACGAAGAACACTTTGAGTGTGATGAAGAACATTGAAGAACACCTTTTAGATCTTAAAAAGGGCAAGGTTGTAAATATTTTGGTGTTTGAGGGGCTATTTGATAATTTCTGAAAGTTAGGGTGGTAAAAGAAAAGATAAACACCAATGAAAAGTTTGTAAAGTTTTAATGACAGAAAAACAGACAGAGATTAGTGAACAAACTAGGGAAACATAGTTAGTCCTTGAGTTGTGACTAGGGTTAGGTATAATATGAAAAGTTAAACTATTTCAGTATAGACTTAATGAACCTATACTTGGGACAGACTAACTATTCATATCGAAATTTACATAAGCTTTAAATACATACGTTAAATAGAGAAATCAGAGCAGAGTAGAGAGACACAGAGAACAGAGTAATTAGAGCAGAGTAAAGAGACAATGAGAAAAGAGTAATATAACAAATAGAATAGAGGAGAAGAGTATAAAAATAAAGAGTTAAGCCTTGTGGCATGATGTTCTGTTGTATGTTCATCTGCTGCTTTTCCATTGGCCCTAGAGGTCCTGTAGGCCCAAGTTCATCTACAGTGAGTTGTTATTCCTGTAGGCCGAAGTTCACTTGCAGTGAATATCAATTGTGTATCTCAGGGTGTTGCTCCTGTAGGCCGAAGTTCACCTACAAAGAGTTGTGATACCTGTAAGCCGAAGTTCACTTACAGGGGCGCCATTTCTGTAAGCCGAAGTTCACTTACAGAGGTGCCATGTTTGTAGGCCGAAGTTCACCTACAAAAAGTTATTCTGTTGTGTTTAGACTATTCCTGTAAGCCAAAATTGACTTATGGGAGTGCTGTTTCTGTAGGCCGAAGTTCACCTACAGAAATAAAGCCATATCTAGGACTAGTTCCTAGGTAATGTCGGGATGCAGGGTGTAAACCGACACGTGAGCTCATGGCTTGCATAGGACAGACATGCATCATACTTGGTTATGCATTTCCTCTGTTATGATTGTTGTATGAATGTATGCTTTCCTTTTTTGTATTCTTTTCTCTGTGTTTGTGTTTTACTTTCTTATATTCTTCTACTCGTGATCTGTTTTCAGTTTACTCTATATTCTCTATTCATCTGTCTTCTATTTACTGCGTCTCTATATTCTGCTATATATCTGCTAAGCGACACAAATTAATAAACTTAACTAATAACCCCGGCCCTACTAGGAACTCCCCAGTTCTTACCCCTTCTCTCTCCCTTCCCCCTTCAGATGGAAGCATGAGTTCCCTTCCGTAATTTGCTGGCGATCGTATGCAAAAAGGATTCCGCTCTAGGTAGTCTTCTGAGTCTAGAGTGAACTCCATTTCTGTTTATATGTATATACTGTGAGACCAGCCAACGTCTGCACCCCGTTCGTATGCGCACTTTAGCCAAAATCCTATGTATGAGACTCCTATTGTGTCACTACTTGATGGAGTACTAGTAGGACGTCATATGGAAATGTATGATCGTGCAGAGGAGTAGTAGACGACCTTCCACCTTTTGATGAAATTTGACTTGACTCGAGTTTTGAAGACTTAGAATGTACTTTCCCCCAGTTTAGTAGTTTAGAGGGACTAGGTGAGTTTAGAGTCTAGGCTAGCCTGGGCGCCAGCTTAGGGACTTCTTGAATAGGTCAGGGCCTGTGATGTTGTATGTATATATATGTATATAGTTATTATCTAGCTATACCTAGGAGTGTTCTAACTAAAATTCTATACTCTGATAAAGGCTAGATCACTGAATGTTGTTAGCTGCTTGTGATGTATTTATGTGTGGTTGTTTATAACTGTTTTATCTGTTATCAGTTGTGAGTTGATTATGAATGATTCTGTCTATTAACCCAAACATTTAAAAAAAAAGGTACCTCGCAAAATAACTACGCTTTTAACAACGAATCAGGCGCATATGATAAATAGTAGATAATAATCAGGAAGACAAATTGGTAGCGCTCAGTTTCCGGTATGATCTAGACATATTGAAAATTGGGTCGTTACACATATGCACGGACTTGTGTGCATATTCACAAATGTCGAATTGGGCGTTAAATTTTGACGTTCCATTTTCAAAAAAAAAAAAATATCTTAGTATGCGTATGCACACATGCTTATGCGTACGCATAAACCTATTTTCACGCTCTGCCCGGAGCGCTCGCACGTGCTTATTCTCGCGCACAACCCCCATTTTACATCCTTTGTACATACGCATAGCCGCGTGTTCTATGCGTATGCGTCGATCCCCATTTTCGCAAGCACCATGTGCACGCATTCCCCATGCGTACGCGTGACCCCTTACGCACGACCCTGTTTTCTCATCACTATACTTCTTTTCTTCGCTTCTCTCTATTTCTTTCCTTCTTTTCTCTTCCCCTCTCTTCTTCCTCTTCTCCAACCACCATCCACCACTATCATTCACCACCCACCATGTTCTCCTTTAGTTAGTTAGTTAGTTAATTTGTTAGTTATTTAGTTAGTTAGTAGTTTAATTTTTCTGTTTAATTTTTGTTTTAGATGATAAGTGTTGGATTATTGATTTGATCTACTGTTTCTTAATGCTGAAATTATTCATTGTTGGATATATTTATTAAAGTTATACTTTGTTGCTTGGTATTGAGTTCTTCATGTTTAATTTTGTGCATACCAATTACTCATGACATTGCCTTCATGAATCTTGTTGAAATTCTAAATTGCATGTTGTAGCTAGCCATTATGTAATTTGAATTCATTATCTAATATTAGGCCATTGTATGTAGTTGATGCATTTTTTGTTAGGTGGTGCTTGTTATGATTGATTTTTATTTAAGTCACCTAGTTGATGCATTGAAATTAAGGAATTGTGAAATTGGATTATAGGCCCACCTAGTGACATTTTTTTGAGCTCTTCAAGCTTTGTGGACCATGCTTACTATGTGATTGACATCATCTTATATCTCTCATTTCCTAAATTGCATTACAACCATGTTTTCCATTTCGTGTCAATTAGGTGATGCAAACAAACTTTCCTCTACCATCCTTTCACAATTGATTGATTCTTGCTTGAATGCTTTTATGCTCCTTAAGTACTTGTTTGTTTATATTAACATACAAATTTATTTTAAAGTATCTCAAGCACACTAGAATGAGTGAAGTGCATGCTTCTTTTGTGTAATTGTGACATAGCTTTCTTTGCTAGTGTGTGGGTTCTAAACAGCGCAACTTAGAATTCACACAATTGTTTCCTTCATGTCACAAACTTATTCATTCACTCATTTTACTAGTTCTTACCTTATTCCAACAACCTACGCTTCCTTGCTTTTTCATTTTCCTATCTTACGATATTATCTTCTATTTTTCACGGACGATTCACCATAAGCAAAAAGGGAAGCGGGAGAAAGAACATGCAGTAGCCAGTTGATCCACCAGCTGAAGGTGGCAGTCCGCATCGTCGCCGTACCCCCTTGCTCACCTTTGAATGCACGGAAGACCATGCAAACCTTTAAGTGTGGGGAGATCATCACCGATCGGCAATAATCTTGGGTGACAAATTCTAATCCCAAACTCTTTCACATTCTTTTTGAATTCTTAGTTGCATTTTCTTTCTTGGTTTGTATATATTTCTTGAGATCTAATTGCATTTTTTTAGTGTATTGCATTTCTTTGCATATATATAATAAGCTTAGTCAAAATAATGAAATTTTTCAAGAAAAATATTCTTAATAGGGCATTGATATCCTAATTGATTTGAGTTGGAACTTTTGATTGAAACTTGCTTGAAATATATTGTGGAATATATTTTTGTGAAAGCATGTGAGTTTTGAGCCTAATGGTGTGGTTACACCTTATAACCATTATTTTCATTCTTGTATGTGTTATTCTCTTTCTATTATTGCAATCTTTGATTTGTTTGATTATTTATGTCCATTGTTTGATGTATATATGCATTTATATGATTGAGGCCTTTATTTCAAATAGCTCACTTACCCAAATAGCCTACCTTTTTTATCTTCCTTTGTTAACCAATTTTGATCCTATTTTAATCTATTTTGTTCCTTATTTTAGCACATCACTACCTCTAAGTGAAAAATAATAAATGTCATCCATTTGGATCTTTGATTAGCTTATATAAGTGAGAGTGTGTATCATTCAAGTGTGGGAAAGTTTGGGAACATTGGTTGAGATAAAAGTGTATTCTCATTGAAAATATTAGGAATTAGGTACATACTCATGCATTCAATACTTAAACCATATGCATTAGTCTCTTGTATATATTTTAGTTTGAAAAAAAAAAGAAAAAAAAGAGAGAAAAAGAAAATAATGAAAAGGGGACAAAATGCCCCAAAGTAAAATGATAATAATAATGCATATGTGTTGTGATTAAAAAGAGAATGCATGAATATGTGAGAAAAGTGAGGAATGGGTAGTTAGGTTTGCTTTGAATTGTATAGGTTGTTATATTTGTTTGGTGAGAGCTTATGCTAATCAAAGATGCGAATTTCAAACTCACTTGACCATATATAACCTTACCTTGACCCTAGCCCCATTACAACCAATGGAAAAGCCCTCATGATATTTGTATGCATACATTGAATGATTGTTTATTGTTAGATGAAAAAAAAATTGTGGAAAGCATGATTAGAGGAGAATTGAGTGAATTGACCCTAAACACTTGAGCGAATAGAGTGTATACACATCCGGTGAGGGGTTCAATCGCTCAATTACATGTTTCTGCCTTTGATTATCTCATTTCTTGCAAGTTATTAAATTCTTTTTAATAACTCAATTCAATTGTGGATTTCTTTGACTGTGATTACCTTAGCCCTTATGTTCATATATGTATTCTTGAAATTAATTTATTTTAACTAAGTAGTTACATTCATGTAGATAGGTTGCATATAGGTAATTCACTTTGAAAAAACGTTAATATCCCTTTGTTGTCTTTCTTAGGTATAGCATGAGAACATGCTATTGTTTAAGTGTAGGGATGTGATAAATCTACATTTCATGGTATTTATTTGCTTTAATTTGGTGGATTTTATCAGCTTTTTCCACATTTATTTAATGAAATAGCATGGTTTTGTGAATCTCTCATAATTTGTGCTTAAAAGTGAAAACATGCTTTTTAGGCCCTTAAATTGCTAAATTTTATTCACTTTAATTCCATTTGATGCCTTGATGTGTTTGTTGAGTGATTTCAGGCTTACAAGGCTAATATGGATTGAAGAAGTGAGAAAAAGTATGCAAAAGTGGAGAATTCATGAAGAAATGGAGTTTGGAGCTTTTCAGCAAGTGTGCATACGCACAATGTACACAGGTGGAAGTTTGTGCAGTTATGCGTACGCACAACCCTCTATGCATGCGCACAAGTGGAAATCAGCAAGTGTGCACACGCACACATCTGTGTGTATGCACAAGTCCCAGCATGTGACCTCATTAAATGCAAAATGCTGGCAGCGATTTTTGGGCCTCCAGAACCCAATCCAACTCATTTCTGAAGCTATTTCAACCCTAATTCAAGAGGAAACAAGAAGGAAGCAATTAGATTGAGTTTAGTATCATGTTGTAGGGTATTTTCTAGAGAGAGAAGCTCCTCCTTCTCTCTAGAAATTAGGGTTATTAGTTTAATTTATCTTTAATTTATCTTTTTAATTCTTGTTTTCATCTAATTTTTTTTACCTTTGTATGTTCTATTGCCTTAATTTTCTTAGTTTATCTTGTTGATTTCTCATTTTAGTTACTTTTATGTTGATGAACCCTTGTTAATTTCCATTTTATTTAACGTAATTTATATTTTCATGTTATTGTTGCTCTCTTTGATTGTTGGTTATTAATTTCTTGCATTTGGTAGCTTTAGAATTTATTTTTATTACAATTTAATATGATTTTATTTTCATGCACACTAAGTGTTTGATGAAATGCTTGGCTTAGTTTTAACGTAGTTTTTTCCCACTCTTGGCTTGGAATTGAGGACTTAGGTGACCTTGAGTCATTGATGTCTATTCTTGATTGATATATTAGAGTAGTTAGTTGATTTGGTTTCCATTAACGCTAGTCTTTAACTAAGTTAATTAGTGAGTTGGCTAGGACTTATGGATTGAGATCAATTATACCTATTTGACTTATTCTCGATGTTAGGATTGACTAAGTAGGATTAACTCTTCGTAATCATCATATGTTTATGGTCAATGGCTATGATAGGTAACCTTGACTCTCAACCCTTGCCAAGAGGTTTCTTAGCACTTGAATTTTCCTTTCTTTGATTAATTGCCTTGAGTTTAATTCCTTGCATCAAAGTTTACCTTCTGGCTATTTACATTTCTTGCCTATTGCCATCAATCCCCCATTTCCTCATAGCCAATAATTGAGCACTTCATTGCAATTCCTAGGGAGTACGACTCGGAATTTAAAACTCCCGGTTATTTTGTGTTGATTGTGACCTCTTTATTTTAAACTTTGATTGAGAGTTAATTGTTGCTCTAGAATACGATTGCAATGAAGAAATTCTATTTTGTGAAATTCTAGATTAACAATAACTCTCACATCAAGTTTTTGGCGCCGTTGTTGGGGAGTTACAATAGTGTTATATTACTGGCTATTGTAAATATGTTAATATGTAAATAATTTACTTTTTGGTTATTGAAGAGCGAAACTCTCGCGCGATCTAGAAATTCACAGATAAATCCTCGTTGCAGGTATAGCTTCTAGACCGACGAGAATTTCTTTCTTACAAAAGTTTTGTTTGTCACTTAAGCAAATCCAATAAAATTGATAACCGAGTATTTAAACCTCGGGTCGTCTTCTCAAGGAATGCAGGGAAGTATGACTTATTATTAGCTATGAAAAAGGTAGAATTTTGGGTTTTGAAAGTAAGGAACAGGTAATTTAAATGACAAGTAAAATAAATTAACAATAATAAAATCTCTTGGCAAGGTATAAGAATTAGAATTCCTATCCTAGTTATCCTTATCAGAGGTGATGAGAATTAGGTTTTAATCCCACTTAGTTAAGTCAAGTGGACTAATTAGCTTGATCCTCAAGTCCTAGTCAATCCCTGTGGGAAGACTAGCTTTAGAGCGATCTAGATCAATTAGTAATCTGCCAATTTCAACCACTGCTTTATTTGATAACTCAAGCGTCACCAATTACTTAACCAGAGCCAAAAGGGAAGAGAATCTACTCGAATGAAAATAATTTGGACAAATCGAAAGCATTCATAGCATAAATAAAACAATCTTCTAACTGAAATACCTCAAATTATATTAAATAAAACATTCAAATCTAAATACGAAGAGTTCATAAGCCAAATTGGTAACATGAGTCAGATACGAATAAAAGCATTAA
>NC_029790.2:55164659-55180551 GCF_000816755.2 Arachis ipaensis | reverse complement strand
ACAAAAGTTTTGTTTGTCACTTAAGCAAACCCAATAAAATTGATAACCGAGTATTTAAACCTCGGGTCGTCTTCTCAAGGAATTGCAGGGAGGTATGACTTATTATTAGCTATGAAAAAGGTAGAATTTTGGGTTTTGAAAGTAAGGAGTAGGTAATTTAAATGACAAGTAAAATAAATTAACAATAATAAAATCTCTTGGCAAGGTATAAGAATTAGAATTCCTATCCTAGTTATCCTTATCAGAGGTGATGAGAATTAGGTTTTAATCCCACTTAGTTAAGTCAAGTGGACTAATTAGCTTGATCCTCAAGTCCTAGTCAATCCCTGTGGGAAGACTAGCTTTAGAGCGATCTAGATCAATTAGTAATCTGCCAATTTCAACCACTGCTTTATTTGATAACTCAAGCGTCACCAATTACTTAACCAGAGCCAAAAGGGAAGAGAATCTACTCGAATGAAAATAATTTGGACAAATCGAAAGCATTCATAGCATAAATAAAACAATCTTCTAACTGAAATACCTCAAATTATATTAAATAAAATATTCAAATCTAACATGGAAAAGATCATAAATTAAATTGGAAAAATAAATAAAAAGAACATTGAACCTGTGATGAAGAAGAAATAATCCTAAACCCTAAAATAAATCCTAAGAGAGAGGAGAGAACCTCTCTCTCTAAAAACTACATCTAAAATTATGAATTATGAGCTGATGATAATGAATGCGAATGGATTCCCCCACTTTATAGCCTCTAATCTGTATTTTTTGGGCCGAAAACTGGGTCGAAAACAGCCCAGAAATCGCTGGAGAAGAAATCTGCCACGCTGATTTTCGTCACTGCGACGCGTCCGCGTGGAGCACGCGTTTGCTTCGCCTAGCATCAGGGCAACTATGGCATATTATATATCAAATCGAAGCCCCGGACGTTAGCTTTCCAACGCAACTGAAACCGCGTCGTTTGGACCTTTGTAGCTCAAGTTATGACCGTTTTAGTACGAGAGGGTCAGGCTGACAGCTTTGCAGTTCCTTCAACTTCTTGTATTCCTTCCAGTTTTGCATGCTTCCTTTCTATCCTCTGAGCTATTCCTGCCCTGTAATCTCTGAAAATACTTAACACACATATCAAGGCATCGAATGGTAATAGAAGATGATTAATAATTATCAATTTAAAGGCCAAAGAAACATGTTTTCAATCATAGCATAAAATCAGAAAGGAAAACGTAAAACATGCGAATAGTATGAATAAGTGGGTAAAGAGTTGATAAAAACTACTCAATTGAGCACAAGATAAACCATAAAATAGTGGTTTATCAACCTCCCCACACTTAAACATTAGCATGTCCTCATGCTAAGCTCAAGAGAAGCTATAAAGGTGAAGAGGAATGGTAGAATGTATGTAATGCAACCTATGAATGCAACAAAATGTGAAGTGCTTCTACCTACTTGGTTAAAAATAAATAAGTTCTCCAAAACAAACATAAATCAAATTTCACTAATTAAAACTTTACAGTAAAGACAAGTAAACTTGTAAGAAGATAGCTCATGAAAGCAGGGAACATAGAATTAAGTACTGAACCCTCACTGGTAGTGTATATCACTCTAGTATCTCAAGTGTATAGGGTAATTTGCTCTACTCTTCTCTAATCATGCTTTCTAAAACTTTGTTCTTCATCTAACCAATCAATAAATATTTAGCATATCAATGCAAACATCATGAGGTCTTTTCAAGGTTGTAATGGGGCTAAGGTAAGGGTGAGGATATATGTATGGCCAAGTAAGCTATAATATGAATCTTTAATTAACCTAAGCTTTCACCTATACACACATTCTATATTTTAAATTCATGCCTAGCTACCCAAAATTCCCATTTTTGCATATCATACTCATGTATCAACTTTTCTTTAATTTTATCACATTTGCATTGATTTTTCATTAACTTAACATTGAGGTAATTTTGTCCCCTTATTTATTTACTTATTTATTGAATATTTTTTTCTCTTTTTTTATTTTTTATTTTATTTTTTTTAAATAGAAAAATAAACATAACTTATAATGCACATGGATTTTTGATTTTTCTAGTCTCACATGAGTAGGTACCCAAATTCCCAATATTTTATCAAAGTAGAAAAACATAACACATTCCCTTATTAACCGATGTTCCCATAGTTTCCCCACACTTAATTGTTACACAATCTCTATTTTAAGCTAACCAAAGATTCAATTGGGGTATTTAATTGTTTTTCTGCTTAAGGCTAGTGATGTAGTTATAGAACAGATTAAATGGGGATAAAAGGCTCAAGGTGGCTAACAAGGGTGATGTAAAAGGTAGGCTTATTTGGGATAAGTGAGCTAATAACAAATAATGGCCTCAATCATATGCAAGCATGTAGATACACTAAATATTGGACATATAGACTGAAACAAAGCAAAGATTGCAATCATAGAGAAGAAAACACACAAGAATAAAAATTTATGGTTAAATAATGTAACCATATAAATAAGCTCAAAATCTCACAGGTTGTGTGTTTTTTGGCTCAAAAACCATGTTTCAAATACAACTTCAAACAAATTTAACACAAAAATTTTGATTTTAAATTAGTGAAAATTTTTCAAAAATAGGGTCTTTAAAAAGAAACTTATTATTTCTCGACCAAGCAGTAGCTAAATGCATAAAATCAAACAAACATGCAATTAAACATGCAAATGCAATAATGAATAAACAAAGAAAATAAAACAATGGTGTTGAAAAGAAGAAAATAGCTAACCTATGGAGATCGGTGTCGACCTCCCCACACTTAAAGATTGCACCGTCCTCGGTGCGTGCTAAGATGTGCAAGTGGATGGGCTGCTCCAACTGATGCCTTTCTCTATAGATTGTGCAGATTGACTTGCCTGTCTCCCCATATAGAAGTTCTTCCTTTTTCCTTCCTCGGTGGCCATCTTGAAAGAAGAAGAAAAGGGAGAAGAGTAACCCAGAAATAAAGATAAGAAAAATAAAAAAAATATGGGTTGGTAATGCTAAATAATAATGGTCTCAATTACATGGTAGCTACAACATGCAGTGAGAAAACAGTAGAAGCATACGACATATCAATAGTGCAAGAATTGTAACAATGGGGAAGAGATAGTAAATAATGATAGACAATATAAATTAATGTCAATGCAAAATTAATACAAATATCATAAAAGATTAGCATTTGACTTAAATAATATTACCCAACAGTGTAAAACAAGTCACTGAGCTCCAAAATAATACCAGAAAAGACACAACAGTTGAATATGAACAAGTGACACCAATGGAAAAATAATAATAAATTTAGAAAAGAAAAGAAAAATATGCACAAAATTAAAATGTAATGAATGAAATATGCAAATAAATTAAGTAAAATAGAATGAAGGTGAAAAAGAATGAGAAGTGAAAGAAATAAAGTAAGAAAGAAAGAAGAAAAAAGAAAAGATTGAAGAGATTAGGATTAGAAAAGAAAAGACAAGATAATTGGCGCTGATCTGGATAAGTTGTGCGGCGCAGGCGACGCGGACGCGTGAGTGACGCGGTCGCGTGGTGCGCGATAAGGTCAGGTGACGCGGACGCGTGAGTCACGCGATCGCGTGACCTGATTTGTGTGATTGGCGCGAGTGCAGCCTCACGTTCGTGCAACTCTCTGTTCGAAACTCTTTTTTGCCAAATTGTTGGGTGACGCGGTCGCGTGGTTGACGCGATCGCGTGAGTGGCCATACTTTGAAAACCGACGCGGATGTGTGGGGCACGCGTTTGCGTGGTAAGGCTGGTGCTTCTAGCACTGTTCCAGCCCCATTCCAGCCTAACTTGCTGCCAAACACCCTTTTTACATCGATTTTCAGGGCACGCGTTCGCGTGGGTGACGCGGACGCATGGGAGGCATTTTCGCAAATGACGCAGACGCGTCAGCGACGTGGTTGCGTGGATCAATTTGTGCCAAAGGCATGCCTCTAGCCACGCTTTCGCGTGACTCTCTGTTCACTTTTCTTTTCTTCCAAATGCACTGGTGACGCGGATGCGTCAGCGATGCTTCCGCGTCGCGTGCGTGCTTTTCTTCTTCTTCTTTTTTTTTTTTATATATGCAGTATGCAGAATGCAAAATGATATGAATATTATGAGTAATTCCAGGTTCAATGAAATAAAATAAAATAAAACTCAAAAACAAACAAAACAGACTAGAATTAAAACAGAAAAAGGAACGATCATACCATGGTGGGTTGTCTCCCACCTAGCACTTTTAGTTAAAGTCCTTAAGTTGGACATTTGGTGAGCTCCCTGTTATGGTGGCTTGTGCTTGAACTCATCCAGGAATCTCCACCAATGTTTGTACTTCCAGTAACCTCCGGGGTCCCAAATTAGACGCATAAAGTCTTCAAGCAAGTTAAAGAAAGTGACAAGGCCCCAAGAGTGTTGATTGCCAGAATGAATTCCGGGGTCCCAAATCTTGCTTTTGCACCCGTCTTCTTGTTGATCATTATGATTCTATCCGGGTAGCAAGCAATCTGAATTCTCACTAAAGCGGTCAAACAACTTCCTAGACCCATTCAGTTGAGCTTTACACCAACCTTTGCATTTAAACTTTGAGCTTTCCACCATATTGAATCTTGCATGATGACTCCTACCACTAACCATCTTCCTCTTACTCTTAATGCCACAAAGAGCTCTAAGTTGACCATCCGTCTCCAGTAGCCCATATTCAAGTGGGAAGGTAAAGGTCAAGGATAAGAATTTTACCCACTTGAACGTTGTGTTGGACGGTAATGGCCTTGGGAGAGGTGTTTCTAATGAACTTGCAAGCTCCACTCCCTTGTGCTCTTCTCTAACAACTTCCACCTCCTTGTAAGCTTCTTCAAATTCAACCTCTTCCTCTTGGTAGCTTTTTTCCAATTCAATCTCTTCTTCATTGTTCACCAAGGGCATGAGAGGTTGTGCTTCTTCTTCTTTAATCTCCATGTCAAGTCCAATGGGAGAGGATTCAATTGTAGATAAGAATTCATCAATGATTGAATCCATCTCTTGATCATCCCCTTCAAAGTCTTTAACCATGATATGCCTTGGAGGTTGTACACCCTCCTCAACATCAATTTCAAGCTTCTTGGAGGGAGGTTCTATGACTTCAAGTTCCCATGGAGGTTCAGCATCTCCTAAGTCTTCAACCAATTCTTCTTCTTCGACGATCACGGCTTCCTCCAATTGTTCCAATACAAAGTCATGCTGCTCGCTGTTCATTGGAGTTTCTAGCTTCTCCTTCATGCTGCGTTCTTCAGTAGATTCTCCACATGAAGGCATGGGGATTCCTTGAGTGTCTGAACGTCGGGAAGGTAACCGATTGATCGCTTGATTCAATTGGTGAAGGGTTTCATGAAATTTATTCACTGTTTCCTTGAGACGCTCCTGTGATTCTTGGGTCGATGGATATAGACATGGTGTATATGGAGGTGGTGGTTCATGAGAGTAATTCTGTTGGAATGGGGGTGGTTCTTTGTATGGTTCATTTGGCTCATAAGGTGGTTGGTATGGTGGATACGGGTTAGGGTCATATGGAGGTGAATGGTGGAAAGGGGCTTGTGAGTATGGTGGTCCAAAGCTATTTTGAGGAGGTGGTTCATTGGCATATGATGGAGCTTGCTAGTAACTACAAGGGGGTCCACCATATCTATTGTCTTGGCATGCATTGTAGGATGATCGTTGTCCATGGTATCTTGGAAGGTGATATTGCCGAAAGTGTTGATCAGATCCTCATGGCTCCTTCCATCTCTGATTGTTTTGAACTTGATGCATGTTCCTGTTATAATTTTCCTTCCTTGCAATAGCATTGGGACGAAACTCAAAGCGATAGGGGTGAGAACTCATAATAGCAGATAAAAATTAAAAATGAAAATGAAAATAAATTTAAATTAAAAGGTTATTGAAATTTAAAATTTTGAAAATTAAATTTTGAATTTTAAATTTTGAAATTTGAAATTTGAAAATTTTTAAATTTGAATTTTTTTTTGAAAAAGATTTGAATTTTAAATTTTTTTTATTTGAAATTTGAAATTTGAAATTTGAAATTTGAGTTTTAAATTTTAAATTTTTGAATTTAATGAGGAAAGAGAAAAACAATAAAATGACACCAAACATAAAATTTTTAGATCAAAACGAAGAAAACAACTAAGAACAACTTAAAGGTCAAGATGAACACGAAGAACAAATTTTTTTGGAAAAATTTTTAATAACTAAATGAAAACCAATAACCTCTTAATTTACGAAAAAAAAAACAAAAATAAAAACAATAAAACAGGTAAAAAGCAAATATTTACAATAACCAATAATAAGGAACATGTTTGCAATTCCCCAGCAACGGCGCCATTTTGAAGAGCGAAACTCTCGCGTGATCTAGAAATTCGCAGATAAATCCTCATTGCAGGTATAGCTTCTAGACCGACGAGAATTCCTTTTTTACAAAAGTTTTGTTTGTCACTTAAGCAAACCCAATAAAATTGATTACCGAGTATTTAAACCTCGGGTCGTCTTCTCATGGAATTGCAGGGAAGTATGACTTATTATTAGCTACGAAAAAGGTAGAATTTTGGGTTTTGAAAGTAAGGAGTAGGTAATTTAAATGACAAGTAAAATAAATTAACAATAATAAAATCTCTTGGCAAGGTATAAGAATTAGAATTCCTATCCTAGTTATCCTTATCAGATGTGATGAGAATTGGGTTTTAATCCCACTTAGTTAAGTCAAGTGGACTAATTAGCTTGATCCTCAAGTCCTAGTCAATCCCTGTGGGAAGACTAGCTTTAGAGTGATCTAGATCAATTAGTAATCTGCCAATTTCAACCACTGCTTTATTTGATAACTCAAGCGTCACCAATTACTTAACCAGAGCCAAAAGGGAAGAGAATCTACTCGAATGAAAATAATTTGGACAAATCGAAAGCATTCATAGCATAAATAAAACAATCTTCTAACTGAAATACCTCAAATTATATTAAATAGAATATTCAAATCTAACATGGAAAAGTTCATAAATTAAATTGGAAAAATAAATAAAAGGAACATTGAACCTATGATGAAGAAGAAATAATCCTAAACCCTAAAACTAAATCCTAAGAGAGAGGCTCTCTCTTTCTAAAAACTACATCTAAAATTATGAATTATGAGCTAATGATAATGAATGAATAGATTCCCCCACTTTATAGCCTCTAATCTCTGTTTTCTGGGCCAAAAACTGGGTCGAAAACAGCCCAGACATCGCTGGAGAAGAAATCTGCCACGTTGATTTTCGTCACTGCGACGCGTCCGCGTGGAGCGCGCGTTCACGTCACCTAGCATCAGGGCAACTATGGCATATTTCAAATTGAAGCCCCGGGCGTTAGCTTTCTAACGCAACTGAAACCGCGTCGTTTGGACCTCTGCAGCTCAAGTTATGACCGTTTTAGTGCGAGAGGGTCAGGCTGACAGCTTTGCATTTCCTTCAACTTCTTGTATTCCTTCCACTTTTGCATGCTTCCTTTCCATCCTCTGAGCTATTCCTGCCCTGTAATCTCTGAAAATACTTAACACACATATCAAGGCATCGAATGGTAATAGGAGAGGATTAATAATTAGCAATTTAAAGGCGAAAAAAACATGTTTTCAATCATAGCATAAAATCAGGAAGGAAAACGTAAAGCATGCGAATAGTATGAATATGTGGGTAAAGAGTTGATAAAAACCACTCAATTGAGCACAAGATAAATCATAAAATAGTGGTTTATCAGTTATCTTTTGTTTTTGCCAATGGTTAGGATTGGGATCCCGAAGGACATTGGAAATTTAAGCATTGGTGGATAATTCAAGCACAAGCCACCATAGCAAGGGCTCTCCCAATTGTCTAACTTAAAGACAATAAATGAAAGTGCTAGGTGGGAGACACCCTAGCATGGTAACACCTTTCTAAGCTTCTCTTTGTATATAGTTTAAACTCATTGCATTTTGTTTCTTTTAGCTAGCTTAGGATTTTTTTAATTTTGAGCTTAATTAGATTGTTTTATTTTTTTGTATGGATCATGTTTTTGTGAAATTCTGGGTGTTTTAGGGTTGAAACCCTTTGTTTAGATTGAGTTTGGTACCTTAGAGTTCAAAATTGTTTTTTGGAAAAACAAAGTATGTGCTTACGCACAACAACCCCAATTCTTCACTTTATGCGTACGCACCCAAGTGTGCGTACACACACTTGTTTGCACCCCTTCTAGTGGGAGTGCTCTAATACCCTTGTGTGTTCGCATCTCCTTTGTTTTTTTCTCTTGTGCATACGCACGGACCTGTGTGCGTACGCACAGATGTCAAATTGGCGTTAAATTTTGACGTTAGATTTTCCAAAAAAAAAAAAAGAAATCTTAGAATGCGTACGCACAAACCTATTTTAACCCTCTGCCCGGAGCACTCGCACATGCTTATGCTCGTGACAACCCCCATTTTACATCCTTTATGCGTACGCATGGCCAAGTGTGCGTATGCACAACTTTATTCTTACACCACCCTTCTTCCTTTTTTCTCTTATCTCTATTTTTTTCTTCTTTTCTCTTTGCCTCTCTTCTTCCTCTTATTTAACCACCATCCACCACTATCATTCACCACCCACCATGCTCTCCTTTAGTTAGTTAGTTATTTAATTAGCTAGTTATTTAGTTAGTTAGTGTAACACCATATCTATCAAAATGTTACGCTTCCAGCTGCGCTACTCTGATAGCTCGGGTATTATGACGAATCTTAAGATATTTAATACTAAAATATGAGCCTGTTTGAACCTTAAACCGAATTTTTCAAAACATACATTTATACTTAAAATACAAATTACAAAACTTACAAAAAATACACAAATATATACATATTATAAATTTACAAGCATTACATAATAAAATTCCTATCCCTCTGATAAAAACTTGTACAGATAAAGGCGAGGGAAAAAGTAAATAATACGACATAAAACATCGTTTGACCAGAAAAGAAATAAAATGGGCTCTTCTGAATTTCATCGTCCATAACCTGAAAAGAAAAAGACCTGTAAGGGAGTGAGAACATCGTCCTCACTGGTTCTCACTATAGGGTTACAGAATTGCTATAATAAGATACGTAAAATAAAACTAATTTTAAAGTACAGTGATCATTGCTCGTCTTATGTGCCTTTTCAAAATCCAAAGGTTCACATTCAAAAATCTAAAAAATCCTTTTTTTAAAAGAGAACTTGGTTAATTCTTTAAAATCCAAAACCCTTTTTCCTTTCTTGTAAAAAAACTTAAAAGTTTTCCTAAACAGTATGAATGACCAACCTGTTCCACGCATAGGTTAATTAAGTCTATGCTGAACCAGTTTGATTTTTCATACAAAACTAGACCTAAAAAAAAAACAATCATGGCCTTAGGCCCATCCAGAATCAAACAAGGCCTCAGGCTCAAACAACTCAATTAACATCCAATCCACCACAATCCAACCAATTTCAGTCACAAACACAAGTAAGGAGGTCAAAGCAGTTACATCAAGTATAGTAATTAGCAATTAAACATAATTATTCACATAGGAAAACCATATATACAATAGACACACCCAATCAATGTCACATAGATGCAAATGATGCATGCCTATCCTACTGGCCATAAGCTCACGGATCGGTTATGTTGCTAAACCCAACTCGGATAAGTGGGATTAGACCACCATCCTTATCTGTAGGTTCCATAAACAAGCGGGATTAAACCACCATCCTTGCTCGGAACACACAAGCGAGATTAAACCACCGTCCCTACCTCCACAGTAAGTGGGATTAAACCACCATCCTTACTGGGCACACAAAACAATATGCAAGCGGGATCACACCACCGTCCTTGCTAAATAATTCATCAATACATGACCGGGATAAAACAACCGTTCTTACTGCAGGCGGGGATAAAACCACCATCCCTGCACAACGGTTTACGTACTGAGCAAGCGGGATTATACTACCATCCTTGCCAAGCCAGAAACCCTAATCATATTCTTAGTAATATCCACAATCAATCAGGCTTAAAATCTTATTTCAAAAAAAAAAAATCATTCTTGGCCCATTTACTTTCAATAACAAACATATTCAAGGACCACTTTTCTTGATAAGTGATTGAGGATTGTTTAGATATTGAATTGGGTATGGTTGGTTTGGTTTTGGTTTTGTGTTTTGGAAAACTAGAGGACTTTGCAAATTTTGGTAAAAACTTGATTTAACCAACTTTGATGGGTCATATCTTGGCTTTCTGACCCCCAATCTCGACAAAACTTGTTTTAAATAAAAGTTGTATCAGAGAGGTTTATGCTATTCTAAGAACAGGTGAAAAATAATTTTTAACAAAAAAGTTGTACGCTTGTGAAGTTTGGTACAAAAATCTGAATTCTGTAGTAAAACAGCTTTTTTTTGAAAATTTGGAGGCATGCGTATGTAGAACAGGCATGCGTACGCAAGGATGGCCCTCTGCCCAACACTCATGCATATGTGACCCAAGCATGCGTGCACGAAAATGCCAGTTTTACACCGATGTGTAAGGGACCAATGGCTGGCCGCGGGTGATGGGGGACAATTGATTCCACACAAACTAACCGGCAAGTATACCGGGTCGCATCAAGTAGTAAAACTCACAAAAGTGAGGTCGATCCCATAGGGATTGATGGATCAAGAAATTTTAGTTTGGTGATAAATTTAGTTAAGCTGACAGTTGGTAATTTGAGTGAAAAGTGACTGACAGAATGTAAGTTGCTGGAAAATGAAAGTGCAGAATGTAAAGTGACAAAACTTAAACGGCAAGAAACTTAAATTGCTGAAACTTAAAGAGCAAGAAACTAAAAGAGCTGAAAGTTAAATTGCAAGAAATGTAAATAACTGAATCTTAGAGTGCAAGAAATTTAAATTTGCAGAATCTAAATTGCAAGGAAACTTAAATTGCATGAATTAGAAAGGGGAGTGGGTGCAGTAAATCAAAAAAGCAGTAAACAATTGAAATTGAAGTGAAATCAGAGAGAGCTAAATTGAAGAAAATCAAAGGAAATGATTCATCAGGGATTGGAGATATCATAATCCATCATGAACCAATTGAGTCTCAACTCCTTTCTCAATCATATGAGTAGATCTATGGTGGATTGAAATTGATTGAATCCCAATTCCTTGGTGGTGCATGGAATTGTGATCACACTTTTCACAACTCCAGTACAACTAACCAGCAAGTACACTGGGTCGTCCAACTAATAAAACCTTACGCGAGTAAGGGTCGATCCCACGGCAATTGCCGGCTTGAAGCAAGCTATGGTCATCCTGTAAATCTTAGTCAGGCAGATTCAATTGGTTATGAGTTTTGATAATTGAAAGATAAATAAAACGTAAATTAAAATAAAGATACTTATGTAATTCATTGGTGGGAATTTCAGATAAGCTTTTGGAGATGCTTTGTTGCTTCTGAACCTCTGCTTTTCTATTGTCTTCATCCGATCATGCGTGCTCCCTTCCATGGCAAGCTGTATGTTGGTGGATCACCGTTATCAATGGCTACCATCCATCCTCTCAGTGAAAATGGTCTAGGTACAGTTTCTGTACGGCTAATCAACTGTCGGATCTCTCGTCTCGGATGAAAAGTACCAGGCACAGCTACCGCACGGCTAATCATCTGTCGGTTCTCACTTGTGTCAGAATAGGGTCTCTCTATCCTTTTGCACACTGTCACTGTGCCTAACATTCGTGAGTTTGAAGCTCGTCACAGTTATCCCGTCCCATATCCTACTCGGAATACCACAGATAAGGTTTAGACTTTCCGGATCTCAAGAATGCTGCCAATTGGTTCTAGCCTCTACCACGAAGGTTCTAATCTCACGGATTCGAATGCTCTGTTGTCAGGAGAGGCAAGTCAAATCCGTGGATCAGAGACCCAAGAGACGATACTCCGGCTGTCGTCCAATGACTACGTTAAACATCATGTAGACCGCTTGTGGTTGTCAGGCACGCGGATCTTGGCTAAGCGAGTAACGAAGATAGTGGGTGATTGTCACGGGTCACCCCTTCATTCTGACTTAATTGAATTAAGTACGAGAGTATATCTTGGAGAAGAAGTAAGCATGAATTGAAAGAGAAACAATAGTACTTGCATTAATTCATGAAGAACAGCAGAGCTCCGCACCTTAATCTATGAGGTGTAGAAACTCCACCGTTGGAAAATACATAAGAGAAAAAGGTCTAGTCATGGCCGAATGGAAAGCTTCCCAAATGTGAAAAATGGCATAAGATGATTAGATGCGAATACAATAGGAAAGACTAGTATTTATACTAAACTAGTTACTAAGGATTACAGAAATTGAGTAACTAAGTGCAGATAGTGCAGAAATCCACTTCCGGGGCCCACTTGGTGTGTGCTTGGGCTGAGCATTGAGCTTTACACATGAATAGGCCTTTTCTAGAGTTAAACGCCAGATTGAATGCCAGTTTGGGTGTTTAACTCCAGTTCTGGTGCCAGTTCCGGCGTTTTACGCCAGAAAAGGGTCTCTGGCTGGCATTGAACGCTAGTTTGGGCCATCAAAACTCGGGCAAAGTATGGACTATTATCTATTGATGGAAATCCCAAGATGTTAGATTTCCAGCCCAATTGAGAACGTGCCAATTAGACATCTGTAGCTCCAGAAAAACGTGTTTGAGTGCAGGGAGGTCAGAATCCAATAGCATCTGTAGTCCTTTCTCAGCCTCTGAATCAGATTTTTGCTCAGGTCCCTCAATTTTATCCAGAAAATACTTGAAATTACAGAAAAACACACAAACTCATAGTAAAGTCCAGAAATATGATTTTTGCATAAAAAATAATAAAAATATAATAAAAAGTAACTAAAACATGCTAAAAACTACCTAAAAACAAAGCCAAAAAGCGTATAAATTATCCGCTCATCACAACACCAAACCTAAATTGTTGCTTGTCCCCAAGCAACTAAAAACAAAATAGGATAAAAAGAAGAGAAAATACAATAAATTTCAAAATATCAAGGAAGCTTAGTTCCAATTAGATGGGCGGGACTAGTAGCTTTTTGCTTCTGAACAGTTTTGGCATCTTACTTTATCCTTTGAAGTTCAGAATGATTGGCATCCATAGGAACTTAGAATTCAGATAGTGTTATTGATTCTCCTAGTTTAGTATGTTGATTCTTGAACACAACTACTTTATGAGTCTTGGCCGTGACCCTTAGCATTTTGTTTTCCAGTATTACCACCGGATACATAAATGCCACGGACACATAACCGGGTGAACCTTTTCAGATTGTGACTCAGCTTTGCTAGAGTCCCCAGTTAGAGGTGCCTAGAGTTCTTAAGCACACTCTTTTTGCTTTGGATCATCTTTTTACGACTCAGTCTCAAGCTTTTCACTTGGACCTTCATGACACAAGCACATGGTTAGGGACAACTTGACTTAGCCGCATAGGCCAGGATTTTATTTCTTTGGGCCCTCCTATCCATTACTCCTCAAAGCCTTGGATCCTTTTTACCCTTGCCTTTTAGTTTAAAGGGTTATTGGCTTTTTGCTCTCTTTCCTTTTGGTTTAAAGAGCTATTGGCTTTTTCTGCTTGCTTTTTCTTTATTTTTCGCCATTTTTTCGCAAGCTTTGTGTTTTTCACTGCTTTTTCTTGCTTCAAGAATCAATTTTATGATTTTTCAGATTATCAATAACATTTCTCTTTTTTCATTATTCTTTCAAGAGCCAACAATTTTAACATTCATAAACTTCACTATAAAAAATATGCACTGTTCAAGCATTCATTTAGAAAACAAAAAGTATTTCCACCACATTAAAATAATTAAACTATTTTCAAGATAGAATTCGAAATTTATGTACTTCTTTTTCTTTTTCAGAAAACATTTTTCCTTTAAGAAATGTGAAAGATTCATGGAACATTCATAGCTTTAAGACATAGACACTAAACACTAATGATCATGTAATGAAGACACAAACATAGTCAAAACATAAAGCATAAAAACCGAAAACAGAAAAGAAAATAAACAAGGACATTAAGGAACGGGTCCACCTTAGTGATTGTGGCTTCTTCTTCCTCTTGAAGAATCAATGGAGTTCTTGAGCTCCTCTATGTCTCTTCCTTGCCTTTGTTGCTCCTCTCTCATGGCCTTTTGGTCCTCTCTGATTTCATGGAGGATGATGGAGTGCTCTTGGTGCTCCACTCTTAGTTGCTCCATGTTCGAACTCAATTCTCCTAACGAGGTGTTGAGTTGCTCCCAATAGTTATGTGGAGGGAAATGCATCCCTTGAGGCATCTCAGGGATTTCTTGATGAGGGACTTCCTCATGCTCTTGTTGAGGTCTATGAGTGGGCTCTCTTGTTTGCTCCATCCTCTCTCTAGTGATGGGCTTTTGAGATGAATCTCTCCATCTCCCATGACTCGGAGTTGGAAGCAACTGCCTTCCCTTTCCTCTTTCTAGAGGTTTCTCTGGCCTTAGGTGCTATTAGTGGTTATGGAAAGCAAAAAGCAGAGCTTTTTCCCACACTAAACTTAAGAGGTTTACTCGTCCTCGAGCAAAATAATAAAGAAGGGAGTAGAAGAAGAAGAAATAGAGGATATGGAAGGGTATGAATGGTTCGACCAATGGGGTTATGAAGTGTTTGTGATGTGTGAAAGTGGAGGAGTAAGGAGGGGGTATTTATAGGGTAAGGGAGAGGGGGAATTCGTGTGATAGGGGATGGGTTTGGGAGGGAAATGGTTTGAATTTTGAAGGTGGGGGTAGGTGGGGTATTATGATGGGTTTTTTGGGGAATAGTGGATGGATGTGAGTGGTGAAGAGATTATGGGGAAGAGGGTAGAGAGTGAGTTAGGGTAGGTAGGGATCCAGTGGGGTCTACAGATCCTGAGGTGTCAAAGAATTCTGGTCCCTACACCTTTCTGGTGTTTAAACGCCCCTGGACAGCCCTTTCTGGCATTTAAACACCAGTCTACTGCCTTTCCTGGCGTTAAACGCCAGGCTGATGCCCCTTTCTGGCATTTAACGCCAGCCAGACACCCTTTTCTGGCGTTAAACGCCAGTCTGTCTGCCAATTATGGTGTTTAACGCCCAGAATGCTACCAGACTGGGCGTTAAACACCCATTTTGCTATCCTTACTGGCGTTTAAACACTAGTAGCCTGTCCTCCAGGGTGTGTTGTTTTTGATGTTGTTTTTGATTCCGCTTTAATTCTGTAGCTATTTTTATGACTCCACATGATCATCAACCTAAAGAAAACATAAAATAACAATGGAAAATGAAATGAAAAAGTAATTAACATAGATAAATAAGATTGGGTTGCCTCCCAATAAGCGCTTCTTTAATGTCAATAGCTTGACAGTGAGCTCTTATAGAGCTTTACAGACACTCAGAGCATGATGGTGTCCTTCCAACACCAAACTTAGAATTTGAATGTGGGGGCTCTGCTTGACTCTGTATTGAGAGAAGCTTTTCATGCTTCCTCTCCATGGTTACAGAGGAAGATCCTTGAGCCTTAAACACAAGGTAGTCCTCATTCAGTTGCAGGACTAACTCTCCTCTGTCCACATCAATCACAGCTCTTGCTGTGGCTAGGAAAGGCCTTCCAAGGATGATGCATTCATTCTCATCCTTCCCAGTGTCTAGGATTATGAAGTCAGTAGGGATGTAAAGGCCTTCAACCTTCACTAAGACATCCTCTACAAGTCCATAAGCCTGTTTCATTGATTTGTCTGCCATCTCTAATGAGATTCTTACAGCTTGTACCTCAAAGATCCCCAGTTTCTCCATTACAGAGAGTGGTATGAGATTTATACCTGACCCCAGGTCACACAGAGCCTTCTCAAAGGTCATGGTGCCTATGGTACAAGGTATTAAGAACCTT
>NC_029790.2:55155534-55163875 GCF_000816755.2 Arachis ipaensis | reverse complement strand
AGAGGCATAAGGTTTATACTTGACCCCAGGTCACACAGAGCCTTCTCAAAGGTCATGGTGCCTATGGTACAAGGGATTGAGAATTTTTTAGGGTCTTGTCTCTTCAGAGGTAATTTATGCCTAGTCAAGTCATCCAGTTCTTTGATGAGCAATGGAGGTTCATCATCCCAAGTCTTATTACCAAATAACATGGCATTCAGCTTCATGATTGCTCCTAGATACCGAGCAACTTGCTCTTCAACAATATCTTCATCCTCTTCAGAGGAAGAATACTCATCAAAGCTCATGAATGGCAACATTAAGTTTAGTGGAATCTCTATGGTCTCTGTATGAGCCTCAGATTCCTTTGGTTCCTCATTAGGGAACTCCTTAGTGGTCAGTGGACGTCTATTTAGGTCTTCCTCATTGGAAATCACTGCCTCTTTCTCCTCTATAGGTTCGGCCACTTTGGATATATTGATGGCCTTGCACTCTCTCTTTGGATTCTCTTTTGTATTGCTTGGGAGAGTATTTTGAGGGATTTCAGTAACTCTTTTACTCAGCTGACCCACTTGTGCCTCCAAATTTCTGATGGAGGACCTTATTTCAGTCATGAAACTGAGAGTGGTCTTAGATAGACCAGAGACTATGGTTGCTAAGTCAGAGAGGCTCTGCTTAGAATTTTCTATCTGTTGCTGAGAAGATGATGGAAAAGGCTTGCTATTGCTAAACCTATTTCTCCCACCATTATTATTATTGAAGCCTTGTTGAGGCTTCTGTTGATCCTTCCATAAGAAATTTGGATGATTTCTCCACAAAGGATTATAGGTGTTTCAATGGGATTCTCCCATGTAATTCACCTCTTCCATTGCAGGATTCTCAGGGTCATAAGCTTTTCCTTCAGAGGAGGCTTCTTTAGTATTGCCGAATGCAACTTGCATTCCAGTCAGATTCTGAGAAATTATATTGACTTGCTGAGTCAATATTTTATTCTGAGCCAATATGGCATTCAGAGTATCAATCTCAATAACTCCTTTCTTCTGAATCATCCCATTATTCACAGAATTTCTTTCAGAAGTATACATGAACTGGTTATTTGCAACCATTTCAATGAGTTCTTGGGCTTCTGCAGGTGTTTTCTTCAGATGTAGAGATCCACCAGCAGAGTGGTCCAATGACATCTTGGACAATTCAGACAGACCATCATAGAATATACCTAAGATGCTCCATTCTGAAATCATGTCAGAAGAACACCTTCTGATCAATTGCTTGTATCTTTCCGAAGCTTCATAGAGGGATTCACCTTCCTTCTGTCTGAAAGTTTGGACTTCCACTCTAAGCTTGCTCATCTTTTGAGGTGGAAAGAATTTGGCCAACAAAGCATTGACCAACTTTTCCCAAGAGTTCAGGCTTTTTCTAGGTTGTGAGTCCAACCATATCCTAGCTCTGTCTCTTACAGCAAAGGGGAAAAGCATAAGTCTGTAGACCTCGGGATCAACCCCATTGGTCTTAACAGTGTACAGATTTGCAAGAATTTAGCTAAGAACTGATGAGGATCTTCCAATGAAAGTCCATGAAACTTGCAATTCTGCTGCATTAGAGAAACTAATTGAGGCTTAAGCTCAAAGTTGTTTTCTCCAATGGCAGAAATTGAGATGCTTCTTCCATAGAAGTTGGAAGTTGGTGCAGTAAAGTCACTAAGCATCTTCCTTACATCTCTACCATTGTTGTTAGGTTTGGCTGCCATGTCTGCTTTTTTTTCGAAATTTTCTGTAAAGTCCTCTCTAGAGTGTTGTGCTTTAGCTTCTCTTAGCTTCCTCTTCAGAGTCCTTTCAGGTTCAGGATCAGTTTCAACAAGAATGTCCTTATCCTTGTTCCTGCTCATATGAAAAGGAAGAGAACAAAGAGAGAATGGGAATCCTCTATGTCACAGTATAGAGATTCCTTTATATGAGTATAAGAATAGAAGAATAGAAGAATGAGAAGAGAGAGGAGATGAGTAATTCAAATAGAGAGAAGAGAGAGGGATTCGAATTATGAGTAGAAAAGAAGTGTTAGTAATTAAATAAAATAAATAGAAAGAGATGAGAGAGAGTATTCGAATTTTTTTTAGTAAAATAAAAAAAATATTTTTGTTTTTATTTTAATTATTTAGTTAGTGGTCGAAAATGAGAAGTGAAAAAGTAGTTAGGTGGTTTTGAAAAAGATAAGAAATAGTAAATTTTTAAAATTAAAACAAACAAGTCAAGTAGTTTGTTGAAAAAGATTTGAAAATAAATTTTGTAAAGATAAGAAGTTAGAAAAATATTTTGAAATTAAAATTTTAAAAAGATATGATTGAAATTTATTTTGAAAAAGAATTGAAAAAGAAATTAAAAAGATTTGATTTTTAAAACTAAAATATATGACTCTAGAATTTAAAGATTGAACATTTCTTAACAAGAAAGTAAGAAACTTAAAATTTTCAAATCAAAACATTAATTGTTAGCAAGGATTTTCGAAAATATGAAATAAAATTAAGAAAAAGATTTTGAAAAAATTAGTTTTAAAATTTTTGAAAACATTAAAAGAAAAATGAAAAAGATTTTGAAAAATTTCAAGAATGAAATTCGAAAATCATAAAAAAAATGAAAAGGAATTGATTTTGAAAAAGATTTGAAAAGATAAAGTTTTTAAATTGGAATTTTAACTTGACTAACAAGAAACAACTAAATTTTAAGAATTTTTGACCAAGTCAACTCAAAATTTCAAAAATTATGAGAAGAATAAGGAAAAGATATTTTTTTGACTTTTGAATTTTTAAAGAGGAGAGAGAAAAACAACAAAATAAAACAAAACAAAAAAATTTAAGATCAAAATAAATAATGCATGCAAGAGCACTTTGAATGTCAAGATGAACACCAAGAACACTTTGAAGATCATGATGAACATCAAGAACATATTTTTGAAAATTTTTAAGAAAAGAAAGACATGCAAGTCACCAAACTTAAGAACTTTTGTACTAGGGACACTAACAATTTGAAAATGCATATGAAAAATAAGAAAAGACACAAAACAAGGAAATGTAAAGATCAAACAAAGAAAATCATCAAGAACAACTTGAAGATCATGAAGAACATAATGCATAAATTTTCGAAAATTTTAAGAAAATTAAAAAAATGCAATTGACACCAAACTTAAAATTTGACACAAGAATCAAACAAGAAACACAATTTTTTTTTGTTTTTATAATTTTATTAAATTTTTTTGTATTTTTTTCGAAATTATTTTGGAAAAAGAAAATAAAGAAATTCAAAATTTTTAATATGAATTCCAGGATTCATGCAATGTTAGTCTAAAGCTTCGGTTCAAAAGAATTAGACATGGCCAAATGGCCAGCCAAGCTTTAGCACAGAATTATAAATAAGAATCCAAAGGCTCCTCTAATAGCTGCAATGATAAGTGGAAGCTTCAGTCCAAAAGAATAGACATGGCTTAATAGCCAGCCAAGGTTCAACATATCATCATGGAGCTCTAAGGTGAAATTCATTCTTAAAAATTCTGAAGAACAATTTTTTTCGAAAACCTTTTTTTTTTTGAAATATTTTTAAAAACTTTTTGAAATGAAAATAAAGGTTGAAACAAGAAAGAAGGTTACCTAATCTAAGCAACAAGATGAAACCGTCAGTTGTCCAAACTCGAACAATCCCCGGCAACGGCGCCAAAAACTTGGTGCACGGAATTGTGATCACACTTTTCACAACTCCGGTACAACTAACCAGCAAGTGCACTGGGTTGTCCAAGTAATAAAACCTTACGCGAGTAAGGGTCGATCCCACGGAGATTGCCGGCTTGAAGCAAGCTATGATCATCCTGTAAATCTTAGTCAGGCGAATTCAATTGGTTATGAGTTTTGATAATTGAAAGATAAATAAAACATAAATTAAAATAAAGATACTTATGTAATTCATTGGTGGGAATTTTAGATAAGCTTTTGGAGATGCTTTGTTGCTTCTGAACCTCTGCTTTCCTATTGTCTTCATCCAATCATGCGTGCTCCCTTCCATGGCAAGCTGTATGTTGGTGGATCACCGTTGTCAATGGCTACCATCCGTCCTCTCAGTGAAAATGGTCCAGGTACGGTTTCTGTATGGCTAATCAACTGTCAGATCTCTCGTCTCGGATGAAAAGTACCAGGCACAGCTACCGCACGGCTAATCATCTGTCGGTTCTCACTTGTGTCAGAATAGGGTCTCTCTATCCTTTTGCACACTGTCACTGTGCCTAACATTCGTGAGTTTGAAGCTCGTCACAGTTATCCCGTCCCATATCCTACTCAGAATACCACAGATAAGGTTTAGACTTTCCAGATCTTAGGAATGTTGCCAATTGGTTCGAGCCTCTACCACGAAGGTTCTAATCTCACGGATTCGAATGCTCTGTTGTCAGGAGAGGCAAGTCAAATCCGTGGATCAGAGACCCAAGAGACGATACTCCGGCTGTCGTCCAATGACTACGTTGAACATCATGTAGACCGCTTGTGGTTGTCAGGCACACGGATCTTGGCTAAGCGAGTAACAAAAGTAGTGGGTGATTGTCACGGGTCACCCCTTCATTCTGACTTAACTGAATTAAGTACGAGAGTATATCTTGGAGAAGAAGTAAGCATGAATTGAAAGAGAAACAATAGTACTTGCATTAATTTATGAAGAACAGCAGAGCTCCGCACCTTAATCTATGAGGTGTAGAAACTCCACCGTTGGAAAATACATAAGAGAAAAAGGTCTAGACATGGTCGAATGGCCAGCCTCCCAAATGTGAAAAATGGTATAAGCCGATTAGATGCGAATGCAATAGGAAAGACTACTATTTATACTAAACTAGTTACTAAGGATTACAGAAATTGAGTAACTAAGTGCATATAGTGCAGAAATCCACTTCCAGGGCCCACTTGGTGTGTGCTTGGGCTGAGCATTGAGCTTTACACGTGCATAGGCCTTTTCTAGAGTTAAACGCCAGCTTGGATGCCAGTTTGGGCGTTTAACTCCTGTTCTGGTGCCAGTTCCGGCGTTTTACGCTACAAAAGGGCCTCTGGCTGGCATTGAACGCCAGTTTGGGCCATCAAATCTTGGGCAAAGCATGGACTATTATATATTGCGGGAAAGCCCAAGATGTTAGCTTTCTAGCCCAATTGAGAACGCGCCAATTGGATTTCTGTAGCTCCAGAAAAACGCGTTTGAGTGAAGGGAGGTCAGAATCCAACAGCATCTGCAGTCCTTTCTCAGCCTCTAAATCAGATTTTTGCTCAGGTCCCTCAATTTCAGCCAGAAAATACCTGAAATTATAGAAAAATACACAAACTCATAGTAAAGTCCAGAAATGTGATTTTTGCATAAAAACTAATAACAATATAATAAAAAGTAACTAAAACATACTAAAAACTACCTAAAAACAATGCCAAAAAGCGTATAAATTATCGGCTCATCACTTGGTAATCCAATCTCTCTAATCACAATGAATCTTGCCAATTCCTTGATCTAATTGTCATGAGAAGAGTTAGAGCATATTCTCTTATCCATTAGCCACACAGATTCTCAAAACCTCAATTACTCCCGAATGGTGTTGGTTAGGAGAATTGTGAAGGATAGAACTACAATTCTAATGTAGGTGATTCCCCTTCTGAGGCTCACACCCACATTCAATTGAATTAAACCCCCTTCCGGAGTGAATATTTCACAATCAAAGCAGAAGATATCCTATAGCTACACAATTAAATTGAGAAGAAGTATAATTTCATTGGTTCATTAAGATTACAATAGAGCTCCTCCCCCTAATGAATTTGGGGTTTAGTTCATCATTGCTCCAATCAAAACAGAAAACAAAGAAGTTGCAGAAAAATTCAGAAAAGAAAATATAAAGAGTATTGAGTGCAAAGTTTCCCAATTGGGATTCTGATTCTCTAGCCTTTCAAATCTCAAATCTGCCAAGCCCCCTTTCTAAATCAAATTCTTCTCTATTTATACACTTTCTAATTCAGTCTTCAGGTCCTTGGATTGGGCTTTTTGGCCTTGTTGAAGCAAGTTAGAATGGGTCTCAGTGATGTTGAGGAGGGGTAATTGGCAATTCACGTTTTTGATCTGCATGGGTGCTCAATTTCACTAAAGCTGATGTCAACGTTGGAGCTCACGTTTGCCAGAAAATGTTGAGTCAAACGTTAGCTTGAAAAAAGGATTTTGAAAGGAATGACGTTGGCGCCAACGTTTGACTCAACGTTGGTGCACCAACATTTTTCCACCCACGCGTGTGCGTCGCCCACGCGTACGCGTGGGTATCGCGTTTTACGCGTGTGCATTGCTCATGCGTTTGCATGTCTAGCTAAAATCTGCATCCATGCGTACGTGTGGCCTACGTGTACGCGTCGATGCAAGTTTTCCAAATCCAATTTTAGGCCTCTTATCGCGTACGTTGGAGGGAGCATTTGTCCACCAATGTTACCTCCAACGTTGGCTTGATCACACGTACGCGTGACCCACGCGTGCATGTGAATGGTAAATTTTGCCATTTCACGCGTGCGCGCAGCTCATGCGTATGCGTGAATTTCACTTCCACGCGTAGGCGTCATCGATGCGTACACGTCGCACAAAATTTTCCCAGCTCTCGTTTCTAAAACTTTTCGAAGACGTTAGAGGTAATGTTGGTTCACCAACGTTCCCTCCAACGTGGGCACCCATTGCACTAACGTTGCATACCCCCTTCCAACGTTTGAGGTAACGTTAGTGAGCCAACTTTGGCCACAAACGTTACTTCCTCTGCTTTGCTTCTTCCTCTGATTTTTCCTCTTCTTTCTTGCTTCTTTCTTGTCTCTTCTTCACCTATTATCAATCAAACAATTGCATCAAAGTTTGCTATAATCACAAGGTATTTGTATCATTTCTAACATCAAGCAAAATTAGCATAAAACCTTATGAAAAAGCACATAAATACCCATGTCTAATTGAGCCAAGTGATGCATGAAATTCCTAAGGAAGTGCATAAACCTAATGAAAACAAGTGAAAAATGCTTGTGAAACTAGCATAAGATGACTTGTCATCACAACACCAAACTTAAATCTTGTTTGTCCCTAAGCAAGCAGTAGAACATGAGAGAAAAGAATGAAAACAGATAAGCATATATGTCCTTATTTGAAAACATTCGGTCTAGGTTCATGGGGTTTCCTACAGGATCTGTTTGAAGCTCTACTTTTATTAGTTTCAGGTTTGAATTGTCCCTTTAAGTATTAACTATGGTTTGCTGCTATGAACCTTATTATTCATCATCCTTGGTGTTTGATCTTTTTTTTTTGTTTTTCTTCTGCTGAGAAACTTATTCCCCAATTGCAGCTTAGTGTCATATATTGTAGCAGCTTTTTAGCTTGTTTTTTCAGTCAGCACATATTCACCACAAACACTTGGCTTACAATTCTTCTTAAGAACATTGGTGGCCAGCACCTCTTTGGGTTACTAAATGCTTTGTAACTAGGTTGCTCTTGATAGTGGACTTTCGGTTGATAATCCCGGATTAGTTAATCCAAGTTACTAAGTTTTAAAATACTCCTCAAAACCTAATTATCCAAGCAGATCCTAGTACAAAAGCATCACAGGCATGTGTCTTAAGGTCCAAGCTATTGGTGTCTAGCTTTATTCTTTGTTTCTTTCATTTTTTTGTTGCCAATTCTTGGCTTTTCTTCCTTTCCTCTTACTCTTTCTTTTCATCCAAGGGTATTTATTTACTAAGGTTGCACAGACAACAGCTGATGCCAGGGTATTTTGGCCAGTTTCACTAACCTTTTCTTTACTGTTTTAGGGTAGTTTCATATATTTTCTTAGTTAATAAGCAAGTTTTGGGTAGATAATCACTTACATCTTGATTCAAGCAAAACATTGTGAATTTCATGTGATTTTATGAGAATTATGCATGAATTGAATGACAAATTGGATAATGCATGTCTCATAACTTAGATTAGAGCTTTGATGCACTTTATTTGCTTGATTTCAGGACAAAAGAAGCAAGGAAGAACCACATTAGCAGCCACGTTAATCTAATTAACGTGACCTCTAATGTGGAATGGGAATAAACTTGCAACGTTAATGAGAAAAGTGATTGCCAATAACGCCTTCGAAACCATCATGGCCCACATTAATTGCCACGTTAACTACATTAACATGGTAGTTAACGTGGAGAGAAAGGGAGCTCCAGCGTTAGTGGTAAAAGTGAATACCACTAACGCTCCAAATTGGCAATTACAAAAGAAGCAACCACATTAGCAGCCACGTTAATCTAATTAACGTGACCTCTAATGTGGAATGGGAATAAACTTGCAACGTTAATGAGAAATGAGAAAAG
>NC_029790.2:55146936-55153923 GCF_000816755.2 Arachis ipaensis | reverse complement strand
CATGCCAACGTTAGTGACACTCACCTTTGTCACTAACGTTGGACTAAGCCCAATTGGCCATGTTAAGAGTCACGTTAACTACATTAACATGAACTCTAACGTGGGAGGAGCAAGGAATCACCAACGTTAGTGACACTCACCTTTGTCACTAACGTTGGACCAAGCCACTATGAGCCACGTTAGTTGCCACATTAATTGCATTAACGTGGAAGCTAACAAGGAGGAAAGAAATGATGAGCCAACGTTAGTGACACTTACCTTTGTCACTAAAGTTGGAGATGGAAAATCAGCTAACGTGAACTCTAACGTGGAAAGGAAGACAAAGCCAACGTTAGTGACACTCACCTTTGTCACTAACGTTGGACTAAGCCCAATTGGCCACGTTAAGAGTCACGTTAACTACATTAACATGAACTCTAACGTGGGAGGAGCAAGGAATCACCAACGTTAGTGACACTCACCTTTGTCACTAACGTTGGACCAAGCCACTATGAGCCACGTTAGTTGCCACATTAATTGCATTAACGTGGAAGCTAACAAGGAGGAAAGAAATGATGAGCCAACGTTAGTGACACTTACCTTTGTCACTAACGTTGGAGATGGCAATCACCACTACGTCAGTGGCCACGTTAAGTCAATTAACGTGAGGCACTAACGTGAGAAAGGGCGTTTGGAACGTTAGTGACAAAGGTAAGTGTCACTAATGCTCTCGAGGCTAAGGCATGCCCACGTTAAGAGCCACGTTAGTCATACTAACATGGACTCTAACGTGAGAAAAGGGGGGCTAAGAGCAACGTTATTGGCAAAGGTGAACGCCAATAACGCCTGTGATGGACCAAGAGGCAACGTTAGTGGTTACATTAGTGCCACTAACGTTGAAGTTAATGTGAACCATCTTGGGCTAGGAACGTTAGTGAAAAAGGTGATTGTCACGTTCTCGAACCCACATTTTCACTTAACGTTAACGCCACTAATGTCCTAGCTAAAGTCCATGCCTACTTTACACTTTCTCTGCAAGTAAAGCTGAGCCCACCAAAGATTCCAATCTACTTCAACTCAAGATCCAAAGGCCCATATCCAAAGACTTGAAGAGCCAACTAGAAGATCAGAAGAGTAGTATATATAGGAGTAATTTTGAACTAAAAAAGGGGAGCTGGGGGAAGCTTTTGGGCATTGAGAACCACTCTCTGTATAATTTTACTTTCTCTGCAACTTCTAGTTTTTACTTTCAGAATGTATTTTCCATCTTTGCTTTCCATTCCCAGAGCTATGAACAACTAAACCCCTTTCATTGGGTTAGGGAGCTCTGTTGTAATTTGATGGATCAATAATAGTTTTCATTATTCTTCTTCTTTCTTTTCTCTTGATTTTACTAGAAAGCTTTCAATCTTCATCCAATTGGGTAGTTATCTTGGAAAAGAAGCTATTCATACTTGGATCTCTTCGGAACCTTGGAAGAGGAATGAAGAGATCATGCTAGAAATGCTTTCTCATGTTGGACCAAATTGGGGTTTGGACAGATATGGTGACATATAATTCTCCCAATACTTTGATTTGGAAATACATGTGGTATAATCAGTGACCATACTTCATCTATTCTCATGAGCAATTAGACCAAGGAATTGGCTATTGATTAAGATTTGAGAGATTGAATTACCAAGGAATTGGAATTCAATCACTTAAGATTTCCACGGAGATCAATGAATGCATTGATTGAGGAAGAGATGAAAATGAACTTGATCTGGAGAATGCAACATCTCCTGAGCCCAATGAATTCCCCATTTCTGATCTTACCCATTCTCTTTACTTTCTGCCATTTACTTTTATGTTCGTCTTCCCCATTTCCCATTTAAGATTCTGTAATTTATTTTCTGTCATTTATATTCAGTTCTTTATTTCCAGCATTTACAATTTCTGCTGTTTACTTTCCCGCCATTTAATTTTCTGCAACTCTCAAATCAACTTCTTCTTAGCTTAACTAGAAAATTCCTCCGATTAAAGTTGCTTGACCAATCAATCCCTGTGGGATTCGACCTCACTCTATTGTGAGTTTTTACTTGACGACAATTCGGTATACTTGCCGAGGGAAAAATTGTTGAGAGACAAGTTTCCGTGCATCAAGTTTATGGCGCCGTTGCCGGGGATTGATTTTGTATCAACAATGATTAAATTGGTTGATTACTTAGATTGAGAATTTTTCTTTTGTTTGATTTAATTTCATTTGAGTGATTTACTTTCAGTTGTAGTTATTTTCTTTCTTTTACCTATTACCCGTTTATAGTGTTCTCTTGTTTGTTACAATTCAGTTTACTAACCCACTAACTGTTTGATATATTGCATCACTCACACTAACAGCATTTCTGACAAGAATACTTCCTGCATTTATCTCTTTCTTGCTTGTGCCTTGGTGGTTGTATGACAGGTAGAAGAAGCGGGGCTTCAACTTCCTTTGATTCTGAACCGGAGAGAACCTTCCTTAGACTAAGGAGGGAAGCAAGAGGAAAGAGAGTCGTTAGTGCTGAGGAAGAGGAGGAGTATTTTGAACCAGACATGGATGAGAACATGGAGAACCATCATGAAGAAGAGGCTCACAACAATGGCAGAGAAGGTCCAGTGCATCATGCGGGACACGAGAGAAGGGTTCTGGGATCTTACATAAACCCAAACCTAGGAAACTATGGAAGTAGCATCCAAAAGCCAACCATACGTGCCAATATCTTTGAACTAAAGTCACAGCTCATCACCCTCGTTCAGAACAACTATTCATTCGGAGGAAGTGTCCAAGAAGACTCCAATCAACATCTCACCACATTCTTAAGGATATGTGATACTATAAAGTCTAATGGTGTTCATCCTGACACCTACAGACTGCTTCTGTTTCCATTCTCACTTAAGGACAAAGCATCTAAATGGCTGGAATCCTTCCCAAAGGAGATTTTAACAAGCTGGGAAGATGTGGTGAACAAATTCTTGGCGAGATTCTATCCTCCTCAAAGGATCAACAGGTTGAGAGCTGAGGTACAAACCTTCAGGCAACAAGATGGTGAAACTCTATATGAAGCATGGGAGAGGTTTAAGGACTTGACAAGAAGGTGCCCGCCAGATATGTTCAATGAATGGGTGCAGTTACACATTTTCTATGAAGGTCTTTCTTATGAATCAAAGAAGGCAGTAGACCACTCATCCGGGGGATCTCTGAATAAGAAGAAAACCATTGAAGAAGCCGTAGATGTCATTGAGACTGTAGCTGAGAATGACTATTTCTATGCTTCTGAAAGAGGCAACACTAGAGGAGTGATAGAGCTAAACAACGTGGATGCACTGCTGGCCCAAAACAAGATGATCACCAAGCAGTTAGCTGACCTTACGAAGAAGATGGAGAGGAATCAAGTAGCAGCAATCAGTGCCTCATCATCAGCTCAAGAAGGAGTGAATACAGAGGCAGAGGATGATCAGGAATAAGCCAACTACATTGAAAATTCGTCTAGGCAAAACCATGATCCATACTCCAAAACTTACAATCCTGGTTGGAGAAACCACCCAAACTTTGGGTGGGAAAATCAACAAGATCAAGGCCAAGATCAGAGACGCCACAACCCCAACAACAATGCAGCTCACCAAAATTTCATACAGAGATCATATCAGCACCCACCTAACAACACATCTCAACATCCATACTGATGAGCAAATATTTTATACGCTTTTTGGGGTTAATTTCATATAGTTTTTAGTATGATTTGGTTAGCTTTTAGTATATTTTCATTAGTTTTTAGGCAAAATTCATATTTCTGGACTTTACTATGAGTTTGTGTGTTTTTCTGTAATTTCAGGTATTTTCTGGCTGAGATTGAAGGAGCTGAGCAAAAATCTGATTCAGGCTAAAAAAGGACTGTTGATGCTGTTGGATTCTGACCTCTCAACACTCGGAATAGATTTTCTGGAGCTACAGAAGTCCAATTGGCACTCTTCCAATTGCGTTGGAAAGTAGACCTCCAGGGCTTTCCAGAAATATATAATAGTCTATACTTTCCTCAAGGATAGAAGACGTAAACTGGCGTTCAACGCCAGTTCCATGTTGCAGTCTGGCGTCCAGCGCCAGAAACAGGTTACAAGTTGGAGTTCAACGCCAGAAACAGGTTACAACCTGGCGTTGAATGCCCAAAACAGCCCAGGCACGTGAGAAGCTTAAGTCTCAGCCCCAGTACACACCAAGTGGGCCCCAGAATTGGATTTCTGCACTATCTATCATAGTTTACGCATTTTCTGTAAACCTAGGTTACTAGTTTAGTATTTAAACAATTTTTAGAGATTTATTTTGTACCTCATGACATTTTAGATATGAACTTTGTAATCTCTGATGGCATGAGTCTCTAAACTCCATTGTTGGGGGTGAGGAGCTCTGCTGTGTTTCGATGAATTAATGCAACTATTTCTGTTTTCCATTCAAACATGCGTGTTCCTATCTAAGATATTCATTCGCGCTTAATTATAGAGAAGGTGATGATCTGTGACACTCATCACCTTCCTCAATCCATGAACGTGTGTCTGACAACCACCTCCGTTCTACATCAGATTGAATGAGTATCTCTTAGATTTCTTAATCAGAATCTTTGTGGTATAAGCTAGATTGATGGCAGCATCCATGAGAATCCGGAAAGTCTAAACCTTGTCTGTGGTATTCCGAGTAGGATTCTGGGATTGGATGGCTGTGACGAGCTTTAAACTCGCGAGTGTTGGGCGTAGTGACAGTCGCAAAAGGATCAATGGATCCTATTCCAGCATGAGTGGGAACCGACAGATGATTAGCCGTGTAGTGACAGCGCACGTGGACCCTTTTCACTGAGAGGACAGATGGCAGCCATTGACAACGGTGATCCAGCAACACACAGCTTGCCATGGAAGGAACTTTGCACTTTTGCATGCATGAGGGAAGAGGAATACAAGAGAAAAGTTGAAATTCAGAAGACAAAGCATCTCCAAAACCCCAACATATTCTCCATTACTGCATAACAAGTAACCTTTAATTCATGCTCTCTTGTTCATCAACTGATAACCACAAATTAATATCCTGACTAAGAGTGGCAAGATAACTGATGAGCGGATAATTTATACGCTTTTTGACATTGTTTTTAGTTTGTTTTTAGTAGGATCTAGTTACTTTTAGGGATGTTTTCATTAGTTTTATGTTAAATTCACATTTCTGGACTTTACTATGAGTTTGTGTGTTTTTCTGTGATTTCAGGTATTTTCTGGCTGAAATTGAGGGACTTGAGCAAAAATCAGATTCAGAGGTTGAAGAAGGACTGCTGATGCTGTTGGATTCTGACCTCCCTGCACTCAAAGTGGATTTTCTGGAGCTGCAGAACTCGAAATGGTGCGCTTCTAATTGCGTTGGAAAGTAGACATCCAGGGCTTTCCAGCAATGTATAATAGTCTATACTTTGCTCAAGTTTAGACGATGCAAACTGGCGTTCAACGCCAGCTTTCTGCCCAAATCTGGCGTCCAGCGCGAGAAAAGGATCCAAAACCAGAGTTGAACGCCCAAACTGGCACAAAAGCTGGCGTTCAACTCCAAGAAGGACCTCTACACGTGCAACACTCAAAGCTCAGCCCAAGCACACACCAAGTGGGCCCTAGAAGTAGATTTATGCATCAATTACTTACTTCTGTAAACCCTAGTAGCTAGTTTATTATAAATAGGGCCTTTTACTATTGTATTAGACATCCTGGATCGTATTTTGATCCTGTGATCACGTTTTGGGGGCTGGCCATCTCGGCCATGCCTGGACCTTTCACTTATGTATTTTTAACGGTAGAGTTTCTACACTCCATAGATTAAGGTGTGGAGCTCTGCTGTTCCTCAAAGATTAATGCAAAGTACTACTGTTTTCTATTCAATTCATCTTATTTCGCTTCTAAGATATTCATTCGCACTTCAACCTGAGTGTGATGAACGCTACAATCATCATCATTCCCTATGAACACGTGCCTGACAACCACCTCCGTTCTACATTAGATTGAATGAGTATCTCTTAGATCTCTTAATCGGAATCTTCGTGGTGTAAGCTAGAATGATGGCGGCATTCAAGAGAATCCAGAAAGTCTAAACCTTGTCTGTGGTATTCCGAGTAGGATTCAATGATTGAATGATTGTGACGAGCTTCAAACTCGCGATTGCCGGGCGTAGTGACAGACGCAAAAGGATAGTAAATCCTATTCCAGCATGATCGAGAACCGACAGATGAATAGCCGTGCTGTGACAGGGTGCGTTGACCATTTTCACTGAGAGGATAGGATGAAACCATTGACAAGGGTGATGCCTCCAGACGATTAGCGATGCCGTGACAGGGCATTTGGATCATTTTCCCAAGAGAAGACCGAAAGTAGCCATTGATAGTGGTGATGTATCACATAAAGCCAGCCATGGAAAGGAGTAAGACTGATTGGATGAAGATAGCAGGAAAGCAGAGGTTCAGAGGAACGAAAGCATCTCTATTCGCTTATCTGAAATTCTCACCAATAATTTACATAAGTATTTCTATCCCGATTTTATTAATTATTTTCGAAAACCCCATTAATATTTTATATCCGCCTGACTGAGATTTACAAGGTGACCATAGCTTGCTTCATACCAACAATCTCCGTGGGATTCGACCCTTACTCACGTAAGGTATTACTTGGACGACCCAGTGCACTTGCTGGTTAGTTGTGCGAAGTTGTGAACCATGGTATTGGCATCATGTTGTTGGCGCCATTACCAGGGAAAGAAAGAGCGATGAATTTTACATAATCAAAGTGTAATCACAATTTCTGCGCACCAAGTTTTTGGCGCCGTTGCCGGGGATTGTTCGAGTTTTCGGCAAGCTTTTGGTCCGGTAACATCAGTGCCAAGTTTGATCCGGCAACAACACCATGTTTTTGGCGCCGTTGCCGGAGATTGTTCGAGTTTGGACAACTGACGGTTCATCTTGTTGCTCAGATTAGGTA
>NC_029790.2:55139441-55143935 GCF_000816755.2 Arachis ipaensis | reverse complement strand
ATGATCTTCATAGTGTTCTTGGTGTTCATCTTGACATTCATAGCATTCTTGCATGCATTCCTTGTTTTGATCCATAACTTTCATGCATTGCATCATTTTTCTTGTTTTTCTCTCTCATCATAAAAATTCAAAAATCAAAAAAATATCTTTCCTTTTTTTTTCTCTCTTAAAATTTCGAAAATAAGATTTGAATTTTTCAAAAAATTTTAAAATCTAGTTGTTTTTATGAGTCAAATCAAATTTTCAATTTAAAAATCTCATCTCATCTTTTTCAAAATCTTTTTCAAAAATCAAATCTTTTTCAAATTTCTTAGTTATTTTCAAAAATTCCAAAAATATTTTTCAAAAATCTTTTTCTTATTTTTTATATCAAATTTTCGAAAATAACATAATCAATTAATGTTTTGATTCAAAAATTTCAAGTTTGTTACTTGCTTGTTAAGAAAGATTCAAACTTTAAGTTCTAGAAGCATATCTTGTGATTTCTTGTGAATCAAGTCATTAATTGTGATTTTAAAAATTCAAATCTTTTTCAAAAACTAATTTCAATCATATCTTTTCAAAAATGTCTTCTTATCTTACCTTTTTCAAAAAAATTTGATTTCAAAATATCTTCTCTAACTTCCTAACTTCTTATCTTTTCAAAATTGATTTTCAAATTTGTTTCAACTAACTAACTAACTTTTTGTTTGTTTCTTATCTTTTTCAAAACTACCTAACTAACTCTCTCTCTCTCTCTAATTTTCGAAAATATCTTTCCTCTTTTTCAAAAAAATTTCTTTTTAATTAACTAAAATTTTAATTTTTTCATTTTAATTTTCGAAAAACCACTAACCTTTTTCAAAAACTATTTTCAAAAATCAACTAACTCTTTTTCAAAAAAATTATTTTCGAAAATACTCTCTTTCTCTCATCTTATTCTATTTATTTATTCATCTACGAACATCTCTTTCTCACATCACTCACCAAATTCGAACCCCCTCTTCTATCTGTGTTCAAATTTTTTCTTCTTTTCTTCTACTCACATAAGGGAACATCTATACTGTGGTAAAAAGGATCCCTATTATTATTATTTTTCTGTGCCCTCTTCTTTGTCATATGAGCAGGAGCAAGGACAAGAACATTCTTGGGGAAGCAGATCCAGAACCTGAAAGGACTCTGAAAAGGAAACTAAGAGAAGCTAAAATACAACAATCCAGAGATAACCTTTCAGAAATTTTCGAACAGGAAGAGGAGATGGCAGCCGAAAATAATAATAATGCAAGGAGAATACTTGGGTACTTTACTGCACCTAATTCCAATTTACATGGAAGAAGCATCTCCATTCCTACCATTGGAGCAGACAACCTTGAGCTGAAACCTCAGCTAGTTTCTCTGATGCAGCAGAACTGCAAGTTTCATGGACTTTCATCTGAAGATCCTTTTCAGTTCTTAACTGAATTCTTGCAGATATGTGATACTGTTAAGACTAATGGAGTAGATCATGAAGTCTACAGGCTCATGCTTTTCCCTTTTGCTGTAAGAGATAGAGCTAGAGTGTGGTTGGACTCTCAACCTAGAGATAGCCTGAACTCTTGGGATAAGCTGGTCACAGCTTTCTTAGCCAAGTTCTTTCCTCCTCAAAAGCTGAGCAAGCTTAGAGTGGACATTCAGACCTTCATACAGAAAGAAGGTGAATCCCTCTATGAAGCTTGGGAGAGATACAAAGGACTGACCAAAAAGTGTCCTACTGACATGTTTTCAGAATGGACCATCCTGGATATATTCTATGATGGTTTATCTGAGCTATCAAAGATGTCATTGGATACTTCTGCAGGTGGATCCATTCACCTAAAGAAAACGCCTGCAGAAGCTCAAGAACTCATTGACATGGTTGCTAATAACCAGTTCATGTACACTTCTGAGAGGAATCCTGTGAGTAATGGGACGCCTATGAAGAAGGGAGTTATTGAAATTGATACTTTGAATGCCATATTGGCTCAGAATAAAATATTGACTCAGCAAGTCAATATGATTTCCCAGAGTCTGAATGGAATGCAAGCTACATCCAACAGTACTCAAGAGGCATCTTCTGAAGAAGAAGCTTATGATCCTGAGAACCCTGCAATAGCAGAGGTGAATTACTTAGGTGAATCTTATAGAAACACCTATAACTCATCATGGAGAAATCATCCAAATTTCTCATGGAAGGATCAAAAGCCTCAACAAGGCTTTAATAATGGTAGAAGAAATAGGTTTAGCAATAGCAAGCCTTTTCCATCATCCACTCAGCAACAGACAGAGAACTCTGAACAAAATACTTTTAATTTAGCAAACTTAGTCTCTGATCTATCTAAGGCCACTCTGAGTTTCATGAATGAAACAAGGTCCTCCATTAGAAATAGCTATTGACATTAAAGAAGCGCTTGTTGGGAGGCAACCCAATTTTTATTTATCTAACTATATTTTTCTTAGTTATATGTCTTTATAGGTTCATGATCATGTGGAGTCACAAAATAAACAAAAAAATTAAAAACGGAATCAAAAAATAGCAGAAGAAAAATCACACCCTGGAGGAAGCATCTGTCTGGCGTTCAACGCCAGAACAGAGCATGGTTCTGGCACTGAACGCCCAAAATGGACAGTATCTGGGTGCTGAACGCCCAGAACAAGCGTGGTTCTGGTGTTCAACGCCAGAAATGGCCAGTAAATGGGCGTTGAACGCCCAAAATGGGTACCAACCTGGCGCTGAACGCCCAGAGTTGCGTGCAAGGGCATTTTGCATGCCTAATTTGGTGCAAGGATGTAAATCCTTGAACACCTCAGGATCTGTGGACCCCACAGGATCATCTCAGGATCTGTGGACCCCACAGGATCCCCACCTACCTCCACTCACTTCTTCTCACCTCTCTTTCACACAATCCCATAAACACCCTTCCCCAAAAACCCTTCACCAATCACCTCAATCTCTCTTCCCCATCACCTCTTCACCACTCACATCCATCCACTCTTCCCCATAAACCTACCTCATAAAATCCACCTACCTTCAAAATTCAAAACCAATTTCCCACCCAAACCCACCCTAAATGGCCGAACCTTAACTCCCCTCCCTCCTCTATATATAGCCCTCCATTCTTCCTCATTTTCACACAACACAACCCTCTCCTCTCTACTTGGACGAAACACACTTCACCCCTCTTCTCCATATTTTCTTCTTCTTCTTCCTCTATTCTTTCTTTTATTGCTCGAGGGCGAGCAATATTCTAAGTTTGGTGTGGTAAAAGCATAAGCTTTTTGTTTTTCCATTACCATTGATGGCACCTAAGACCGGAGAATCCTCTAGAAAGGGGAAAGGGAAGACAAAAGCTTCCACCTCCGAGTCATGGGAGATGGAAAGGTTCATCTCCAAAGCCCATCAAGACCACTTCTATGATGTTGTGGCCAAGAAGAAGGTGATCCCCGAGGTCCCTTTCAAACTCAAAAAAAATGAGTATCCGGAGATCCGACATGAAATTCAAAGAAGAGGTTGGGAAGTTCTAACAAATCCCATCCAACAAGTCGGCTTCCTAATGGTTCAAGAGTTCTATGCCAATGCATAGATCACCAATAACCATGATCAAAGTAAGAACCCGGATCCAAAGAACTACGTTACAATGGTTCGGGGGAAATACTTAGATTTTAGTCCGGAGAATGTGAGGTTGGCGTTCAACTTGCCCATGATGCAAGGAGATGAACGCCCCTACACTAGAAGGGTCAACTTTAATCAAAGGTTGGACCAAGTCCTTATGGACATATGTGTGGAAGGAGCTCAATGGAAGATTGACTCCAAAGGCAAGCCGGTTCAACTAAGAAGATTGGACCTCAAGCCTGTGGCTAGAGGATGGTTGGAGTTCATTCAATGCTCAATCATTCCCACTAGCAACCGATCTGAAGTTACTGTGGATCGGGCCATCATGATTCATAGCATCATGACTGGAGAGGAAATAGAAGTTCATGAAGTCATCTCTAATGAACTCTACAAAATAGCCAAAAAGTCATCCCCCATGGCAAGGCTAGATTTTCCTCATCTTATCTGCCATCTATGTTACTCAGCCGGAGCTTTCATAGAAGGAGACATTCACATTGAGGAAGAAAAACCCATCACTAAGAAGAAGATGGAGCAAGCAAGAGAGCCCAATCATGGAGCTCAAGAGGCGCAAGAAGCTCACTTCCATGAGATCCCTGAGATGCCTCAAATGCACTTTCCTCCACAAAACTATTGGGAGCAAATCAACACCTCCCTAGGAGAATTAAGTGCCAACATGGGACAATTAAGGGTGGAACATCAAGAGCACTCCATCATGCTCCATGAAATAAGAGAAGATCAAAAAGCAATGAGGGAGGAGCAACAAAGACAAGGAAGAGACATAGAAGAGCTCAAGGACATCATTGGTTCCTCAAGAAGGAAACGCCACCATCACTAAGGTGGATTCATTCCTTGTTCTTATTTCTTCTGTTTTTCGTTTTCTATGTTAA
>NC_029790.2:55138327-55139039 GCF_000816755.2 Arachis ipaensis | reverse complement strand
CTGATTAGAGCTATGTTTCATTGATAGTTTGGAATTTATAGTATATTCTCTTCTTTTATCCTATTTGATTTTCAGTTGCTTGGGGACAAGCAACAATTTAAGTTTGGTGTTGTGATGAGCGGATAATTTATACGCTTTTTGACATTGTTTTTAGTATGTTTTCAGTAGGATCTAGTTACTTTTAGGGATGTTTTCATTATTTTTTATGTTAAATTCACATTTCTGGACTTTACTATGAGTTTGTGTGTTTTTCTGTGATTTCAGGTATTTTCTGGCTGAAATTGAGGGACTTGAGCAAAAATCAGATTCAGAGGTTGAAGAAGGACTGCTGATGCTGTTGGATTCTGACCTCCCTGCACTCAAAGTGGATTTTCTGGAGCTACAGAACTCAAAATGGCGCGCTTCTAATTGCGTTGGAAAGTAGACATCCAGGGCTTTTCAGCAATATATAATAGTCCATACTTTGGCCAAGAATAGACGACGTAAATTGGCGTTCAACGCCAGCTTTCTGCCCAAATCTGGCGTCCAGCGCCAGAAAAGGATCCAAAACCAGAGTTGAATGCCCAAACTGGCACAAAAGCTGGCGTTCAACTCCTAGAAGGACCTCTACACGTGCAACACTCAAAGCTCAGCCCAAGCACACACCAAGTGGGCCCCGGAAGTAGATTTATGCATCAATTACTTACTTCTGTAAACCCTAGTAGCTAGTTTA
>NC_029790.2:55017023-55138289 GCF_000816755.2 Arachis ipaensis | reverse complement strand
CTGGTTAGTGGTACGAGTTGTGAAAAGTGTGATTCACAATTCGTGCACCAAGTTTTTGGCGCCGTTGCCGGGGATTGTTCGAGTTTGGACAACTGACGGTTTATTTTGCTGCTTAGATTAGGAAAAATTTTTTCTTTTAAAATCCTTATTTTCTCTTTTTAAATTTTTTCAAAAATTTTATAAACAGATAATTGAGTTTTTCTGTTTGATCTTTAGTTTTTGTTGTTCTGTTTCTTTTCTTGTTTTTCTTGTGCCTTTTCAAAACTTTAGTTTTTAAAAAATTTTATTCTTAAGTTATTTAAAAATACTTCTTCAAAACAAGTGTTACATTTACTACTGCCCAATTGGCTAGAGCGTTGGTCTATGTTCTTGGTAATTGGGTATCTTCTTTTTAAATTCTTCTTTTTTTCAAAAATAATTTTTCTTTTAAATCTTGTGCCAAACTTTAAGTTTGGTGTTTTCTTGTTGATTTTTCTTTGGTTTTCGAAAATTTTATTTTGGTTTTCAAAAAATTTTAAGTTTGGTGTTCTACCTTCATGTTCTTATTGTTCTTGTGACTCTTCGAGGTGTTCTTGAGTCTTCCTTGTGTTTTGATCTTAAAATTTTTAAGTTTGGTGTCCTTTGGTGTTTTCCCTCCAAAATTTTCGAAAACAAGGAGCATTAGATCTAAAAATTTTAAGTTGTGTGTCTTTTATGTGTTTTTCTCTCTCATCATAAAATTCAAAAATAAAAAAAATATCTTTTCTTCATTCCACTCATAATTTTCGAAAAATTAGCAATAAATTAGTCATCAAATTTAAAAATCATATCTTTTTCAAATCATATTTTTTCCAATCAAATCCTGTCAATCATATCTTTTTCAAAACTTCCTAACAATATTTTTTTTCTCTCTCTCTTCATTTTTCGAAAATCTTCACCCATTTTTATTTATTTTATTTTAATTTATTTTATTTTCTAATTAAATAAATAAATAAATAAAAATATTCTTTTTTCTATTTTACATCATCTCCCTTTCTCCATCATGGATCTAAGTGGAAATGAACAGTCCAGAAGGACTCTGGGGTCATATGCTAACCCCACTACTGCTTCATATGGGAGTAGTATCAGTATACCCTCCATTGGAGTCAGTAGCTTTGAGTTGAATCCTCAGCTCATTATCATGGTGCAGCAAAGTTGCCAGTATTCCAGTCTTCCACAAGAAGAACCTATAGAGTTTCTGGCACATTTTTTACAAATTGCTGACACAGTCCATGATAAGGAAGTAGATCAGGATGTCTACAGACTATTACTGTTTCCATTCGCTGTAAAAGACCAAGCTAAGAGGTGGTTAAATAACCAACCTAAGGCTAGCATAAGGACATGGAAATAGTTGTCAGAAAAATTCCTAAATCAATATTTTCCTCCAAAAAGGATGACACAGCTAAGGTTGGACATCCAAGGCTTTAAACAAGGAGGTAATGAATCTCTTTATGATGCCTGGGAGAGATACAGAGAGATGCTAAGAAAATGCCCCTCTGAAATGTTTTCAGAGTGGGTTCAGTTAGACATTTTCTATTATGGGCTTACAGAAAGAGCTCAGATTTCTCTAGATTACTCAGCTGGTGGATCTATCCACATGAGAAAAACAATTGAAGAAGCTCAAGAGCTCATTGATACAATTGCCAGAAATCAGCATCTGTACCTAAGCAGTGAACCTTCTATGAAAGAAGAGGCTAGAACAGTGACTGCTGAACTGAGTCCTGCAGAACAAGCTACTGAATTCAATCAGCAATTGGATTTTCTAACAAAATAGTTAGCCAAATTCAAAGAGAGACTACAAGAGACAAGAATGGCTAATATAAATATGGAAGTACAATTAAAGCAAATAAAGCAGTAGCTGTCAAAACAAATAACAGAAGAGTGCCAAGCAGTTCAATTAAGAAGTGGGAAAACATTAGATGCCCCACCACAAGGTAGCAGGAAGCCAAGAAATGAGCAAACCACCCAAAATCCATTTGAGGACAGTAAGAGCCCGGAGAGGAATAATTCTGGCAATCAAACGCCAGAAATTGGGTGGAAAGCTGTCGTTGAACGCCCAAATCATGCTCAATCCTGACGTTCAACGCCAGAAACAAGCAAGGAATTGGCGTTGAATGCCCAAAAGAAGCACAGTGAGGGATCAGATGCCGATCAAATGCCAGTGAGGGATCAGACACACACCAGTGCTGATAACAAATCCTCTAAAAAGGCTTCTCTAACCACCTCTGTAGGGAGTAAACATGCAGGAACTAAGGTTGAGGAATACAAAGCCAAGATGCCTTATCCTCAAAAACTTCACAGAGAGGAGCAGGATAAGCAATTTGCTCGCTTTGCAGACTATCTTCGAACTCTTGAAATAAAGATTTCATTTGCAGAGGCACTTGAGCAAATACCTTCTTATGCCAAGTTCATGAAAGAGATCTTGAGTCATAAGAAGGATTAGAGAGAAACTGAAAGAGTTCTCCTCACTGAAGAATGTAGTGCAGTCATTCTGAAAAGCTTCCCAGAAAAGCTTAAGGATCCCGGGAGCTTTCTAATACCATGCACACTAGAGGGTAATTGCACCAAGACAGCTTTATGTGATCTTGGAGCAAGCATCAATCTAATACCTGCATCCACTATCAGAAAGCTTGGTTTAACTGAAGAAGTCAAACCAACCCGGATATGTCTCCAACTTGCTGATGGCTCTATTAAATACCCATCAGGCGTGATTGAGGCGACGAACTCTCATTGATGTCCAAAAGGGGGAAGTCACCCTGAGAGTCAATGAGGATGAGTTTAAGTTGAATGCTGTCAATGCCATGCAGCATCCAGACACACCAAAAGATTGCATGAAAGTTGATCTTATTGACTCTTTGGTAAAGGAGATCAGCATGGCAGAGAGTCTCGAATCAGAGTTGGAAGATATCTTTAAAGATGTTCAGCCTGATCTTGAGGATTCAGAGGAATTGAAAGGGCCTCCGAAATTTCCTCAGGAAGAGGAAAAACCTCCTAAACCTGAGCTCAAACCATTACCACAATCCCTGAAATATGCATTTCTGGGAGAAGGTGACACTTTTCCAGTGATCATAAGCTCTGCTTTAAATCCACAGGAAGAGGAAGCACTAATTAAAGTGCTAAGGACACACAAGACAGCTCTTGGGTGGTCCATAGGTGACCTAAAGGGCATAAGCCCAGCTAGATGCATGCACAAGATCTTATTGGAGGACAATGCTAAGCCAGTAGTTCAACCACAGAGGCGGCTAAATCCAGCCATGAAGGAAGTGGTGTAGAAAGATGTCACCAAATTACTGGAGGCTGAGATTATTTATCCTATTTCTGATAGCCACTGGGTGAGCCCTGTCCAAGTTGTCCCCAAAAAGGGAGGCATGACAGTGGTTCATAATGAAAAAAATGAACTGGTTCCTACAAGAACAGTTACAGGGTGGTGCATGTGTATTGACTACAGAAGGCTCAATACAGCCACCAGAAAGGATCATTTTCCTTTACCATTCATAGACCAGATGCTAGAAAGACTAGCAGGTCATGATTATTACTATTTTTTGGATGGCTATTCAGGCTACAACCAAATTGCAGTAGATCCCCAGGATCAAGAGAAGACAGCATTCACATGTCCATCTGGAGTGTTTGCTTACAGAAGGATGCCATTTGGGCTCTGTAATGCGCCTGCAACCTTTCAGAGATGCATGCTCTCTATTTTCTCTGATATGGTGGAAAAATTTCTGGAAGTCTTCATGGATGACTTCTCAGTATATGGAGACTCATTCAGCTCCTGTCTTGATCACCTGACACTGGTTTTGAAAAGATGCCAAGAGACCAACCTGGTTTTAAACTGGAAAAGATGTCACTTTATGGTGACTGAAGGGATTGTCCTTGGACATAAAATTTCAAACAAGAGAATAGAAGTGGATCAACTAAAATAGAAGTAATTGAAAAATTATCACCACCTGCCAATGTTAAGGCAATCAGAAGCTTTCTGGGGCATGCAGGATTCTATAGGAGGTTTATAAAGGATTTTTTAAAAATCACAAAACCTTTAAGCAACCTTCTAGCTGCTGACACGCCATTTGTGTTTGACACAGAGTGCCTGCAGGCGTTTGAAACTCTGAAAGCTAAGCTGGTCACAGCACCAGTTATCTCTGCACCAGACTGGACATTACCATTCGAATTAATGTGTGATGCCAGTGATCACGCCATTGGTGCAGTACTGGGGTAGAGGCATCACAAGCTTCTGCATGTCATTTATTATGCTAGCCGTGTTTTAAATGATGCCCAGAAAAATTACACAACCACAGAAAAGGAATTACTTGTAGTGGTCTATGCCATTGACAAGTTTAGATCATACTTAGTAGGATTAAAAGTGATTGTGTACACTGACCATGCTGCTCTTAAATATCTACTCACAAAGCAGGATTCAAAACCCAGGCTCATCATGGTCCGGTATGGGATTAGCCACAAGGTGGCCACTCCATATCATCCACAGACAAATGGGCAAGCTGAAGTTTCTAACAGAGAACTAAAAAGAATCCTGGAACGGACTGTAAGTACCCGTAGAAAGGATTGGGTAAGTAGCTTGGATGATGCTCTGTGGGCTTACAGAACAGCATTCAAAACTCCTATAGGGACCTCTCCATACCAGCTTGTATATGGTAAGGCCTGTCATCTGCCCATGGAACTGGAATATAAGGCCTACTAGGCAACCAGATTCCTGAACTTTGATGCCAAATTAGCCGGAGAAAAAAGATTGCTCCAGGTAAATGAGCTAGAGGAATTTAGACTCACTGCTTTCGAAAATGCCAAGCTTTATAAGGAAAAATAAAGAAGATGGCATGACAGAAAGCTATCATCAAGAGTCTTTGAACCAGGACAAAAGGTTTTGCTGTTTAACTCTAGGCTCAGGCTATTCCCTGGGAAACTGAAATCCCGGTGGAGGGGACTATATGTGATTACAAGTGTATCACCATATGGTTATGTGGAACTTCAAGACATTGATTCTGATAAGAAGTTCATTGTTAATGGACAGAGAATCAAACACTATCTTGAAGGTAATGTTGAGCAAGAGTGCTCAAGGTTGAGGCTAGATTAAAAGCTCAGCAAGGTCCAGCTAAAGACAATAAAGAAGCGCTTGCTAGGAGGCAACCCAGCCATTGGGAAAACTTTTTCTGTTGTTTTGCCCTATTCGTGATTTTATTTGTTTATATAAAGTTCACTATTAATAAGGCAAGAAGTCAATTGCATAGGTTCACAGGGTTACAGAAGGATTCAGCAATCAAAACAGAGAAAAAGAGCTCACTGGCAAGAAAACGCCAGTAAGAGGCACAACTGGGCGTTAAACGCCCAAAAGGAGCATCTACTGGGCGTTTAACGCCAGTAATGATAGCCATCTGGGCGTTAAACGCCAGATTGACAGCATCCTGGGCGTTCAGAAAAACGCCCAGTGACAAAGGAGTTCCTGGCGTTCAACGCCAGAAAGAAGCAACAGCTGGGCGTTGAACGCACATGAGTAGCAGCATTTGGGCGTTAAACGCCAGCATTTGGGCATTTAATGCCAGGATGGTGGGGAGGAGGTAAATTCATTTTTATTTCACATTTTTTTTAATTTTCATGTTTCAATTCATGATTTCTTGCATAAACATGTGACAAACCCTAATTTCTAAAAATCCTAATTTTAAAGAACCCTACTTTAAAAATATCAAATGTATCTTAATCCATAAACACAAATTCTTTTTCAATCCAATCCAACTTTTTTTTCAAATTTTCCAAAACAAATCTATCTCTTTTCCTTCTAAAATCTTTTCAACTCATCAATATCTTTTTCAAATCTCCACATTATCTTTTTCAAAATCTAAATTTATCTTTTTCAAATATCTTTCATATCTTTTCAATTTTAAATCACATCTTTTCATATCATACCTATTTTTTATAAATCATATCTTCTATCTTATCTTTTTTTTAAAAAAATTTTTTTTTTTCGAAAACCCACCCCCATCCCTTTTAAATCCACATTCGGCCTCCCTCCTCTCATCCACCATTCGACACTAGATCTCCTTCTATCCCTCTCCTATCTTTTCTTTTGCTTGAGGACAAGAAAACCTCTAAGTTTGGTGTGTTTATCCGTGATCACTAAACTATACCCACTAAGATCATGGCTCCTAAAGGAAAACAACCCACTCCAAGAGGAAAGAAAGAGAGTATTCCAAAACCACTTCGGAATCAAGGAAAGTTCTTAACAAAAGAACATTCAGACCTTCACTACAAAATAATGGGTCTAAGATCAGTGATCCCGGAAGTCAGGTTCGATCTGAAAGAAGATGAATATCCGGAGATCTAAGAGCAGATTCGAAACAGGAACTGGGAAGTCCTAGCTAATCCTGAAACAAAAGTGGGAAGGAATATGGTTTAGGAGTTCTACGCTAATTTGTGGCAAACAGACAGGCAGAGAATATCTGGAACTGCCCTCTATGACTATCGGATTGTGGTCAGAGGAAAAGTTGTTCACATCCACCTGACAAAATCAGGGAGATCTTTAAGCTACCTCAGCTGAAAGATGACCCAAACTCCTTCAATAGGAGAATGATGAGAACAAACAAGGGCCTGGATAAGATTCTAGAGGATATATGCATCCCTGGAGCCAGGTGGACCACCAGCAGCTAGGGTGTCCCAAATCAACTCAAGAGAGAAGATCTCAAACCAGTCGCCAGAGGATGGCTGGACTTTATTGGGCGTTCTATATTGCCCACTAGCAACCGTTCTGAAGTCACCGTTAAAAGAGTAGTGATGATCCATTGCATTATGTTGGGAAAAGAAGTGGAAGTTCATCAACTGATTCCATCTGAATTTTACATACTTGCAAACAAGAACTCCAAAGATGCCAGGTTGGCTTATCCAAGCCTAATCTCTATGCTCTGCAAAGATGCTGGAGTAAGGATGGGAATAACGGAGTACATCTCAGTGGAGTAACCAATCACTAAAACCACAATGGAAAAACAACAAGTGCAGGATGACCCCATCAAGAGGAGGGCACAAGAATTTCTCCCGGAAGTCCCTCAATTTGAATATTGGGAACAGCTGGAAGCATCTGTTACCAAGTTGCAAGAATCTATGAACCAAATAAAGGAAGAACAGCAAAATCAAAACAGTATGCTCTGCAAACTGCTCAGGGAACAAGAAGACCAAGGGCGTGATTTAAAGGAACTGAAGCGTCATAAGTTATCTCTTGAAGGACCAAGCACCCCACAGACTAGAGGAACATCCACATCCCAAACTCAAGGTTGTTGAGTTCTAATCTTAGCCTTAACTCTGTGATAATTGCTCTTATTTGAGTTTTACCTTAGAAGTTATAGTAGTAATTAGTAGTTATTTTATCTCCAATTAAGCTATAATATATTTTTCTCATCATCATTAAACATAAATAAAATAGAAGATTTTCTTTAGAATAAGGAGGCAATATTTTTCGAATTTTTATAAAGCAAATTCTAATTGTTTACATGTGGTGGCAATGCTTTCTGCCTTCTGAATGAATGCCTGAACAGAGCATATGTCTTTGGAATTTGATGTTCTTGAATGTTAAATATGTTGGCTCTTGAAAGAATGATGAACATGAGACAGGTTATTGATAATCTGAAAAATCATAAAAATGATTCTTGAAGCAAGAAAAAGCAGTGAATACAAAGCTTGCAAAAAAAAAAAAAAGCAAGCAGAAAAAGCCAATAGCCCTTAAAACCAAAAGGCAAGGGTATTGAAAAGGACCCAAGGCTTTGAGCAACAGTGGATAGGAGGACCTAAGGGAATCAAATCCTGGTCTAAGCGGCTAAACCAAGCTGTCCCTAACCATGTGCTTGTGGCGTGAAGGTGTCAAGTGAAAACTTGAGACTGAGCGGTTAAAGTCAAGGTCCAAAGCAAAAAGAAGAGTGTGTTTAAGAACTCTGGACACCTTTAATTGGGGACTTTAGCAAAGCTGAGTCACAATCTGAAAAGGTTCACCCAATCATGTGTCTGTGGCATTTATGTATCCAGTGGTAATACTGGAAAACAAAGTGCTTAGGGCCACGGCCAAGACTCATAAAGTAGCTGTGTTCAAGAATCAACATACTAAACTAGGAGAATCAATAACATTATCTAAATTCTGAGTTCCTATAGATGCCAATCATTCTGAGCTTCAATGGATAAAGTGAGATGCCAAAATTGTTCGAAAGCAAAAAGCTACTAGTCCCGCTCATCTAATTAGAATCTGAGCTTCACTCAAGAATTCTGAGATATTATTGCTTTGTGACTTATTTGTATTCTATTTTATTTGTCTAGTTGCTTAGGGACAAGCAACAGTTTAAGTTTGGTGTTGTGATGAGCGGATATTTTATACGCTTTTTGGGGTTAATTTCATATAGTTTTTAGTATGATTTGGTTAGTTTTTAGAATATTTTCATTAGTTTTTAGGCAAAATTCATATTTCTGGACTTTACTATGAGTTTGTGTGTTTTTCTGTAATTTCAGGTATTTTCTGGCTGAAATTGAGGGAGCTGAGCAAAAATCTGATTCAGGCTGAAAAAGGACTGCTGATGCTGTTGGATTCTTTCCTCTTAACACTCGGAATGGATTTTCTGGAGCTACAGGAGTCCAATTGGCTCGCTTCCAATTGCGTTGGAAAGTAGACATCCAGGGCTTTCCAGCAATATATAATGGTCCATACTTTGCTCAAGGATAGACGACGTAAACTGGTGTTCAACGCCATTTCCGTGTTGCAGTCTGGCGTCCAGCGCCAGAAACAGGTTACAAGTTGGAGTTCAACGCCAGAAACAGGTTACAACCTGGCGTTGAATGCCCAAAACAGCCCAAGCACGTGAGAAGCTTAAGTCTCAGCCCCAGCACACACCAAGTGGGTCCCAGAAGTGGATTTCTACACTATCTATCATAGTTTACTCATTTTCTGTAAACCTAGGTTACTAGTTTAGTATTTAAACAACTTTTAGAGATTTATTTTGTACCTCATGACATTTTAGATCTGAACTTTGTAATCTCTGATGGCATGAGTCTCTAAACTCCATTGTTGGGGGTGAGGAGCTCTGCTGTGTTTCGATGAATTAATGCAACTATTTCTGTTTTCCATTCAAACATGCGTGTTCCTATCTAAGATATTCATTCGCGCTTAATTATAGAGAAGGTGATGATCCATGACACTCATCACCTTCCTCAATCCATGAACGTGTGTCTGACAACCACCTCCATTCTACATCAGATTGAATGAGTATCTCTTAGATTCCTTAATCAGAATTTTTGTGGTATAAGCTAGATTGATGGCAGCATCCATGAGAATCCGGAAAGTCTAAACCTTGTCTGTGGTATTCTGAGTAGGATTCTGGGATTGGATGGCTGTGACGAGCTTCAAACTCGCGAGTGTTGGGCATAGTGACAGACGCAAAAGGATCAATGGATCCTATTCCAGTATGAGTGGGAACCGACAGATGATTAGCCGTGTAGTGACAGCGCACGTGGACCCTTTTCACTGAGAGGACGGATGGCAGCCATTGACAACGGTGATCCACCAACACACAGCTTGCCATGGAAGGAACTTTGCACTTTTGCATGCATGAGGGAAGAGGAATACAAGAGAAAGGTTGAAATTCAGAAGACAAAGCATCTCCAAAACCCCAACATATTCTCCATTATTGCATAACAAGTAACCTTTAATTCATGCTCTCTTGTTCATTTGCAAGTCAACTGATAACCACAAATTAATATCCTGACTAAGAGTTGCAAGATAACCATAGCTTGCTTCAAACCAACAATCTCCGTGGGATTGACCCTTACTCACGTAAGGTATTACTTGGACGACCCAGTGCACTTGCTGGTTAGTGGTACGAGTTGTGAAAAGTGTGATTCACAATTCGTGCACCACATACCAAAGCCAAAATGGCCCTTCTCATCCCTCTATTCTCAACTCACCATCATCCGAAGATAGACTCTCAAGGATTGAGACCCTACTTGAAGGCATATGTAAGGAACTCCAAGAGAACAAGGTGTTCAAGGAGGAGGTGCGAGCTAATATCAAAAACCAGGGAGACACCATTAAGGGGCTAGAATTTCAAGTGGGATACCTCTCTGAGAGGATTCCCAAACCTACAGACAGCTTCCCAAGTGACACAGAGAAAAACCCGAGAGGAGAAGCAAAGAAAGTAAGATGGGAAGACTGCAAGATGGTCACTATAAGTGGTAAGGGGACTGAGGAAGAGCTGAACAAACCCTTCGAACACTCTGGAGATACTTCAGCAGAGAAGCAGGAAGAGGGTCACCAAGAAACCGAAATTTCACAGAAGGAGATGCTGAAACTCTATGCACCTTTTCCCCAAAGACTCAAGGGTGGTTTGGAAAAGAGAATATACTCAAAGTTCCTTAATATGTTTGCATCTCTCCATGTAAACATACCATTCATCAAGGCTCTCCAACAAATGCCCTCGTACATTAAGTATATGAAAGAGCTGTTGACCAGGAAAAGCTCACTCAAAGGAGGACAAACAATAGTGATGAATAAGGAGTGCAGTGCACTCATTCAACCAGAGTTGCCTACAAAAAGGTAGGACCCAGGGAATTTTCACATTCCCTGTGCCATAGGAGAAACAATGTTTGACAAAGGACTCTGTGACCTGTGAGCAAGCATCAACTTAATGCCTTTATCCCTTATGAAGAAGCTGCAGATCAATGAGCTAATGCCCACAGACGTAGTCATCAGGCTGGCTGACAAAACTCAAAAACAAGCAGTAGGAGTGGTTGAAAACGTGTTGGTAAAGGTTGGGAACTACTTCCTTCCCACAAACTTTGTCATATTGGAAATGGAAGAGAGTCACCTTCACCCAATCATATTGGGAAGACCATTCCTAGCTACAGCCCGAGTGCTTATAGATGTGGAGCGAGGAGAGCTAATACTGAGGATACATGATGAACAACTTACTTTCAATGTCTTCAAACCCTCACAAGAAGCAGATCAAGAAAACAAGGAATCAAGGGAAGATCCCAACAAAGCACTGGTGGAAGAAACAAGCACTGAAGCATAAACTGTACACCTGGGAATTCCTTTGGTTGCTGAGCAAAACAGTCAGGAGGTGTCACAGCTAAAAGAGAACTAAGAGGAGCCTAAACCACCAGAGTCATATGAGACCAACAACAAAATTTCATTGGAAAAAGAGGCCATAAAGAGCAGGGCAACAGTAAAAGAAACCAAGAAGAAGGCACCAAGGAGGTGGAGGAACAAGAAGATCCCTGCAGAAGATTTTTCTCCAGGGGATAAAGTGATCTCAGCTTATTTCCAAGTTATCCCATCTCATCTTCCCACCATCCCATCTCAGCTACCTAAAGTTTTCACCATCAACAGAATCCTCTCCTTAGAGCATGTGGAGATTCTTGATGAAGCCAATGGAGATAGGTTTACTGCGATGGGGGAAGATCTGAAGCATTACCAACCACCCTGACAAAGTCAGAACGTCAAGCTAGTGACGCTAAAGAAGCGCTTCATGGGAGGCAACCCATGTTTTATATGCTTTTAAAGTAGTTAATAATGCAAGGCTCATGAATTCCAAATCAACTTTGACACATACTTGAATGAATCTTTTTATGCAGCACATAGTGAAGAACAAGTTTGGTGTTCAAGGATCACTAAGAGGACATAAAAATTATGTCACTCTTAGCACCTTGAACAAATCTTTTTACACCACAGTGCCACAAACTAAGTTTGGTGTCACCAATGTTGCATACATGGACGGTTAATTAGTCAGTTGGTTTGTATTCATGAATAAGCACTTAACATTTAGAAACAAAAAAAAATTTTAAAAAGTAGTTATTCTTTCCTTTTAAATTTTGCCGCCACTATCCACAAATTTATTAATCACATTTCTTTTATTATGTAGGAGAATTGATGGGACAATTGAAGGAGGAAGTTTCGGCCATTTCAAAAGGAGGGGACTATACACATGTCTCAAAGGGGAATGCATTGGAAAATATTGCCATGCAACATTGGAAGAAGAACACGCTTGGAAACTGAACCAACCCCATCATAAAAGTGATGATCCTTGTAACCATCCCATGCTAAACCTCATCCGTTCATCATAGGCCTACACATTCAATCCACACCTTTTATTTACTCACCACTTCCCTATATAAGAGGTCCTTATTCCATACTCCTTTCACTTTCCAATTTCCATCCTTTACACTTTCCACTTTCGGCACCTAACTCCTTTTACCCCATCAAAGACACACTCCTCACCACCTTTACATACCAACTCCTATTCATGGCATCGTCAAGCTCTAAAAGAAGAAAGGGGAAGGAGCCTATGGAGCAACGCCCTTTCGACGAGAAGAAATTTAGAACCTTTCACCATGCATTACAATTCGGGTGGATGGTTGATAAGGAGATCATATATGAGCTAGGCTTTCAAGTCAGAAAAACTGAGTGCCCCGAAATCACAGAGAAGGTGGAAAAGAGAAGATGGGAGCTCCTTACTGATCCAGTCGTAAAAGTGAATACAACTCTTGCGAGAGAGTTTTATGCAAATGCAGTCAGGTATGATAAGGCAGATGACTCCTATATAAGCTTCGTGAGAGGGGTGACCGTGGATTTCAGCCCCATAAGCATCATGAGGGCGTTAAAGCTACGAACCATACCATTTGCAAAAGAAAGCTATCACTCCAGAATAGATAGCAGCCCCAATCATGGCCAGATTGTGCAAGATATTTGTGTGCAAGGAGCTGATTGGGTACGAGATCCTCAAGGGAAACCCAAGTTCATCAAGAGAGGGGACCTCACTCCCGAAGCAAAAGGGTAGTTTGAAATTATAAGGAGATCCATCCTTCCTGCCGGGAATAACTCAGAGGTAAATCTTAAGAGAGCAACAATGGTGCAATGTATACTTAAAGGAGGAGAGATCAAGGTTCATGAACTCATAGCCCAAGGTACTAGGAAGATGGCTGAGAAAAGCGACTCTGGAGGAAGGTTAGGCTACCCCAGCACTATTTTCTGTCTGTGTGACAGGGCTGGGGTGGTGTTCGAGGATGAGAACCCCGAGTGGATAAAAGTAGGCATCCCAATTACTGTTCGACGGATGCATGCTGTTGCATCTCCCCTACCTCAACGAAAGCCAAGAAAGAAGCCAGTCCAGCAAGTGGTAGAAGGACAAAACCTAGAGGAGCAAGCCCCTCTGGACATGCACCAATTACAGGAAGCCATTGATGGCTTATCTAGACAATACTTGGAAAATCAAGGGGCACAGAAAGAGCTTCAACTACAGTTGATGGATCGTCAAGAAGAATCACTCTCTAGATGGACGAATCAACAAGGGGAGTGGCAAAAGCAAATAATGGAACAGCAACTGGAATAAGGGAAACAATGGAGTGAACCCTTCCACAGGATAGAGCAAAGGCAGGATCAACAACAAGAAGCCATCCAAAAGCTAATCAACATCCAAGCACATCAAGGTGCACACATACATGAAATGCATCGGAAACAATTGTAACAGGCAGAACTCTTTGATGAATACAGAGTGTTCACAGAGGGAGTTTACATGAACGAGACTGGACATCATGTGAACACTCAAGCCAGGCTCGGATACTTAGTTGGACAACTGCCTATATTGCATCCGGGAATCACAAGATATGAAGAGGTGAAAGATGACTTAGCGTGAAAAGAAAGAGAGAGGGTAGAAAAGAGTCATGAATCAGTAAGGAAGGCACTTGAGGAGTGGAAAAAAGCCAGACTGGCATGGATACAAGGAAACACAAGTGGACACAAAGAGGACAAACAAGAGGTAGAGCATGGACACCCTCGTGAGTAAAAGGTGGTGGAGTTCCCTCTTTGTCCCATCTTTTTCAAGTTTTAAATAAGGAAAATCATGTATGAAATAGAACATGTTTCCATGGTAGTTTAGGATTTTAAATTCTGCCTTTAAGTTTTCATTGCTTAGGTCTATGCTTGCTAGTCTAATGTCACTACTGCATTCTCACCTTGCTTACTTGTATGCTTGTCCTTTAAGTCAAGTAAAAAGAGATGTTATGAAAGATCAGAGTGATGTTCAAATTGTGGAGTAAGTTCTTAAGCTTGTGATGTAGTAATTACTTAGCTAAGTTAGTTCACCAACAAGGTAGGAAGGCAACTATCTGTCCTGAATCATATGCTTGAAACACACCCCATGAGACTAGCTAAATAACAAGATCCTAATAAGAAAAGGGGAAAGAAAAAAATGAAAGTTGAGAAATAAAGAAAAAGAGTAAGAAATAAGGCTAGGCACCAAGGGTTGAATCTTAAGGCATGTGTCTGTGGTGCTCCTGTGCAAAGGATATACTTGGATGAATAAGCTCTCAGGGGTGCCTTATCACTTGGTAACTTGGGTTAACTAACTTGGGATTATCAGCTGAAAGTCCACTATCAAGAGTAACCCTTGCTACAGAGCACTTAGTAACCCAAAGAGGTGCTGGACACCAAGGTCTCAAGAATAAAAATAACAAACCATGTGCCTGTGGTGTGAATGTATGGGGAAAAGAGACTTGAGGGAGTAAGTCCTTAGGGGTGTCTTAACACCTAGCACCTTGAACCAACTGGTTCGGGAGTGCTGGCTTAAAGCTTATATCAAAGAGTCACCCCTTACAGAGCATCTAGTCTAAAGAACACAATTAAACCCTGAAAAGACAAAGGGATCAATGAATAAAAGTCTCATAGGGTGCAATCAAGTGAGTATTCCAGGGCACGGTAAAGGTCTGAAAGCCAATGAAGGAATGAACCTAAGTTGCTATGCATGAAACCCCATAAAACCAAGGACATGACTTCCACAATAATGACTCATTTCTCTTGTCATTTCATTCATCATTCTCATGGTTTAGTACTTGCTTAGGGACAAACAAGCTTTAAGTTTGGTGTTGTGATGCCAGGGCATTTTGGCCAGTTTCACTGACCTTTTCTTTACTGTTTTAGGGTAGTTTCATGCATTTTCTTAGTTAATAAGCAAGTTTTGGATAGATAATCACTTACATCTTGATTCAAGCAAATATTGTGAATTTCATGTGATTTTATTAGAATTATGCATGAATTGAATGACAAATTGGATAATGCATGTCTCATAACTTGGATTAGTGCTTTGATGCACTTTATTTGCTTGATTTCAGGACAAAAGAAGCAAGGAAGAGCCACATTAGCTGCCACGTTAATCTAATTAACGTGACCACTAACGTGGAATGGGAATAAACTTGCAACGTTAATGAGAAAAGTGATTGCCAATAACGCCTTCGAAACCATCATGGCCCTTGTTAATTGCCACGTTAACTACATCAACGTGGTAGTTAACGTGGAGAGAAAGGGAGCTCCAGCGTTAGTGGTAAAAGTGAATACCACTAACGCTCCAAATTGACAATTAGCCACATTAAGAGTCACGTTAACTCAACTAACGTGAACTCTAACGTGGAAAGGAAGACAAAACCAATGTTAGTGACACTCACCTTTGTCACTAACGTTGGACTAAGCCCAATTGGTCACGTTAAGAGTCACGTTAACTACATTAACGTGAACTCTAACGTGGGAGGAGCAAGGAATCGTTAACGTTAGTGACACTCACCTTTGTCACTAACATTGGACCAAGCCACTATGAGCCACGTTAGTTGCCACGTTAATTGCATTAACGTGGAAGCTAACGAGGAGGAAAGAAATGATGAGCCAACGTTAGTGACACTCACCTTTGTCACTAACGTTGGAGATGGCAATCACCACCACGTCAGTGGCCACGTTAAGTCAATTAACGTGAGGCACTAACGTGAGAAGGGGTGTTTGGAATATTAGTGACAAAGGTAAGTGGCACTAACGCTCTCGAGGCTAAGGCATGCCCAGGTTAAGAGCCACGTTAGTCATACTAACGTGGACTCTAACGTGTGAAAAGGGGGGCTAAGAGCAACGTTATTGGCAAAGGTGAACACCAATAACGCCTGTGATGGACCAAGAGGCAACGTTAGTGGTTACGTTAGTGCCACTAACGTTGAAGTTAACGTGAACCATCTTGGGCAAGGAACGTTAGTGAAAAAGGTGATTGTCACTAACATTCTCGAATTTATATTCAGTTCTTTATTTCCAGCATTTACAATTTCTACTGTTTACTTTCCTGCCATTTAATTTTCTGCAACTCTCAAATCAACTTCTGCTTAGATCAACTAGAAAATTCCTCCGATTAAAGTTGCTTGACCAATCAATCCCTGTGGGATTCGACCTCACTCTATTGTGAGTTTTTACTTGACGACAATTCGGTATACTTGCCGAGGAAAAATTGTTGAGAGACAAGTTTCCGTGCATCACCAGCTAAGTCCATACTTAAAAAGGACACTCTACCCTTCCTCTTTATTAGTAAGCTTACTGAACAATATAGCACATACCACCACTGAACTTTATTCTCATTCCTATCAAATTGGATTATTTCACTTTCTGTTTCAACATTTTCTTTTATTTATGCAAAGGGAAACAAGACATAAATTCAAGCAGATGTGAATAAAGTCGACACTCCGGCTAGATCACTTAATTGAAAAATGAAAAGGCAGTAAATAAATATAATCCAGACTACTTAAACTAATTAAAACTAATCAGCAGGGGTGCATTTAAACTTCCAACTAAAGCATTTCAAAGCATAAACAGTTGAGTAACAATATAACCTTTTGGCATCTTCTTGCTTAGTCCTTCATCATTCTCCTTAGCTTTTGTGCTTTCCTTGATGATGATGTATAGTACCTCCAAAAAGTTGAATGATTTTCTGCGATAGTGGAAGTTGCTTGTCCCTTAAGCACTTGAAAAATGGTTAACATTCATAAATGTTTGTAGGCTTTTAAACTTACTTTGGTGTGTGAACACCAAACTTAGTTCCTTACCAATACCTCTTATGCAACAGATTAATCACATACATGAAACCTTGTGCTTTCACTAAAGAAAGCAAACTATAAACTAGAAAGCAAACAATGGTTGAGTAGTTTCCCTGATTGTTTGGAGCCAGTGACCATTAATGCAAAGGGTTGAAATGTGTTTTTAATGAAATTCTTGGTGGAACACCAAACTTAGCATCCTACACTCACCGTTGAATTGTTTTGGTGTGCAACACCAAACTTAGCTCCTTGCAATACAGATAAATCTACTTAACCCTTTTATTGAAATAGCTAGGAAAAGAAAACTACCTCTAGTTGGGTTGCCTCCCAACAAGCGCTCTTTTAATGTCATTAGCTTGACATCCTCCATTCTTGTTCAGCTCAGTTCATGAATGCTCTCCTCCTTGTTCCAAGGCCCTCCTAGGTAATGCTGATAAACCACTATTTTATGGTTTATCTTGTGCTTAATTGAGTGGTTTTTATCAACTCTTTGCTCACTTATTCATATAAATTGCATGGTTTTACATTTTCCTTCCTAATCTTGTGCTATGATTGGAAACTTGCTTCCCAAGCCTTTAAATTACCAAAAATTAATTCCCCTTTATACCATTTGATGCCGTGATATGTGCGTTAAGTGATTTCAGGGTTTATAGGGCAGGAATGGCTTAGAGGATGGAAAGGAAGCATGCAAAAGTGGAAGGAATACAAGAAACTGAAGGAATTGCTGAGCTGTTCAGCCTGACCTCTTGGTACTAAATCAACCTTAACTTGAGCTATAGAGGTTCAAATGACACAATTCCAGTTGCGTTGGAAAGCTAACATCTGGGGCTTCATAACGATATATAATTTGCCATAGCTTCCCTGAAGATAGGCGACGCGCACGCGTGGATCACGCGCACATGTGACCTGGCAAAAATCCAATCCATGCTCACGCGTTGACGACGCTCACGCGTGACTTTGCCGCATGCTGGACGTATCAGAAATTGCTGGGGCGATTTCTGGGCTATTTTTGACCCAGGTTTTGGCCCAGAAAACATAGATTAGAGGCTATAAAGTGGGGGAATCAATCAATTCATGGACACAACATTCATTATTCACAATTTTAGGTTTTTAGATGTAGTTTTCTAGAGAGAGAGAGAGGCTCTCTCCTCTCTGTTAGGTTTTAGGATTAGGATTTCTTCGTTTTCTTCATTCCAGGTTCAATGTTCATTTAAATTAGTTTCTCTTTTACTTTTATTTACTCTTTTACTTAGTTGCTCTATTTCACTTGCTAATTTCTTATGTTGCCAAATTGGCTTATGGATTCCTATGTTTAATTTGATTTCTTTATTTAATGCAATTTGAGGTAATTCAGATTTATGATTGTTCTCTTTTATTTATGATATAAATAATTTGGATTTTTCTCCTTTTGGCTTTGGTTGAGTAATTGGTGACACTTGAGTTATCAAACTCAGCTGTTGATTGAAAATTGGAATTTGCTGATTGATTTGGATCCCTCTAAAGCTAGTCTTTCCATAGGATTTAACTAGGACTTGAGGAATCAAATTGATTAGTGCACTTGACTTTCCTTTATTTAGTAAGGGTTAACTAAGTGGGAGCAATAACAATTCTCATCACACCTGATAAGGATAACTAGGATGTGATTTCCAATTCTCATACCTTGCCAAGAGTTTTTCTAGTTATTAATTTAATTTCCTGCCAATTTATTTTCCTGTTCCCTATTTCAAAAACCCAAAAATATACCCTTTTCCATAACCAATAATAAATCATACTTCCCTGTAATTCCTTGAGAGATGACCCAAGGTTTAAATACTTCGGTTATCAATTTTATTAGGGGTTTGTTACTTGTGACAACCAAAGTTTTTGTACGAAAGGATTCTTTATTGGTTTAGAAACTATACTTACAACGTGACTTTATTTGTGAAATTCTTTACTAGCAGAAAATCATCTTGTCAAATTCTTTGCTCTGTGACCATTTGCTGTAAAAGTGTCCCTTGTAACTTCATTCATAAGTTCAAGGCTTCCATGCGGAAAAACCTTGGTCAACAGATAAGGGCCAGTCCATTTAGACTTGAGTTTTCTAGGAAAGATCTTGAGCCTGGAGTTGTATAACAGCACTTGTTGCCCTGGCTCAAACTCTCTTCTTTAGATTTTCTTATCATGCCACCTTTTAGCTCTCTCCTTGTATATCTTAACATTCTCATAAGCTTCCAATCTGAACTCATCCAACTCATTGAGTTGCAATAGCCTTTTCTCTCTTGCTGCTTGATAGTCAAGATTAAGGAGCTTAGTGGCCCAGAAAGTTTTGTGTTCGAGGTCCACAGGTAGGTGACAGAATTTGCCATAAATCAGCTGGAAGGGTGACTTCCCAATTGGGGTTTTGAATACAGTTCTATATGCCCATAGAGCATCATCCAGCTTTCTTGCCCAGTCTTTTCTTATGACCCCAACTGTCTTCTCTAAGATTCTCTTTAGCTCCCTATTTGCCAATTCAGCCTGAGCATTAGTCTGAGGGTAGTATGGTGTGGCCACTTTGTGAATTACTCCATATTTGTGGAGCAGCTTTTCCATTTGTCTATTGCAAAAGTGGCTGTCACCATCACTAATAAGGCCTTTAGGTACCCCATATCTGGTAAATATGTCTCTTAAGAAACTGAAGCACAATTGGTGCATCACATGTGATTGTTGCTAAGGCCTCTACCCATTTGGAGACATATTCCACTGCTACCAATATATATTTGAAGGAATGTGACGGGGGAAATGGTCCCGTGAAGTCTATGCCCCAGAGATCAAACACTTCCACTTCTAAAATGAAGTTTTGAGGCATTTCATTCCTCTTTGTTAGTCTTGTAGCTCTCTGGCATTCATTGTATTGGTGCACAAATTCTCTAGCATCTCTGAATATGGTTGGCCAATAGAATCTACTTTGAAGCACTTTAGCAGCTGTTCGGTCTGGCCCAAAGTGTCCACCATACGCTGAACCATGATAGTGCCACAATATGTCCCACATTTCATTCTCAGGAACACACCTTCTTATCATTCCATCTGAACACCTCTTAAATAAGAATGGCTCGTCCAAAAAGAATTTCTTGGCTTCATTGAGTAATTTCTTCACTTGTTGCTTGGTGAACTCTTGAGGAATCCTTCTTCCCACCTTGTACTTTGCAATCTTAGCAAATCATGGTGCTTGTTGGACTTGAAGAAGATGCTCATCTGGAAACTTTTCATTCACCGGTTGTGGGGCATCCTGGTTAATCTCTTGTGGCAGTCTTGACAGATGATCTGCAACTTGGTGATGCTAGGGCATTTTGGCCAGTTTCACTGACCTTTTCTTTACTGTTTTAGGGTAGTTTCATGCATCTTCTTAGGAAATAAGCAAGTTTTGGATAAAATTTCACTTACATCTTGATTCAAACAAACATGGTGCACTTTACATGATTTTATGAGAATTTTGCATGAATTATATGACAATTTGGATGATGCATGTCTCATGACTTGGATTAGAACTTTGATGCACTTTATTGTTTGATTTCAGGACAAAGGAAGCAAGGAAGAACCACGTTAGCAGCCACGTTAGCCTAACTAACGTGACCACTAACGTGGAATGGGAGCTAGCTTGCAACGTTAATGAGAAAAGTAATCGCCAATAACGTCCTCGAAAGCCATCATAGCCCACGTTAAGAGTCACGTTAACTAAGTTAACGAGAACTCTAACGTGGAAGAAAGAAATAAGTCCAACATTAGTGACACTCACCTTTGTCACTAACGTTGGACCAAGCTCATAAGTGGCCACGTTAAGAGCCATGTTAACTCAGTTAACATGGACTCTAATGTTGGGAAGCAAAAGAGAAGCCAACGTTAGTGACACTCACCTTTGTCACTAACGTTGGCCAAGCCACAATGAGCCACGTTAGTTGCCACGTTAACTTAGTTAACATGGAAGCTAACGTGGAGAAAGCAAGTGATCGCCAATGTTAGTGACACTTCCCTTTGTCACCAACGTTGGGATGTACCACCACAAGCCACTATGAGCAATAAAGGAGTTGATGAGGCAACGTTAGTGACACTCACCTTTGTCACTAACGTTGGAGATGGCTATCAACACCACGTTAGAAGCCATGTTAACCTAGTTAACATGGACTCTAACGTGGGAAGTAGGGGCATCTTGGAACGTTAGTGACAAAGGTAAGTGTCACTAACGTTCTCGAAGGATTGGCAAGCCTACGTTAAGAGCCACTTTAACTAATTTAACGTGGACGCTAACGTAGGGGGAAGGGAGGACTCTCAACGTTATTGGAAAAGGTGAGTCCCAATAACGTGTGCGAAGGACCAAGAGGCAACGTTAGTGGTCACGTTGGTGCCACTAACGTTGAAGTTAACGTGGATCATCCCTGAGTTAGGAACGTTAGTGAAAAAGGTGATTGTCACCAACGTTCTCGAACCCACACTCTCACTTAACGTTAACGCCACTAACGTCCTGAGCTAAACACCCTGCCTACTTCACACTTTCTCTCTGCAAGTAAAGCTAAGCCCACTAAAGAGGATAACTGCTTCAAACTCAAGATCCAAAGGCCCATATCCAAGACTTGAAGAACCAACTAGAAGATCAGAAGAGTAGTATATATAGGGGTAGTTTTGAATTAAAAAAAAAGATTTTTTGGGGGGAGTTGGAAATTGGAGAACTACTCTCTGTATAATTTTACTCTCTGTGCACTACTAGTTTTACTTTTCCTAATGTATTTTCCATCTTTGTTTTCGATTTCCAGAGCTATGAACAACTAAACCCCTTTCATTGGGTTAGGGAGCTCTGTTGTAATTTAATGGATCAATATTAGTTTTCATTATTCTTCTTCTATCTTTTCTCTTAATTTTACTAGAAAGCTTTCAATCTTCATCCAATTGGGTAGTTATCTTGGAAAAGAAGCTATTTATTCTTGGATCTCTTCTGAACCTTGGAAGAGGAATGAAGAGATCATGCTAGAAATGCTTTCTCATGTTGGACCAAATTGGGGTTAGATGGATATGGTGACTATAATTCTACCAACACTTGATTTGGGAATGCATGTGGTATAATCAGTGACAATACTTCATCTCTTCTCATGAGCAATTGACCAAGGAATTGGCTATTGATCAAGATTTGAGAGATTAAATTACAATGAATTGTAATTCGATCACTTAAGATTGCCAAGGAGATCAATGAACGCATTGATTGAGGAAGAGATGAAAATGAACTTAATCCGGAGAATGCACTATCTCCTAAGCCCAATGAATTCCCCATTTCTGATCTTATCCATTCTCTTTAATTTTTGCAATTTACTTTTATGAGCATCTTCCCCATTCCCATTTAAGATTCTGCAATTTACTTTCTGCCATTTACATTCAGCTCTTTATTTCTAGCAATTTACATTTTCTGCTATTTACTTTCCCTCCATTTAAATTTTCTGCAAATCTCAAATCAAATTCTGCTTCGCTCAACTAGAACATTCCTCTAATTAAAGTTGCTTGACCAATCAATCCCTGTGGGATTTGACCTCACTCTATTGTGAGTTTTTACTTGACGACAATTCGGTATACTTGCCGACGGAAAATTGTTGAGAGACAAGTTTCCGTGCATCAAGTTTATGGCGCCGTTGCTGGGGATTGATTTTGTATCAACAATGATTAAATTGGAGGATAACTAGATTGAGCATTTTTTTTCTTTTGTTTGATTTAAGTTCATTTGAGTAATTTACTTTCTGTTCAGTTATTTTCTTCCCTTCCCCCTACCCATTTTCTTAGTTGTTTACAATTCAGCCCACTAACCCACTAACTGTTTGATATATTGCATCACTCACATTAACAGCATTTCTGTAGAAATTACTTTCTGCATCTATTTCCTTGCTTATGCCTTGTTGGTTGTATGACAAGGAGAAGAAGCGGGGCTTCAACTTCCTTTGATTCTGAACTTGAGAAGACCTTCCTTAGATTAAGGAGGGAAGCAAGAGGAAAGAGAGTAGTTGGTGCTGAGGAAGAGGAGGAGTACTTTGAACCAGATATGGACGAGAATATGGAGAACCATCATGAAGAAGAGGCTCACAACCATGGCTGAGAAGGTCTAGCAAATCATGCTGGGCAAGAGAGAAGAGTTCTAGGTTCGTACATCAATCCAAACCCAGAAAATTGCAGAAGTAGCATCCAAAGGCCAACCATACATGCCAACAACTTTGAACTAAAGCCACAGCTCATTACCCTTGTTCAGAACAATTGTTCATTCGGAGGAGGTGTCCAAGAAGACCCCAATTAACATTTAACCACCTTCCTGAGGATATGTGATACTGTGAAGTCTAATGGTGTTCATCCTGACACCTATAGACTACTTCTGTTCCCTTTCTCACTCAAGGACAAGGCATCTAAATGGCTGGAATCCTTCCCAAAGGAGAGTTTAGCAACCTGGGAAGAGGTGGTGAACAAGTTCTTGGCAAGATTCTATCCTCCTCAACGGATCAATAGGCTGAGAGCTGAGGTGCAAACCTTCAGGCAACAAGATGGTGAGACTCTATATGAAGCATGGGAGAGGTTTAAGGACCTGACAAGAAGGTGTCCACCAGATATGTTCAATGAATGGGTGTGCAACTACACATTTTCTATGAAGGTCTTTCTTATGAATCAAAGAAGGCAGTAGACCACTTATCAGGGGATCTCTGAACAAGAAGAAGACCATTGAAGAAGCCATAAATGTCATTAAGACTGTAGAAGAGAATGACTATTTCTATGCTTCTGAAAGAGGCAACACTAGAGGAGTGATGGAGCTAAACAATGTGGATGCACTACTGGCCCAAAACAAGCTTATCACCAAGCAGCTGGCTGACCTCACCAAGAAGATGGAGAGGAACCAAGTAGCAGCAATCACCACCTCATCAGCAACCCAAGAGGGAGTGAATGCAGAGGCAGAGGATGAGCAAGAACAAGCCAACTACATTGGAAACTCACCCAGGCAGACCCATGATCCATACTCCAAGACCTACAACCCTGGTTGGAGAAATCACCCAAACTTTGGGTGGGGAAATCAATAAGATCAAAGCCAAGATCAGAGACGTCACAACCCCAACAACCATGCAGCTCACTAACATTCCACACAGAGATCATATCAACACCACCCTAACAACACCTCTCCACATCCATACCAAAACCAAAATAACCCAACTCACCCATCCAACCTCAACTCATCATCATCTGAAGATAGACTCTCAAGGATTGAGAATATACTTGAAAGCATATGCAAAGAGATTCAAGATAACAAGGTGTTCAAAGAGGAGGTGTGAGCCAGTATCAAGAACCAGGGAGAAACCAACAAGAGGCTAGAATTTCAAGTGGGATACTTATCTGAGAAGATCCCCAAACCTACTGATAGCTTCCCAAGTGACATAGAGAAAAATCTGAGAGGTGAAGCAAAGAAAGTCAGATGGGAAGATTGCAAGATGGTTACTGTTCCGAGGGTTACCTGGAACTGTAGGTCGATCTCGGATGAGATCTTCTGTGCTGGTCGGAACCGATGTGTCCGGCTGGTAAATGGCGGTCGGAGTTGGTGCGTCCGACTTGTTTGGATTGAACGTGCTGCTGATCCTCTATCACCGAAGGGTGGGGGATACCTGCAAGAGACTCCGATGCTTAAGTTAGCATGGGTATCAAACAGGTGTTATGTAGAATTAGAGTATGAGTTATACCTGGGTGCTCCAGTGTATTTATAAAGGTGAGGTGTGACCTTTTGGATAAGATAAGTTAGTTATCTTATCTTATCTTGATCTTTTGAGTTGAGGTCAGCGTATCTTGAACGGAACCGCCTTTATCTCTATAGGCTTGGGCTGCCTTAGGATTTGAGTCGTGTTCCTCTACCTGGGCCCTTTATTGGGCTCTCTTGTTGACTCGGCCGAGTTCTTTAAGAAGAAGTCGGTCCGCTTGACCCGAAGAGGTCGGTCGCTTTATCGTTGATCATCCCAGGTCGGATAGCTCGACCCAAGGTATGAACAGTGCCCCTGCTTGAGCTCGGTCTTCTCTGTTGAGGTTGAATTCCTTGGTCCTTTTTGTAGTGAAGCCGAACTCAAGCATCTTGTCGACTTCTTTTTGTAGCAGCTTTTGAATGTAGAACGTTTTCCTCTACAAACGCGCGCTTTTGTATTAGCGCTTTTTTGGGAATGCAAGCGGTTTTAATATCCGTATTTAATTGACATTTAATTGCCCCGTTTCCCTAACTTCCCTATTTTTTAATTTTATACTCCAGAAATGGTTTCTCTCCTTCACCCTTTTCGTAACTTCTTCGTATTTCTTCTTTCATTTTCTCGCTTTCACCTTTTTTGATTTTTCTGAAGCTTCTACCTGGAGTTTGTAGTTGCGCGTTTTAGCCTAGCGACGTTGCTTTGTCACTTTGCTTTTTTGTGGGAGAAGGGTGATTCTGGCTTTTTGCCTTCCGCTTCCCTGCTTTTCTTCACAGTTTATCTCATTTCGAAGGTTTGACTCTTCTTCCTTCCTTCCTCTACACCATTTTTGTGTTTGTTTTGAGAAAGTTTAGATCTTTCTGTCTTTTTTGCTGATCACTATGTGTCTTGTAGTTTTTCCATCTGTTGCTTGATACTTTTAGAACTTTGTATGTTCGTGAATGCTTTTGTATTTGAAGCTTTGAAATGATGACTTTGTTTGATTCTGAAAAAAGGTTGTGTCTTTGCTGTTTTTCTGCTTGGCCCTTTTTTGGAATTTCTGATAAACTATGGAAATAGTGCTTTCTGCTGATAAACTGTAGAAGGGTGGACTTTTTGCATTTTTGCTTCCTTTGTTTTCTTTCTGGATTTTATTTTGATGAGTGCCGGGATGTAGGCTGTAGAAATAACTTAAAGACCTTGCTTGTTTACTGCCTCCAAGGGATGCCCCAAGACTTTTTGTCTTGATTCTTGGGGTTTTCCCTTTTTTATTTATCCATCCGTCGAGATGTCTTGCCCCCTGTCTGAGATGTTTTTAAGTAATCCATTCTTCTTTTCTTTTTGTAGGATTTAGTTGACCTCATGTCTTCCCGAAATAACGTTGTAGAGATTCCTTCCCAGGTTCCCGCGGGTATGGTCGATTGGGTGGACTCCATGGTTCTCATGTGTGTCTCGCTGGTTGATTCTGAATTTTGTGCTCAGCTTAGGCAGTTTCATAGTGTCTGTAGTAATTCTGGTGATGAGAAGAACTATGAACTTGTCCCTCCTTCTTCTGACGAGAGAGTCTGCTTTTCAACTCGGGTTGTTGATGGTCGCCCCTTCTTTTATGTTTATGATTTTTTCTTTGGTCAGCTGGGTATCACCCTTCCTTTTACCCAATTTAAAACCGACCTGTTATGGTCTTGTAATGTTGCCCCTTCTCAACTTCACCCTAATTCCTGGGGTTTTATTAAAATCTTCCAATTATTGTGCAATGGTTTTGGTATTCCTGCTTCCCAATTTCTCTTTTTCTATCTGTTTGTCTTGACTAAGCCCGGTGTGGTATAAAAGAAGTCAGCTTGGGTCTCCTTTCGTTCTACCCAGGAAAAAAAGGTTTTTCCATGTTTGACGAGTCGTTTCGTGATTTTAGAAACTACTTTTTCAAGGTCCGAGCTGTTGAAGGAGCTCACCCCTTTTTTCTAGATGAGAATGACGAACCTGCTTTTCCCTTAGAATGGCAAAAAGGAGCGAGCCTTTGTGACTATTTTGGAAGAACGCTGGGATCAATCTCCCCATCTTGACACAAAGAAATTTCTAACCAATCCTTCTCTTCTTAAAACTGAACTGGGTATTTTGTGTTTCTTTTATTATCTTATTTATGTTGCTTATAACTGTCTCTCCGACTTGTCCGACTTGTAGCTGAATTTTCTTGATTTATTTTCAGAGGCAATGAAGAATAGTGAATCCATGAAAGCTTTTAAGAGGGCGCAGAGGGCGACTGCTGCCAGAAATGTTGCGGCCAAAGCGGCTGGGGAGGTGTCCTCCCAAGTGCGCGAGAAGCCATCAATGCCGAGTTCTCCCGGGGTGAAGAACGTGATCCCTACACCCCGAGTCCGTTTGGTGGATCCTCACCCTACTTCTGCTACTCCCTCTGTTGCTCCTCCCAATAAAAAGCAAAAGACTGCTGAGCCCTTTAACCTCGATGCTCCTGATTTTAATCCCATTGAATTTGTGGATCAGCAAATCGGTCCCTACGGCGCTCTCTCCATGGACGATGTGTCCATCCTTCGCCACTTGGAGTTTATGGCCCGAAATCACGTGAAGATGGCGTATATGGCGGCTGTCATATATCGGACTGCTCAGAATCTCCCTCTCCACGCCACTAAAGCGTTTATGGAGGAGGCAAAACAAGAGTTTGATCGGATGTAGGAGTTGAAGGAGGAGCTTGAGATAAAGGTAGCCATGCTGGAGAAGGACTTGAAGAATGAGGAGGCAAGTTCTCAATCACTGGCGGCTTCTTTGAGGTTGGCTGAGGACACAGCGATGATGCATAAGGAGAGTTACGTTGCATCTTATCGGGAGGTGCTACGCCTGAGGGGGGAGCTCGACAGTGTCCGAGAAGATTATTCTGAGCTCCAAAGTCATCTCGTTGGCAGCGTGACTGCTGCTTATGAGAACTTGAGGGAGCAAGTTCAGGTCATTGCTCTCGAAGCCGATCTCACCTCTTTTAGCCTGGACAACGTTGTCAGGGATAGCAAGATTGTTCCTGATGATGAGGATGGTGATGATGAGGTTGTTCCCCCTGCGTCCTCTGCCAAAGTGTCGACCTCTTTAGTTCCTCCTGCTGCGCTTGACTCGGATTGCCAGATTCTGAACCGGGAGGATGGAACTGTGGACGTTGTGCCGATCCAGACTCGTCCTCCTTCTCCTTGTCCTGATACTGCTAAGAAGGCTCCTGATGTTTGCTGATCTCTTTCTGGATATGTAGTTGGCCCGGCTTGTGGGCTTTTGAAACTTTTTATTTAAGTGCTGACATTTTCAAGTTGCTTGTTTAGCAACTTTTTATTATGACGAACAAAAGGTAGCTCGCTATCTCTTTATGGTAGGTTTTGGTGGCCTTCCGGGCCTTATAACTTTTTTGTAGAGTAAAAAGAAGTAGCTTTTTGACTTGGGATTTTTTCTACTGATGTTTGAAATCTTGCATCTCGACCTTTTCAGATTGCTTTGTTTTATTGTTTGTAGCTTGGATCTTTTGAAGTTATGGTTATGTGGGTCCGACTTGTTTTTCGGTTTTCTCGCTCTTGCTTGTATTTCTGACGATCTATAACCGATTCCTTCAAGTTGGTCCTCCAAGTTGTTTTGGCAGTCCTTTGTCCCGTCTTTCTCAGGGGTTACCTTTGTAACTTGCTTTGTAGTAGGCCGACTTCTTTACGTCGTCCTTTTCTAAGTTATTTTTGTAATCCTCTTCCTTGGATTTTTGTCAGATCCCTTTCTGGGATTAGTTTTATAACTTTTTAGTAGTAGGAGTCCGACTTCGTTATGTCGGTCACCTTTAAGTTATTTTTGTAATCCTCTTTCTTGGATCTTTGTTAGATCTCTTTCAGGGATTACTTTTATAACTTTTTAGTAGTAGGAGTCTGACTTCGTTATGTCGGTCTCCTTTAAGTTATTTTTGTAATCCTCTTTCTTGGATCTTTGTTAGATCTCTTTCAGGGATTACTTTTATAACTTTTTAGTAGTAGGAGTCCGACTTCGTTATGTCGGTCTCCTTTAAGTTATTTTTGTAATCCTCTTTCTTGGATCTTTGTCAGATCTCTTTCAGGGATTACTTTTATAACTTTTTAGTTTTGGGCTGACTTTGTTATGTCGCGCCCTTCTAAGTTAAAGTAATCCTCTTTAATAGGGTTGGCCAGACCTCTTTCCAGGGTTTACTTATAACTTGGTTTGACTTGGTTCGACTTCTTAATGTTTGACCAATCTTTAAGTTATTATTTTAGCGATCTGTAAGACCTCGTCAGGTTCTTTTTTAGATCACTTTCAATAACTTCTTACATTATTCTGTGTTCATCTTTGCCGATTTGTAGAAAGTGGTTGTCATCTCTAGATCGTCCTTTGGGTGAATCGCGTTTTCACCTTTATCAGACAGTTGTCTTTATCGTGATCGTGCAGTGAAATTGTTTTTCACTTTCTGCCGATCTGTTGCTTTATAATCGGACGATGAATGCTTCAGATTAATGCGTCTTGAGATCTTTGTAGAATATCTAAAATATATTTTATTTAAAGGAAAAGTGCAAATATATACATATGGGATTGTCTGAGTCTCAACTTGGTGCCTCATTAAAAAACCTTTTCAGGAAAAAGAGTGCATCCAATGATAAGGTCTTTTATCTCTTCTAACTGTAGTACCTTCTTAGGTTGCAGGCATGCCATGACCTGGGAAGCTCTCGTCCATCGAGTTCAGACAGTCTGTAGTAGCCCTTTCCAAGTACTTTTACAACTCGGTAGGGTCCTTTCTAGTTTGCTGCCAGCCTTCCTTGTCCTTTCGAGTTGTTTCGATATCATTTCGGATTAGGATGAGATCATTTTCTGCAAAACTTCTCGGTACTACCTTTTGATTATATCTGGAAGCCATTCGGCGCTTTAGAGCTTCTTCCCTGATCCGAGCTCTTTCCTGGATTTCGGGTAACAAGTTGAGCTCTTCTCTCTGCAGTTGGGAGTTTGCTTCCTCATTGTAGTGAATTACTCTAGGCGACCCTTCCTCGATCTCTACTGGGTTCATCGCCTCTATTCCATATGCTAATCGGAAGGGAGATTCCTTCGTGGTGGAATGTGGCATTGTTCGATACGCCCATAGGACCTGTGGAAGCTCTTCTGCCTAGGCTCCCTTTGCATCTTGTAATCTCCGTTATAATCCGGCCAGTATGACTTTGTTAGCGCCTTCAGCCTGTCCATTGACTTGTGGGTGTTCAACGGAGGTGTACTGGTGCTTTATATTTAAGTCGGCTACTAGTTTTCTAAAACCTGTATCTGTGAATTGAGTGCCATTGTCTGTGGTTATTGAATATGGAACCCCGAACCTCGTGACAATATTTCTATATAAGAATTTCCGGCTTCTTTGAGCGGTGGCTAGGGGCTCTGCCTCGATCTACTTTGTAAAGTAATCAACCCCTACTATGAGGAATTTAACTTGTCCTGATCCTTGTGGGAAGGGGCCAAGAAGATCGAGTCCCCATTTTGCAAATGGCCAAGGCGAGGTCACGCTGATGAGCTCTTCTGGCGGGGCGATATGGAAGTTAGCATGTTTCTGACATGGTGGACATGTCTTTACAAATTCTGTAGCTTCTTTCTGTAGAGTTGGCCAATAAAATCCCGCCCGGAGTACCTTTTTGGCGAGAGCTTGCGCTCCGAGATGATTGCCACAAATGCCGCTGTGTATTTCTTCTAGCACTTCTCTTGTGTTGGAGGTCGGTACGCATTTTAGTAAAGGTATTGAGATTCCTCTTTTGTACAGGATGTTGTTTATGATGGTGTAGTACTGTGCCTCCCATTTTAACCTCTTTGCCTCCTTTTCTTCTGTGGAGAGCGTTCCTGTTTTGAGGTAGATGATTATGGGGGTTATCCATCCTTGGTCCTGACTTGTTATAGTCAGGACTTTTTCCTCTTCCGAGATTGACGGGTTCTGCAACATTTCCTGGATGAGGCTTCTATTGTTGCCCCTTGGTTTGGTGCTGGCTAATTTTGAGAGTGCATCAGCTCGGGCATTTTGTTCGCGAGGTATGTGGCAGATCTTGTACTCCCCAATTTGTCCGAGCTGTTCCTTGGTTTTATCCAAATACCTTTTCATGGTGGGATCTTTGGCTTGGTAGCTTCCTATTATTTGTGATGTGACCACTTGTGAATCGCTGTAAATGTTGAGTTTTTAAGCTCCGACCTCTTTAGCCAGCTTCAAACCGGCTAATAATGCTTCATATTCTGCCTGGTTGTTTGAGGCCGGGAATCCGAACTTGAGGGAGAGCTCAACTTGGGTTCCTTGGTTGCTTTCTATTATCACGCCTGCGCCGCTTCCAGTTTTATTTGAAGAACCATCCACGTAAAGATTCCATTCTGTGGGGGTTTCTAAGGCATCTGTGAATTCTGCGATAAAGTCGGCCAAATACTGTGATTTGATGGCCGTCCGAGCTTCGTATTGGAGGTCGAATTCTGATAGCTCGACTGCCCATTGTAGAATTCTTCCTACTAGATCTGTTTTCTACAATATTCCTTTTATGGGCTGGTTAGTTCGAACCATAATGGTGTGAGCCTGGAAGTACGGGCGGAGTCGTCGAGATGTTAGGATAAGAGTATAGGCAAATTTTTCTATTTTCTGGTAGTTCAGCTCGGATCCCTGTAGTGCCTTGCTAATGAAGTAGACGGGTTGTTGCCCATGTTCATCTTCTCTGATTAGTGCTGAAGCTATTGCCCGGCTCCCTACTGCGAGATATAGTATGAGCGGCTCTCTTTCTCGTGGTCGAGATAGGATAGGTGGCCATCCTAAGAACTCCTTGAAGTCTTGGAAGGCTTGCTCGTATTCTGTCATCCATTCGAACTGTTTTCCCTTTCTTAAAGTAGCATAGAAGGGGAGAGATCTTATCGCAGCTCCTGCTAAGAATCGGGATAAGGCGGCCAATCTCCCGTTGAGTTGTTGTACTTCTTTGACGCAGGTTGGGCTCTTCATTTTGAGTATGGCCTGACATTTGTCTGGATTTGCCTCAATTCCCCTTTGTGTGAGCATGAAACCTAAAATTTTGCCTGCTTCTACTGCGAAGGTGCATTTTGCGGGATTGAGTCGCATGTTGTGCTTCCTTATGGTGTCAAACACTTGAGCTAGGTCGGATAATAATGTATCTTCGCTTTGTGTCTTTATCAACATGTCGTCCACATAAACTTCCATGATTTTTCCAATGTGACCTGAGAAGACTTTATTCATTAGCCTTTGATAAGTAGCTCCTGCGTTCTTGAGACCGAAAGGCATCACGATATAGCAGTAGTTTGCCTTTGGTGTTAAGAACGAGGTCTTTTCCTGATCTGGTGGATACATGGGGATTTGGTTGTATCCCGAGTATGCGTCCATAAATGAGAGGTATCTGTATTCGGAGGAAGCATCTACCAGAGCATCGATGCTTGGGAGTGGGTATGGATCTTTTGGGCAGGTGTTGTTGAGATCTGTGTAATCGGTGGACATTCGCCACTTCCCGTTTGCTTTTTTCACCAAGACAACGTTGGCTAGCCATAGTGGGTACTTGACTTCTCTTATAAATCCTGCCTCCAGTAGGGCCTGTACTTGTTTTTCCACAGCTTTGGATCGTTCTGGCCCGAGTTTCCTTCGTCTCTGCTGCACCGGCCGAGATCCTGGGTAGACCGCCAACTTGTGGCACATTAGCTTAGGGTTTATGCCTGGCACGTCTGCGGCTTTCCATGCGAAGAGATCGACATTATCTCGTAAGAATTATACCAATAATTCTTTTGAGTCTCCTCTTAGGGTCGTGCCAATATTGGTTGTTTTGTCCGAGGTGTCTCCGATTTGAATCTTCTCCATCTCGCCTTCTGGCTGCGGACAGAGTTCTTCTCATTGCTGGACTCCGCCTAGTTCAATTGTATGAAACTCCTCTCCCGTTCCTCTAAGGTTTAGACTTTCGTTATAACAGCGGCGTGCCATCTTTTGATCTGCTTTTATCTTGGCTATCCCTTCTGTGGTTGGGAATTTCATGCATAGATGTGGGGTTGAGACTATTGCGCCGAGTTGATTGAGTGTTGTCCGACCTATTAGAGCATTGTAGGCTGAGCTTACGTCGACCACAATGTAGTCTATTTTGAGGGTCCGAGATTGGTTCCCCTTTCCAAAGGTTGTGTGTAGCGATATGTATCCCAGTGGTTGTACTGGGGTATCTCCTAATCCGAACAGGCTGTTCGGGTATGCCCTAAGCTCCTTTTCGTCTAAGCCGAGTTTGTCGCTGTTTTGAATAAGATGTCGGCAGAACTCCCCTGGTCCACTAATGTGCAATGTAGATTGGCGTTTGCCAATATGATAGTGATGACCATGGGATCATCGTGTCCCGAGATGATGCCGAATGCGTCCTCTTTAATGAATGTTATCGCCGGGATGTCGAGTGTTTCCTCCTTTCCTTCGACATGATATACTTCTTTGAGATATCTTTTGCGAGATGATTTGGAGATCCCACCTCCTGCGAACCCACCGTGTATCATGTGGACGTGTCTTTCTGGTGTCCGAGGTGATCGTTCAGTTCGTCCGTCATCTTCGTCCGTTCGCCTCTTTCTTTGGTCATCATCTCGGGTGGCTAGAAATCGATCTAATTTTCCTTCTCTCACCAATTTTTCTATGATATTCTTTAAGTCGAAGCACTCGTTGGTGGAGTGCCCTCGGACTCGATGGTATTCACAATATTCCTTCCGGTTTCCCCCTCCCCTTTTGCCTTTGAGCGGTCGCGCTGGGGGGATTTTCTCTATATGGTAGACTTCTTTGTACACGTGGACTAGGAATGCCCTGAGAGGAGTGTAATTATGGTATTTTTTTATTTTCTCCCCTTGTCGATCTTCTTTCTTTCTGGATTCTTTGTCTTTATCCCGGTAGGAGGCTCCAGATTTTGAGGTTTCTCCCAATCGGGCATTTTCTTCCATATTGATGTATTTTTCTGCTCGTTCCTGTACTTCATCCAAGGAGGTCGGGTACTTTTTTGATATAGATTGGCTGAAAGGTCCTTCTCGTAGGCCGTTGATGAGTCCCATGATGGCGGCCTCTGTGGGTAAACTTTGTATGTCCATGCATGTTTTATTGAATCTTTCCATGTAGTTGCGGAGGCTCTCCCGATCTCCTTGCTTGATCCCCAGTAGACTGGGGGCGTGCTTGGCCTTATCTTTCGTCAAAGTTTGAGATGGATTTTGGAGGTAGGTTGTCGAACCATCTGATTGCCGTCTTCGTGAGGGTTGTTGGAAAAGTTTTACAGCGAACGGCATCTGAGGCATCGGTAAGGTACATTCTGCTTCTGAAATTGCTGAGATGATGGTTAGGATCTGTGGTGCCGTCATATAAAGTCATATCCGGTAGTTTGAAGTCCTTTAGGATCTTGGTTTTCATGATCTCCCTGGTGAATGGATCCTGTTCTTTGCGTGAGCTTTCCTCGGGAGTGATTTGAGGGGGTTTTCGATTTGAGATCGGCTTCTAATTGTAGTAATTTTTCTTCCAATTCTTGTCGTCACCGTACCTCTCTTTGTAGATCCTTTCCGATCTCTCGTTGTTGTTGGGTTTCTTTTTCAAGTTGCTTCAAGCGATCTTGAAGTGCTTCTATTGCTCCCAGGTTTGCTGAATTTTTGTCTCCGTTGGATTCTGGGGTATCTTTTGGTGGGGTGTCCGCATTTTTGTGCGGCGTTCTCTTTTCTAAATCCGAATCGTAGTCGTTGTCATGGTCGTCCGCCATGGTGATGGGATGACTTCCAGTCCCCGGCAACGGTGCCAATGTTCCGAGGGTTACCTGGAACTGTAGGTCGATCTCGGACGAGATCTTCTGTGCTGGTCGGAACCGATGTGTTCGGCTGGTAAATGGCGGTCGGAGCTGGTGCGTCCGACTTGTTTGGATTGAACGTGCTGCTGATCCTCTATCACCGAAGGGTGGGGGGTACCTGCAAGAGACTCCGATGCTTAAGTTAGCCTGGGTATTAAACAGGTGTTATGTAGAATCAGAGTACGAGTTATACCTGGGTGCTCCAGTGTATTTATAAAGGTGAGGTGTGACCTTTTAGATTAGATAAGTTAGTTATCTTATCTTATCTTGATCTTTTGAGTTAAGGTCAGCGTATCTTGAACGGAACCGCCTTTATCTCTATAGGCTTGGGCTGCCTTAGGATTTGAGTCGTGTTCCTCTACCTGGGCCCTTTATTGGGCTCTCTTGTTGTGATCTGGAAGCAAGCATCAACTTAATGCCTTTATCACTTATGAAAAGGCTACAGATCAATGAGATAATACCCACAGATGTAGTTATCAGGCTGGCTGACAAAACTCAAAAATAAGCAGTAGGAGTGGTTGAAAATGTGCTAGTGAATGTTGGAAAATACTTCCTGCCCACAAACTTTGTCATCTTGGACATGGAAGAGAGTCACCTGCACCCAATCATATTGGGAAGACCATTCCTGGCTACAGCCAGAGCACTTATAGATGTGGAGCAAGGGGAGCTAATTTTGAGGATCCATGATGAACAACTCACCTTCAATGTTTTCAAGCCCTCACAAGAAACAGATAAAGAGAACAAAGAACCAAGCAAAGATCACAGTGAGATACTGAAGGAAGAAACAAGTACTGAAGCACAACCAGCACATCTGGGAATCTCCTTAGTTGAGGAACAAGGCAATCAGCAGCTGTCACAGCTCAAAGAAAATCAGGAGGAACCTAAACCACCAGAGCTATATGAGACCAGCAACAAAACCTATTTGGAAGAGGAGGTCACAAAGAGCAAGGCAACATCAAAAGGAACAAAGAAGAAGGTACCAAGGAGGTGGAGGAACAAGAAGATCCCTACAGAGGACTTCTCTCTAGGGGATAAAGTAATCTCAGCTTACTTCCCAGCCATTCCCCCCGATCTCCCCACCATCCCATCTCAGCTACCTAAAGTTTTTACCATCAACAGAGTCCTCTCCATAGAACATGTGGAGATCCTTGATGAAGCCAATGGAGATAGATTTACTGCAAGGGGGGAGGACTTGAAGCACTACCAACCACCCTGATAAAGGCAGAACGTCAAGCTAGTGACGCTAAAGAAGCACTTTATGGGAGGCAACCCATGTTTTACATGCTTTTAAAAATAGTTAATAAATCAAGGTTCATAAAATTCAAATCAACTTGATATGCACTTGAATGAATCATTGTGTGCAATATATAGTGAGGAATAAGTTTGGTGTTCAAGGCACACTAAGAGAACATGAATGTAACCCACATCATGTCATTCTTAGGGGCCTTGAACAAATCTTTTACACCACATGGCACCAAACTAAGTTTGGTGTTGCCAATGTTGCATACATGGATATTCAGTTAATCAGTTGGTTGGCATTCATGAATACTACTTAGTTAGTTATAAACAAAAACTAAAAAAAAAAGGGGTAGTTGTTCCCATTTTTATTTTGCCGCCACTATCCACACAATTAATAATTACACTTTTTCTTGTTTCGTAGGAAAATTGATGGACAATTGTAAGGAGATCCATCCTCCCCGCCAGGAACAACTCAGAGGTGAATCTCAAGAGAGCCACAATGGTACACTGTATACTCAAAGGAGGAGAGATCAAGGTTCATGAACTCATAGCCCACGGCATCAGGAAGAGGGCTGAGAATAGCGATTCTATAGGAAAGTTAGGCTACCCTAGCACTATTTTCCGACTATGCAACAGGGCTGGGGTGGTGTTTGAAGACGAAGACCCCGAGTGGATAAAAGAGGGCATTCCAATTACGGTCCGACGGATGAATGCTGTTGCATCTCCCCTACCTCAACGGAAGCGTAGGAAGAGGCCAGCCCATCAAGTAGTAGAAGGACAAGACCTAGAAGAGCAAGCCCTAGCCACCTTGAACATGCACCAATTACAAGAAGCTATTGATGGCTTATGTAGGCAATATTGGGAAAATAAGAGGCACAGAAGGAGCTCCAACTACAAATGATGAACCGCCAAGAAGAATCATTTTCTAGATGGACGAATCAACAAGGGGAGTGGCAGAAGCAAATGATGGAGCAGCAATTGGAACAAGAAAAACAATGGGGTGAATCTTTCCACAGGATAGAACAAAGGCAAAATGAACAACAAGAATCTGTCCAGAAGCTAATCAACATCCAAGCACATCAAGGTGCACACATACATGAGATGCATCAAAAACAAATAGAACAAGAAGAACTCTTTGACGAGCACAGGGCATTCTTTGAAGGGGTTTACATGAGTGAAAGTGGAAATCATGTATACATGCTAGCAAGGCTTGGATACTTAGTTGGACAGCTACCTAATGTACATCCGGGAATCACAAAATATGACGAAGTGAAGGATGAGTTAGCACGAGAAGAAAGAGTAAGGGTTGAGAAGAGTCATAAATCAGTAAAGAAGGCACTTGAAGACTGGAAAAGAGCCAGACTAGCACAAATGCAAGGAAGCAGAAGTAGACACAAAGAGGACAAACAAGAAGGAGAGCAGGGGCAACCCCATGAGTAAAAGGTGGTGGAGTTCCCTCATTGTCCCATCTTTTTCAAGTTTTAAATAAGGAATATCATGTATGAAATAGAACATGCTTCCATGGTAGTTTAGGATTTTCAATTCTGTTTTTAGTATTCTCATTGCTTAGGTCTGTGATTGCTAGTCAAATTGCCTGTTTTCAATTCTATCTTCCTTATTGTGTTGCTTGCCTCCTTTTTAATCAAATAAAAAGAGAATGTGTGTTATCAAAGACCATAGGGGAGTTCAAGTTGTGGAGTTAGTTCCTAATTTTATGGTGTGATAATAGATTAGCTAAGTTGGTTCACCAATAAAGTGGGAAGGCAACTATCTGTCCTATATCATATGCTTGAAACATACCCCATGAGACTAGCCAAATAACAAGATCCCAATAAAAGAAAAGGAAAAGAAAAATGAAAGTTAAGAATAAAAGAAAAAGAGTAAGAAATAAGGCTAGGCACCAAGGGTTTGAATCTTGAGGGAAGTGTCTGTGGTGTTCCTGTGTAAGGGATTTACTTGGATTAATAAGCTCTTAGGGGTGCCTTATCACTTGGTAACTTGGGTTAACTAACCCGGGATTATCAGCTAAAAGTCCACTATCAAGAGTAACCTTTGCTACAGAACGCTTAGTAACCCAAAGAGGTGCTGGACACCAAGGTCTCAAGAAAGAAAATAACAAACCATGTGCCTGTGGTGTGTATGTATGGGGGAAAGAGACTTGAGGGAGTAAGTCCTTAGGGGTGTCTTAACACCTAGCACCTTGAACCAACTGGTTCGGGAGTACTGGCTGAAAGCTTATCTTAAAGAGTCGCCCCCTCACAGAGCACCTAGTCTAAGAACACAAACAAGCCCTGAAATAACAAAAAGGATCAATGAATAAAAGTCTCATGCGATACAATCAAGTGAGTATTCTAGGACATGATAAAGGTCTGAAAGCCAGTGAAGGAATGAACCTAAGTTACTATGCATGAAACCACCATAAAACTAACGACATGACTTCCATAATAATGACTCATTCCTCTTGGCATTCCATTCATCATTCTCTTGTTCTAGTACTTGCTTAGGGACAAGCAAGCTTTAAGTTTGGTGTTGTAATGCCAGGGCATTTTGGCCAGTTTCACTGACCTTTTCTTTACTGTTTTAGGGTAGTTTCATGCATCTTCTTAGGAAATAAGCAAGTTTTGGGTAAAATTTTACTTACATCTTGATTCAAGCAAACGTGGTGCACTTTACATGATTTCATGAGAATTTTGCATGAATTATATGACAATTTGGATGATGCATGTCTCATGACTTGGATTAGAACTTTGATGCACTTTATTGTTTGATTTCAGGACAAAGGAAGCAAGGAAGAACCACGTTAGCAGCCACGTTAGTCTAACTAACGTGACCACTAACGTGGAATGGGAGCTAGCTTTCAACGTTAATGAGAAAAGTAATTGCCAATAACGTCCTCGAAAGCCATCATAGCCCACGTTAAGAGTCACGTTAACTAAGTTAACGAGAACTCTAACGTAGAAGAAAGAAATAAGGCCAACGTTAGTGACACTCACCTTTGTCACTAACGTTGGACCAAGCTCATAAGTGGCCACGTTAAGAGCCACGTTAACTCAGTTAACGTGGACTCTAACGTTGTGAAGCAAAAGAGAAGCCAACATTAGTGACACTCACCTTTGTCACTAACGTTGGCCAAGCCACAATGAGCCACGTTAGTTGCCACGTTAACTTAGTTAACGTGGAAGCTAACGTGGAGAAAGCAAGTGATCGCCAACATTAGTGACACTTACCTTTGTCACTAACGTTGGGATGTACCACCACAAGCCACTATGAGCAACGTTAGCTCCCGCGTTAACTTAGTTAACGTGGAAGCTAACGTGGATAAAGGAGATGATGAGCCAACGTTAGTGACACTCACCTTTGTCACTAACGTTGGAGATGGCTATCAACACCACGTTAGAAGCCATGTTTCCAAAGGCCCATATCCAAGACTTGAAGAACCAACTAGAAGATCAGAAGAGTAGTATATATAGGGGTAGTTTTGAATTAAAAAAAACTTTTTTGGGGGGAGTTGGAAATTGGAGAACTACTCTCTGTGCACTACTAGTTTTACTTTTCATAATATATTTTCCATCTTTGTTTTCAATTTCCAGAGCTATGAACAACTAAACCTCTTTCATTGGGTTAGGGAGCTCTGTTGTAATTTGATGGATCAATATTAGTTTTCATTATTCTTCTTCTATCTTTTCTCTTGATTTTACTAGAAAGCTTTCAATCTTCATCCAATTGGGTAGTTTTCTTGGAAAAGAAGCTATTCATACTTGGATCTCTTCTGAACCTTGGAAGAGGAATGAAGAGATCATGCTAGAAATGCTTTCTCATGTTGGACCAAATTGGGGTTGGATGGATATGGTGACTATAATTCTACCAACACTTGATTTGGGAATGCATGTGGTATAATCAGTGACCATACTTCATCTCTTCTCTTGAGCAATTGACCAAGGAAGTGGCTATTGATCAAGATTTGAGAGATTGAATTACAAGAAATTGTAATTCGATCACTTAAGGTTGCCAAGGAGATCAATGAACGCATTGATTGAGGAAGAGATGAAAATGAACTTGATCCGGAGAATGCAACATCTCCTAAGCCCAATGAATTCCCCATTTCTGATCTTACCCATTCTCTTTAATTTCTGCAATTTACTTTTATGAGCATCTTCCCCGTTCCCATTTAAGATTCTGCTATTTACTTTCCGCCATTTACATTCAGCTCTTTATTTCCAGCAATTTACATTTTTTGCTATTTACTTTCTCGCCATTTAAATTTTCTGCAAATCTCAAATCAAATTCTGCTTCGCTCAACTAGAACATTCCTCTAATTAAAGTTGCTTGACCAATCAATCCCTATGGGATTCGACCTCACTCTATTGTGAGTTTTTACTTGACGACAATTCGGTATACTTGCTGAAGGAAAATTGTTGAGAGACAAGTTTCTGTGCATCACTTGGTTCTCACTTCCTCTCCTATCTCTCACTTCAATGTCAAATTCTTGTAGCAACAGCACCCACCTGATAAGTTTTGGCTTGGCATCCTGTTTAGTCGTGAGGTACTTGAGAGCAGCATGATCAGTATATACTATAACTTTTGAACCAATCAAGTATTGTCTAAATTTATCAAATGCATATACAATTGCCAAGAGTTCTTTTTCTGTGGTGTTGTAATTTTTTTGTGCCTCATTTAACACCTTGCTTGCATAGTATATAACATGATGCAACTTATCTTTTTTCTGTCCCAATACAGCACCAATTGCAAAATCACTTGTATCACACATAAGTTCAAAAGGCAAGTCCAAATCTAGGGGTGTGATGATTGGTGCTGTAGTGAGTTTATTTTTCAAAGTTTCAAATGCATGCTTTCAACTTTCATCAAAGACAAATGGATTGTCAACCACCAACAAGTTGCATAGTGGTTTAGATATCATTGAAAAGTCTTTAATGAATCTTCTATAAAAACTAGCATGCCCAAGAAAACTTCTCACTTCTTTCACATTGACTGGTTCAGAAAGCTTTTCTATGATCTTTATCTTAGCTTTGTCAACCTCTATACCCTTACTTGAAACCTTATGCTTAAGAACTATACCCTCTGGTATCATGAAATGACATTTTTTCCAATTTAAAACTAAATTTATTTCTTGGCATCTTTTCAAGACAAGAGTTAGATGGTGCAGACAGGTATCAAAAGAGTTACCAAAGACAGAAAAGTCATCCATAAAGACCTCTAAAAATTTTTCTACCATGTCAGAGAATATGGAGAGCATACACCTTTGAAAGGTTGCTGGAGCATTGCATAGCCCAAATGGCATATTCATGTAGGCGAAAATTCCAAATGGACAAGTGAATGAGGTCTTTTCTTGATCCTTGGGGTCCACCACTATCTGATTGTATCCAGAATACCCATCCAAGAAGCAATAGTAAGCATGGCTAGCCAATCTTTCTAGCATCTGATCAATAAAGGGGAGAGGGAAGTGATCCTTCCTTGTGGCATCATTCAGCCTCCTATAGTTAATGCACATCCTCCACCCTGTCACTGTCCTTGTAGGGATTAATTCATTCTTCTCATTGAAGATGACAGTCATGCCTCCCTTCTTTGGCACCACTTGGACTGGACACACCCAATGGCTATCAGAAATTGGGTATATGATTCCAGCATTCCATAATTTCATCACCTCCTTTTGAACAACTTCCTTCATGGTTGGGTTAAGCCTCCTTTGATGTTGTACCACTAATTTTGAGTCTTCTTCTAGCAAGATCTTGTGCATATAAATTGCAGGGCTTATACCCTTGATGTCTTCAATTGTCCATCCTAAAGCTGTCTTATGAGCTTTCAGCACTTCAATCAGCTTTTCTTCATCTTTCATGCTTAAGGATGAATTGATGATCACTGGTAAGGTATCTTCTCCTCCAAGGAATGCATATTTGAGATGAGGAGGAAGGGGCTTCAATTCTTGCTTTGGTGCCTCCTCTGTCTTGTCTTCAGAAGAGATTTTAGTCACTTATTCATCCATGACAGCTTCTAGTTCTTCTTCTTGTTCCTCCTGACTGCTCGTTCTAGGCACTTCTTCCCCCAAGTCTTCTACCATTTCCACTCTCATGTGCTTTTCTTTCTTAGGGGGATATTACATTGCTTTAAAGACATTGATGATCATTTGCTCATCATGTACCCTGAGGATCATTTTACCTTTCTCCACATCAATAATGGCTCTTGCTGTAGCTAAGAAAGGTCGCCCCAAGATAATTGAGTTATGTCCCTCTTCTTCCATGTCTAAGATGACAAAGTCGGCAGGGAAGATGAATTCCCCAACCTTCACCAATAAGTTCTCCACAACCCCATTGGGTATCTTGAGTGATCTATCTGCCATTTGAAGTGACATTCTGGTGGGTTTAACTTTGTCTATTGCAAGCTTTTTCATCACTGAGAGAGGCATCAAATTGATGCTAGCACCTAAGTCACAGAGAGCTCTTTCCAAAGTCATGTTGCCTATGGTGCATGATATGATGAAGCTCCCTGGATCTTTGAGTTTTGGTGGAATGCCTCTTTGAATCATTGCACTACATTCTTGGGTCAAAATCACAGTTTTCTTTTCATTCCAGCTTCTCTTCTTATTGATGAGTTCCTTGAGAAATTTAGCATACAATAGCATTTGCTCTAAAGCTTCAGCAAGTGGTAAGTTGATTTCCAACTTCTTGAAAACTTCCAGGAACTTGGGAAACTGCTGGTCTTTGATCTCCTTTTTCAACCTTTGAGGATATGGCAGAGGAGGAATGTAAGGCTTCACCTCCTTCCTCTATTCTTGTGGATGCTCTTCCATGACTTGTTTTCCCTTTCTTGGAGCTTGTGGCTCTTCCTCCTTCTTCTTGAGCTTCTCCTGGTTTTTTTCTTCAGCTGCTACGTCTTTCTTGCTGCTGACCTTGTCATTTTTCAGAGTTCTTACACTCCTTAATTGGATTGCTTTGAACTCTTCTTTGGGATTTGGAATGGTATCCCTTGGAAAAGCATTGTATGGTCTTTCAGCTTGTCTGGCCAATTGCCCTACTTGTCTTTCAAGATTCCTCATCGTGGCCTCTTAGTTTTTGAATGCCAGGGCTTGATCTTTCATAAGTTTCTCTATCATTATCTCTAGACTAAAGATTCTCTAAGAGTCTGGATTCGGTTGTGATTGTGTGAACTGGGATGGTTGTTGCTGGAAGTTGTTTGAATTAGTTGCAGGGATATTTTGTGGGTACAATATGGATGTGGAGAAGTTATTTTGGTGGTTTTGTGAGTTGTTGTGGGGTTGGTGGTATGTGTTTTGTGGGTTCTTGAATTGGTTAGTGTTATTGGATGAGGGGTTTTGGTTGTTTGTGTTGCGGGAGTTGTTTGAATTGTGGTTCCTTCGCCATGAATTCTGATTATCACCCCACCTCAAGTTGGGATGATTCCTCCATGATGAATTGTATGTATCCCCAAGGAAGTCATTCTGAGAAGATCTTGAGGTGTTATGCATGTACTGAACTTGCTCTGGTTGCTGCTCATAGTTGCATTTCTCAAAAGCTTCTTCACTTTGGCTATATCCATTTGAAGGTTGGCTTGCTATGTTTACTGCAGTCACTTAAAGTCCATCAATTCTCCTTTCCATCATGTCCATTTGTTGTTGAATTTGCTGATGCATCAATTTGTTTTGTGCCAAGATAGCATCCATACCTTCCAGCTCTAACACACCTTTCTTTTGAGCTGGTTGGCATTGCCTTTGATGATTGATTGTTGGTCACAGTATCTATGAGATTCTGGGCTTCTTCAGCTGTCTTCATGAGCTGTACTGAGCCTCCTGTAGAGTAATCCAGGGCCTCTTGAGCTTTTAGAGTCAATCCCTCATATAAATTCTGATGTCTATCACATTTGCTAAACATTTCAGGTGGACACTTCCTGATCAAGGCTTTGTACCTCTCCCATGTCTCATAAAGTGATTCTCCATCCATTTGAGTGAAATTTTGCACTTTTTTCTTAAATTTGATGATTCTCTAAGGTGGGTAGAACTTAGCCAAGAATTTGCTCACCAAATCATTCTAGGTATTGATGCTTTCTTTGGGGAATGTCTCCAGCCATTGAGATGACTTATCCCTCAAAGAGAATGGAAATTGCAGTAACTTGTAGATATCCAGATGCACACCTTTTGTCTTGACTATTTCACATATCCTCAGAAAGACAGATAAGTGTTGATTTGGGTTCTCAAGAGGATCCCCTCCATAAGAACAATTATTTTGCACCAAGGTGATAAGTTGAGGCTTTAACTCAAAGTTATTTCCATGAACATTTGGAGTGAGTATACTGCTCCCACAGTTTCTTGGATTGGGGAAGGTGTAAGATGCTAGAACTCTCCTTGGAGGTTGGCCATTGTTGTTGGCCACCTCTTCTAGTGGATTAGGGAATTTACCATCCATCTCTTGATCTTTCTCTTCTGATTCTTCTTCTCCAATCACTCCCTTCCCTATTACTTTTCTTCTCAATCTCAAGAATGTTCTCTCTGATTCAGAATCAAAAGAGGTGGATGCACCTCTTCTTCCTCCTGGCATACAACACAAACAGACCAAAACACAAACAAAAGACTCTGTTGCTAGAGTGAGTAATAAACCCCAATTTTGTGGTTTATATTGTGTAGAATTTGGGAGGTTTTGTCAATATTTCTCACACTTATTCACTAGAATTGCATGGTTTTGTGTTCTCTTCCTAATATTGCTTCATGATGAAAAACATACTTCTTTTGCCTTAAAAATTGCTATATTTTGATCCTATTCTATTACCATTCGATGCCATGATGTGTTTGTTAAGTGATTTCAGAATTTATAGGGCAAGAATTGCCTAGAAGAGAGAAAGAAAGCATGCACAAGAGGAAGGAACATGAAGATTTGGATTTTTGGAACTTCAGTATGGGCGCGCACGCGCACCTCGTGCGCATGCGTGGATGAGGACAGCTGGAAGTGGTGCGCGTAGATTGGCGCATCCGCGCAGATTAGAGAAATCCACACCGACGCGCACGCGTACATGGCGCGCACGCGTGGATCACAAAAGCAATCGGCACGCACGCACGCATGGTGCGCACGCACGCAAGGCGCGCACGCGCGGAAAGATGCACGTGACCTCATTAAAGGAAATCGTGTCTGGCGATTTCTGAGGCTCAAGAGGCCCAAATTCAAGCTAGTTCTGCAAGGAAAAGACCCAAGGATGCTAGGGGGAAAGGGGGATGAATCATTTTTACTTAGACACAATTTTTAGCTTGTTTTTGGTTCTTGTTCTTCTAGGGAGAGAAACCATTGTTCCTCTCTAGATCTAGCTTAAATTTGATCTTTCCTTGTTTAATTCTGAATTAGATCTTGTTAATTACTAGTTTTAATTTTCTAATTTGAATTTTCTAGTTTAATTTTGTTTGAATCTTGTGTTAGATTTATGATTTCTAGTCAATTGTCATTTTATACCCATCTCATGAATCTTGTGAATCTTGAATTGCTAATGTTACACTGATGATTTCCAGGATTAGTTGTGTTGTTTGAGTGATTGTATGTTGATAATTGTTAGTGGGTACTTGTTAGTTCCAATTTAATTGCAATTTGAATAGGTTTTTTATTAATGCTTACCATGTGCTTTGATGGTGTTTTTACGGAAAAATGAATTTCCAAAACACCCAAAACTCACCGGCAAGTGCACCGGGTCGCATCAAGTAATAAAACTCACGGGGGTGAGGTCGATCCCACAGGGATTGATGGATCAAGCAACTTTAGTGGGTGATTAGTTTAGTCAAGCTAACATTTAAGTGAGATTGGGTGAAATTGTAGCCAACAGAAAGTAAATGACAATGAATTTAAAGTTGCAGAGTGTAAATTGGCGAGTAACTTAAAGAGCAAGAAATGTAAATTGCAAGAATCTTAAATTGCAAGAAAAGTAAAATTGCATTAAATGTAAAGGGGAGTGGGTGCTGGAAATTAAAAGAAAGCAGTAGATCAAGTAACTGGAAAGTTAAATTGCAAGAAGAATAAAAGGAATTAGGATTTGGGATGCACAATTAAACAAGGAAGTAGTAAAATGCAATAGATCTCAACAGAGAAGGAAAATTGCTTAAAGAAGCAAAATAGAAATATAAATTAATTGCAAAATCTAAATGAGAGGTTGAAGATCTCAGGGGTTGGAAGAGACTAGATAACCAAGTCTAGATCTCAACGCCTTCCTAGATCCAAATTTAGAATTCAATTGCAAGAAAAGTAAAGGTCAAGCAGTAGAAGAAAGGAATTCAAATATTGATTTCTCAAAAAGTGCAGTAAATAAAACAGAGAGATCTCAGGGTGAGATTGAAACAAAATTTCCCCAATTCTCAACACCCAAGACTCAAGACAAGTGTAATTGAAATTGAAAACAAGAAAACTAAGAGGAAGAGAATTCAATTCTCCTCTCCGAAACTCAGGAACTCAAAATAATTCAAAACCCAAAAGCTCTCCAAAACTACTCAGCAAAACTAAGAAGGAAAAGCTCCACTAAAACTTAAATCCTAAGCTATTTATACACTTTCTTCAAATGGTTTTCAAGCTTTGAATTGGGCCTTTGCTCTTGATGGAATTGGGTTGATAAAGGCCTTGGTTGATTGCTCTTGGAGTTGGAGAGAAACCCATTGTGAACCGGGCCAAGAATCATAAAAGCTTGAGTAAAAGTTTGAGGCAAACTTTTACTCAAACTTTTTATACCAGCTGCCCTCATTTGCTGCTACCAACGTTTGGGCTAAAGTTTGAGGTCAAACTTTTAGCCAAACGTTGAGTCTCCTTGCATGCCTTGTGGTGCTACTTTGTCCTCTTGTCAACGTTGCCAATTTTATGTCAACTATAGACTATTATATATGGTTGGAAAGCTCTGAATGTCAGCTTTCTAACGCACTTGGAATCACCTCAATTAGACATCTACAACTCAAGTTATACTTCTTTGAAGAGGACAAGGTCGCTGGCTTTGGTGTGCAGCGTTTGAGGCGACGTTTGCCTCAAACGTGGTCGAAAACGCCAGATTTTGGAGACTCAAACACATTGTTCACCCCATACTATTATACATTGTTGGAAATTCCTGGATGTCTACTTTCCAATGCCGTTGGAAGCGCATCATTTGGAGTTCCACAGCTCGAGTTATACTCCGTCGAAGGTGCAGAGGTCAGTTGGCCTCACTGCAAGTTGCCACCATGTTCGTTTATGCACATTTTGGGGCAGTTTTCTCCCTCAATTTTAGTGTCCACCAAGCAGTGCCATATATTCTTGGAAAGCTCTTGATTCCTACTCTCCATTGCTTTTTGAATCACCTCATTTGGAGCTCTGTAGCTCAAGTTATTCATGTTGGAAGTATACCCCTTCAGGCTGTTGTGGCGTGTGGCGCCAACGTTTGCCAAAAAGCTTGAGGCAAACGTTGGCGCAAGCTTTTCTCCTCCAGGGTGTTGGTTTTGTGATGCCAACGTTTGCCAAAAAGTTTGAGGCAAACGTTGGCTCAAGCTTTTTCCTCCAGGGTGTTTTCAATTCTTCCAAAAGTTTGAGCTAAAGTTTGAGGCAAACTTTGGCTCAAACTTTTTTCCTCTGGGATGTTTTCAACTCTTCCAAAAGTTTGAGCTAAAGTTTGAGGCAAACTTTGGCTGAAACTTTTTGTTCTCTCTTGCTCCTAGCCATTCCTTCTTCCTTCAACCTTCTTCAAAACTCTTTTCACCTATCATCAATCAACCAAACACATCAAAGCTATGCTCAAAATCATGAGTTTGTTATTCTTTCATAATATATGACAATTATAGCATAAAATCTCATAAAATTGCATTAATTCATCCATGGTTGATTGAATCAAAGGAAACATGGAAATCTACCCAATTGGCTTGCTTATGGCTTAAGAAAGTGCATAAAACCTATTGAAAACAAAGGAAAAAGCATAGAAAAACATGACATGGTGACATGTCATCATGTTTGATGAACTATTTCCTTTGATTATGGAGTAGTTCTCTTTACTCTTTGCCTAGGCTAAGGGAATTAGGTAAACTTGAGTCATTGGGTCTAATGGATTTGATGATTTGGGAACCCTTAGTGGTCAATTTGAAAGCCATTGACACTAGCCTGCTACTAAGTTAATTGGTAGTTAGGTTGGACCTTATGGGTTGATGTTGACCAAACCATTTAACATACTTCAAGTATAGAAGTAGGCTTAATGAGTTTGGTTCCTCATAATTGTCAAGATATGGTTATTAGACAAGGATAGTGACCCCAATTCCCATGTCTAGCCAAGAGTTGCTTTTATCATTCTTATTTGAAAACCTAAAATCTTGATTGCTTTGTCTTAGTTATAGTTACTTGTTTAGTTTAGAATAGAATTACATTGGATGTTATTTTATAAGTTTGGAATTATTTACATTTTGCTTTAATTGTTTGAATTAGTTTCTTGCATTCCAAGATTACTTGCTTGTTAAGATTCCTAGTTTAATTTCTTGCTCATGACTTACAACCCCGGATTTCTATCCAATGTTGAAGCACATGTTTGTCCATTCCTTGTGAGACGACCCGATGTTTGAATACTTTGATTACTTTTATTGGGGTTGAACTTGTGACAACCAATTCTTTCTAAATTTGATACTCGCGGATCTTTTGTCGGTTGAGGACTATACTTGCAACGCGAAAAATCTTGTGAAATTCCTTATCGACGGTATCCGTGAGCGCATTAAATTTTTGGTGCCGTTGCCGGGGAATGGTTGCAACATATGCCTTGATATTGGTTATGTGAATATGTGAATATTGTAGATAGTTTACTTTCTTTTAATACTTAGCTATAGTTTAGATTTCTTTTGTATCTGTGCTATGACTCCCAAGTTTGATGACTCAGTCTCAACCGAATTCTAGCTTAGCCGAGTTTGACCCTGAGATTGAAAGAACCTTGTTACACACTCGGCAAGCTAGACGGCGGTTGGATTATACGGCTAGTACTTCGGTCTCTGTTGAGGAACATACCGAATCACTAGACGGTACCGAAAGTGACTTGGAGTTCGCTACTTCCAATTCTTCTGTTGGCACTACTAATACATCTCTGCATCCTACACGTGATCCATACATGGCGGAGCCACGACGGATCACTGTGCATGAGCAAGGAGCTCCGGATATCATACTCCAACCTTTGCAAGCAAGGTATCCCAACCTTGATCCAAACTTTGAGTTGAAGAGTAGCTTGATAAATCTACTTCCTAAGTATCATGGGTTGCCAGGTCAAGACCCCATCCGACATCTAAGAGATTTTCAAGTTGCTTGTTCTACGGCTCGAAGGCATGGAGCCGATGAGTTGGCTATTATGGTTTTTGCCTTCCCTTTCTCTCTTGAAGGGCAAGCAAAGATGTGGTTTTATTCACAACCGGATGAGATTGTGACCAATTAGGATTTCTTGAGAAGAGAGTTTCTAGATAATTTCTTTCCACTGGAGAAGAACGACTACATCCGGAAGGAGATTTCGGGTATAATGCAAAAGGACCAAGAGAGTTTGTATGAGTATTGGACTCAGTTCAAGAGGCTATTGGAATCTTGTCCACACCATGGATTGAACACTCACTTGCTCATTAGTTACTTCACCGGAGGTCTTTGTGCAAAAGATAGAAGATTGCTCACCGCTTCTAGTGGCGGTTCCCTTTCAAAAAACAAGACGGAGGGAGAAGCTTTGAAATCGATAAATGATGTTGCCGAGGCTACACAACATGTAAGGGTGAGAAGTAATCCTCTCAAGGGTGTGGTAGAACCATCCCCTTCCGAAGCAAGCTTGACCAAGGTGCTTGGGGACATGACCACTATCCTCACGCAAATACAAAAAGATCAAAAGGAATACTACTCCATCCAAGCCATCCAAGCCCCACCTCAAGTTGCTCAACTTGAAGGCCCTCCTAGAATTTGTGGTTTGTACTCTAGCACCACACATTACACCGATCAATGCCATCAAATTCAAGAGGAGCATGCCCTTGTCGTGGCCAATGTGAATTATAACAACCGTCCGCCCTATCTTTCTCAAGGCCAAAACAACTACTCTCATGGTAGTAATCAAAACCAAGGGTGGAGAGATAATGCACAAGGGAGCAATCAAAACCAAAGATGGAACAACTCTTCTTCTCATTACAACATGAACCAATCTTCATCTCAATACCACCACAACAACAACAACCACCAAGCCAACCAAAATCACCACAACCAAAACCAAAATAACTACACCAAATACCAAGCACCACACCATAGACAACAATCCAACCAATCCTCTTCATCTTCTACCAATCAAGTCGATGAGCTTAGAGCCACTGTGGATAAATACGACGAGGGCTATAAGGCTCAATTCGAGGCCATGAGTGCTCAATTGGCCAATATCACTGATATGATTTCGAAGATGTCCATGTCCTCCTCCAGCAACACCAATCAACCCTCAAGCTCTTCTAGCCTTCCTTTCTCAACGCCATCACTCTACGGTCAGGAACTACATTAGAAGAAATACCTCCTAGGGTCATGGAAGACATTCATGAGGAAGAAGTGGTTGTTGAAGCTCCACATGAAGGAGAGGATGTAGACAAAAGGCATGAGGAAGAAGGAGTAAGCCTTAAGGAACCCAAGAGGAAAGCTATAATGGATGAGTCCATTCCTATCCCATTCCCTTCCTTGGTGAAGAAAGCAAAGAAGACCCCGGAATTTGATTTGAACATGATTCAAGTGTTCAAGAAAGTTGAGGTAACCATACCACTTCTTGATGTTATCCAACAAATTCGGAAGTATGCAAAATTTCTGAAAGACTTGTGTACACACAAGGATAGGATAGGAGAGTTGGAGACATTATCCTTGGGTAGTTCAATTTCTTCCTTGATGGAACCTATTCCAAAGAAATGTGGTGACCCGGGACCTTGTTTGGTGTCTTGTTGTATTGGTGGGCGCACTTTTCATGACTGCATGTGTGATCTAGGAGCTTGGGTAAGCATCATGCCACTTTCTATCTTTGTGCGGTTGAATCTAGCTCCATTAAAGAAGTCGGCGGCGAAGTTTGCCTTAGCCGATAAAAGTGTGATTACTGTGATGGGAATAGTAGAAGATGTACTTGCGGCAATCAAGGACTTGGTCTTTCTGGTTGACTTTTACATCCTTGAAATGCCTCCAATAGAAAATAGAAGCTCATCCTCCGTTCTACTTGGTAGACCTTTCCTTAAGACCTCTAAATTCAAGTTAGATGCCTTTACCGGCACATATTCCCTTGAGGTTGGAGACAAGACTATCAAGTTCAATTTAGAAAATGCCATGAAGCATCCTCCCGAAGAGCATTCCGTTCTCCGATGTGATGTAATCGATGAAGTGGTAGCAGAAGTGCGAGAAGAAGACCACAACAAGCTATGCTACCCTATTATTGAAGAGATGGATGACCAAGAGGATGAACAAGAGAAAGTTATTGTGAATGAACTCCGTGAGCTTAATGAAAAGGAACGTCAGCTTAAGGCAAAGAGTGAATTGAAGCCTCTTCCATCCCATTTGAAGTATGCTTTCTTAGAGGACAACCAAAAGTTTTCAGTCCTTATTGCTAGTGAGCTTTGTAGTAAGGAAGAAGAAAAGCTCCTAGATGTCCTAAGAAAGTACAAGAAGGCAATTGGTTGGAGCCTAGCCGATATTGTGGGGATTGACCCTTGGAAGTGCATGCATCGTATATTTCTCCAAGAGGGAGCTAGGTGATGACATGTCATCATGTCATGTTTTTCTATGCCTTTTTCCTTTGTTTTCAATAGGTTTTATGCACTTTCTTGAGCCATAAGCAAGCCAAGTGGGTAGATTTTCATGCTTCCTTTGATTTAATCAACCATGTATGAATTCATGCTATTTCATGAGGTTTTATGCTAAAATTGTCACATATTATAAAAGAATGAATATCTCATGATTTTGAGCATAGCTTTGATGTGTTTGGTTGATTAATGATAGGTGAAGAAGGCTTGGAGAAAGGGTGAAGCAAGAAGGAATGGCTAGGAGTAAAGAGAGGACAATGGAATAAGTTGAACCAGGAAGCAAAAACTTTTGGGTGAAAAGTTAGCCTCAAAGTTAGACCCCTGACTTGGAGGCTAACGTTGGCACATGAAATTCACAAGGGGAGGAGCAAAAGTTTGTGCCAACGTTAGCCCCCTAACTTTGAGGCTAACGTTGGCGCCACACACCACAACAGCTTGGAAGGGTATACTTCAAACAAGAATAACTTGAGCTACAGAGCTCCAAATGAGGTGATTCAAGAAGCATTGGATAGTAGGAATCAAGAGCTTTCCAAGCATATATGTCACTGCATGGTGGACACTAAAATTGAGGGAGAAAACTGCCCCGCAATGTGCATAAATGAACATGGTGGCAACATGCAGTGAGGCCACTTGACCTCTGCACCTTCGATGGAGTATAACTCGAGTTGTAGAGCCCCAATTGATGTGCTTACAAAGGCATTGGAAAGTAGACATTCAGGGCTTTCCAACAATGTATAATAGTATGGGGTGGACAATACGTTTGAGCCTCCAGAACTGGTGTTTTCGCCAACGTTTGAGGCAAACGTTACCTCAAACGCTGCACACCAAAGCCAGCGACCATGCCCTCTTCAAATGATCATAACTTGAGTCGTAGATGTCCAATTGAAGTGATTCCAAGTGGGTTAGAAACCTGACATTCAGAGCTTTCCAACCATATATGATAGTCTATATTGGGCATAAAATTGGCAACATGACAAGAAGACAAAGTTGGCGCCATAAATGTGCATAAGGGAGGCCAACGTTGGAACAAAAGTTAGACCCCTAACTTTTGCTCTAACTTTTGCACCAACTTTTGCAAACTCAACCCGGTTCAATTCGGTTCCTCTTCAAACTCCAAGAGCAATCAACCAAGGCCTTTATCAACCCAATTCCATCAAGAGCAAGGGCCCAAATGATCATCACTCAAAGGCACAAGAAATAGATAAAATAGGAATTTCATTTAATTGTAATTTGTTTTTAATTTCATTTTCATTTCCATTTTGTAAAGCCTATATAAGGCATCATTTTCATATTTGTGAGGAAGGCTGGCTCCACTAGGGAGCACTAGAATTTGAGAGCTCTCTTTAATTTTCTTTGTTTTGAATCTTGGGTGGAGAATTGAAGGTGTTCTGTTTCCTTCTCCCTCTGAGATTTCTCTTTGTTTTTCTTGCTGCTTTTAATTCACTGCACTTCAAAATTTCAATTCTGTTTTGATTCCCAGCATCCAATTTCCTTTATTCTTCCTGCAATTTAAATTTCCAGTTGCGTGATCTATTGCTCTCTTTAATTTCCAGCACCCTCTCCCCTTTACATTTCATGCAATTTAAGTTTCTGCAATTTACATTTCTTGCTCTTTAAGCTTCTGCCCATTTACATTCTGCAACTTTAATTTCCCTGCAATTTTTACATTCTGTTGCTCAACTTCACACAATTCACTAAATGTCAGCTTGACTAATCCAATCACCCACTAAAATTGCTTGATCCATCAATCCCTGTGGGATCGACCTCACTCCCGTGAGTTATTATTACTTGATGCGACCCGGTGCACTTGCCGGTTAGATTTGTGTGTTTTGGGAGAAATTTATTTTTCACCAAAATACTCATCAAGTTTTTGGCGCCGTTGCCGGGGATTGATTTAGATCAACAATGATTATGTGGGTGAGAAGTCTAGATCAAGCATTTTCTTTATTTTTGTTTTCTGTTTCAAAGTGAAACCAAGGTGTTTGAGTTTTTGCCTCACTAAGAAATTCTCATCTCTGGGCATGAAGAGAACCTCCCTGGGCACCAAAAGTTTGCGCCAACGTTAGCCCCCTAACTTGGTGGCTAACGTTGGCACATGAAATTCACCCCTGGGCACCAAAAGTTTGCGCCAACGTTAGCCCCCTAACTTGGTGGCTAACGTTGGCACATGAAATTCACCCCTGGGCACCAAAAGTTTGCGCCAACGTTAGCCCCCTAACTTGGTGGCTAACGTTGGCACATGAAATTCACCCCTGGGCACCAAAAGTTTGCGCCAACGTTAGCCCCCTAACTTGGTGGCTAACGTTGGCACATGAAATTCACCCCTGGGCACCAAAAGTTTGCGCCAACGTTAGCCCCCTAACTTGGTGGCTAACGTTGGCACATGAAATTCACCCCTGGGCACCAAAAGTTTGCGCCAACGTTAGCCCCCTAACTTGGTGGCTAACGTTGGCACATGAAATTCACCCCTGGGCACCAAAAGTTTGCGCCAACGTTAGCCCCCTAACTTGGTGGCTAACGTTGGCACATGAAATTCACCCCTGGGCACCAAAAGTTTGCGCCAACGTTAGCCCCCTAACTTGGTGGCTAACGTTGGCACATGAAATTCACCCCTGGGCACCAAAAGTTTGCGCCAACGTTAGCCCCCTAACTTGGTGGCTAACGTTGGCACATGAAATTCACCCCTGGGCACCAAAAGTTTGCGCCAACGTTAGCCCCCTAACTTGGTGGCTAACGTTGGCACATGAAATTCACCCCTGGGCACCAAAAGTTTGCGCCAACGTTAGCCCCCTAACTTGGTGGCTAACGTTGGCACATGAAATTCACCCCTGGGCACCAAAAGTTTGCGCCAACGTTAGCCCCCTAACTTGGTGGCTAACGTTGGCACATGAAATTCACCCCTGGGCACCAAAAGTTTGCGCCAACGTTAGCCCCCTAACTTGGTGGCTAACGTTGGCACATGAAATTCACCCCTGGGCACCAAAAGTTTGCGCCAACGTTAGCCCCCTAACTTGGTGGCTAACGTTGGCACATGAAATTCACCCCTGGGCACCAAAAGTTTGCGCCAACGTTAGCCCCCTAACTTGGTGGCTAACGTTGGCACATGAAATTCACCCCTGGGCACCAAAAGTTTGCGCCAACGTTAGCCCCCTAACTTGGTGGCTAACGTTGGCACATGAAATTCACCCCTGGGCACCAAAAGTTTGCGCCAACGTTAGCCCCCTAACTTGGTGGCTAACGTTGGCACATGAAATTCACCCCTGGGCACCAAAAGTTTGCGCCAACGTTAGCCCCCTAACTTGGTGGCTAACGTTGGCACATGAAATTCACCCCTGGGCACCAAAAGTTTGCGCCAACGTTAGCCCCCTAACTTGGTGGCTAACGTTGGCACATGAAATTCACCCCTGGGCACCAAAAGTTTGCGCCAACGTTAGCCCCCTAACTTGGTGGCTAACGTTGGCACATGAAATTCACCCCTGGGCACCAAAAGTTTGCGCCAACGTTAGCCCCCTAACTTGGTGGCTAACGTTGGCACATGAAATTCACCCCTGGGCACCAAAAGTTTGCGCCAACGTTAGCCCCCTAACTTGGTGGCTAACGTTGGCACATGAAATTCACCCCTGGGCACCAAAAGTTTGCGCCAACGTTAGCCCCCTAACTTGGTGGCTAACGTTGGCACATGAAATTCACCCCTGGGCACCAAAAGTTTGCGCCAACGTTAGCCCCCTAACTTGGTGGCTAACGTTGGCACATGAAATTCACCCCTGGGCACCAAAAGTTTGCGCCAACGTTAGCCCCCTAACTTGGTGGCTAACGTTGGCACATGAAATTCACCCCTGGGCACCAAAAGTTTGCGCCAACGTTAGCCCCCTAACTTGGTGGCTAACGTTGGCACATGAAATTCACCCCTGGGCACCAAAAGTTTGCGCCAACGTTAGCCCCCTAACTTGGTGGCTAACGTTGGCACATGAAATTCACCCCTGGGCACCAAAAGTTTGCGCCAACGTTAGCCCCCTAACTTGGTGGCTAACGTTGGCACATGAAATTCACCCCTGGGCACCAAAAGTTTGCGCCAACGTTAGCCCCCTAACTTGGTGGCTAACGTTGGCACATGAAATTCACCCCTGGGCACCAAAAGTTTGCGCCAACGTTAGCCCCCTAACTTGGTGGCTAACGTTGGCACATGAAATTCACCCCTGGGCACCAAAAGTTTGCGCCAACGTTAGCCCCCTAACTTGGTGGCTAACGTTGGCACATGAAATTCACCCCTGGGCACCAAAAGTTTGCGCCAACGTTAGCCCCCTAACTTGGTGGCTAACGTTGGCACATGAAATTCACCCCTGGGCACCAAAAGTTTGCGCCAACGTTAGCCCCCTAACTTGGTGGCTAACGTTGGCACATGAAATTCACCCCTGGGCACCAAAAGTTTGCGCCAACGTTAGCCCCCTAACTTGGTGGCTAACGTTGGCACATGAAATTCACCCCTGGGCACCAAAAGTTTGCGCCAACGTTAGCCCCCTAACTTGGTGGCTAACGTTGGCACATGAAATTCACCCCTGGGCACCAAAAGTTTGCGCCAACGTTAGCCCCCTAACTTGGTGGCTAACGTTGGCACATGAAATTCACCCCTGGGCACCAAAAGTTTGCGCCAACGTTAGCCCCCTAACTTGGTGGCTAACGTTGGCACATGAAATTCACCCCTGGGCACCAAAAGTTTGCGCCAACGTTAGCCCCCTAACTTTGAGGCTAACGTTGGCGCCACACACCACAACAGCTTGAAGGGGTATACTTCCAACAAGAATAACTTGAGCTACAGAGCTCCAAATCAGGTGATTCAAGAAGCATTGGAAAGTAGAAATCAAGAGCTTTCCAAGCATATATGGCACTGCATGGTGGACACTAAAATTGAGGGAGAAAACTGCCCCACAATGTGCATAAATGAACATGGTGGCAACATGCAGTGAGGCCACTTGACCTCTGCACCTTCGATGGAGTATAACTCGAGATGTAGAGCCCCAATTGATGTGCTTCCAAAGGCATTGGAAAGTAGACATTCAGGGCTTTCCAACAATGTATAATAGTATGGGGTGGACAATACGTTTGAGCCTCCAGAACTGGCGTTTTCGCCATAAATCACCCAAAAGGAGAAGCTAAATAAAAAAAATCAAAAGCTTGTTTCAAGGAAGAAATATAAAAGAAAGATTTCATAAATTAAGCTAAATGGAAGCATCAATCATTTACATTTCTTTTGTGATTGTAGCATGCTTAGAAAACTAGCTTACCATGAACATTGAGTTGCTATTCTTCTTACCTTGGATTGTCAATCTTTAGTGCATGATTCATTTCTTGCTTGGGGACAAGCAAGGTTTAAGTTTGGTGTTGTGATGACATGTCATCATCAAAGGCACAAGAAATAGATAAAATAGGAATTTCATTTAATTGTAATTTATTTTTAATTTCATTTTCATTTCCATTTTGTAAAACCTATATAAGGCATCATTTTCATATTTGTGAGGAAGGCTGGCTCTGCTAGAGCATTAGGAGTAGAGTAGAATAGAAAGTCTCCTTTGATACACTTTTAATTTTCTGCAATTGTCATTTTCTAATATTGAATTCAGTTTTCTGAAATCTCAGTTTCTACAAGTCTTTGCTACACTTTTCTTTCCTGCAAGTTAAATTTCCTCTACGCTTTGATCTATTGCTCTCTTTAATTTCCAGCACCCTCTCCCCTTTACATTTCATGCAATTTAAGTTTCTGCAATTTACATTTCTTGCTCTTTAAGCTTCTGCCCATTTACATTTTGCAACTTTAATTTCCCTGCAATTTTTACATTCTGTTGCTCAACTTCACACAATTCACTAAATGTCAGCTTGACTAAACCAATCACCCACTGAAATTGCTTGATCCATCAATCCCTGTGGGATCGACCTCACTCCCGTGAGTTATTATTACTTGATGCGACCCGGTGCACTTGCCGGTTAGATTTGTGTGTTTTGGGAGAAATTTATTTTTCACCAAAATACTCATCACTAGGCCGGTTAGGCAACCGCAAAGAAGACTCAACCCGACCATCTTTGATGTGGTAAAGAAGGAGGTCACTAGACTGCTTGATGCGTGTATCATATACCCAATTTCTGACAGTGAGTGGGTGAGCCCGGTCCAGGTTGTTCCCAAGAAATCAGGCATCACTGCGGTTAAAAAGGATGATGGTGAAGTGGTCACCAAGAGAGTACAAAATGCGTGGAGAGTGTGTATTGATTATAGAAGATTGAACGCCGTTACAAGAAAGGATCACTACCCTTTTTCCTTTATCGATCAGATGTTGGACTGTTTGGCGGGTAAATCCCATTATTGCTTTCTTGATGGATTCACTGGTTACTTCTAGATTCACATTGCTCCTGCAGATCAGGAAAAGACCACATTTACTTGCCCTTTTGGCACCTTTGCCTACAAAAGGATGCCATTTGGACTATGTAATGCACCTGCTACCTTTCAGCGGTGTATGACCAATGTCTTTTCCGATCTAATGGAGAATTGTCTGGAAGTCTTTATAGATGACTTCAGTGTTTATGGAACTTTATTTGGTTGTTGCTTAGAGAACTTGGCCAAGTTCTTAGCTGGATGTGTTGACACTAACCTTGTCTTGAATTTTGAAAAATGTCACTTTATGGTAAGGCAAGGTATAGTGTTAGGACATGTGGTATCTAGTGAAGGCATTTCTGTAGACCCGGCCAAGGTCGTTGTTATCACCACTTTACTTCACCCCTCATCTGTGAGGGAGGTCTGCTCGTTTTTGGGACATGCAGGATTTTACAGGCGCTTTATCGAAGATTTCAGCAAAATTGCTTTCCCATTGTCGCGCCTACTCCAAAAATATGTGGATTTTGAGTTTGACAGTGCATGTGTGAAAGCATTTGAAGAGTTAAGGAGAGTTCTCACCACGGCACCGACTTGTGCGAGGCCCCAACTGGACGCTGCCATTCGAGATAATGTGCGATGCGTCAAACCATGCTGTAGGTGCCGCGCTTGCACAGCGCGATGGTAAACTCCCTTATGTCATTGCTTACTCTTCTAAAATACTAGATGCAGCACAATCCAACTATACCACTACGGAAAAGAAACTCCTAGCTATTGTCCATGCTTTAGATAAATTCAGATCTTATTTGCTACGGTCCAAAATAGTGGTATACACGGATCATGCAGCTTTAAAGTACTTATTGACAAAGAATGAGTCAAAACCTAGACTCATACGTTGGATCTTGCTTTTGCAAGAATTCGACATTGAGATTAGGGACTGGAGTGGGTCTCAAAACTTAGTTGCGGATCATTTAAGCTGCCTTGAAAATTTAAAATTTGACCTATTTCCGATCAATGACTCATTCCCATTGGATAGTTTGCATGCTGTGTCGGATAGCTTTCCTTGGTTTGCCCCAATGGCGAACTACTTGGTTGCGAAAATCTTCCCTCCCAACTTTTCTAAAAACCAAAGGGACAAGTTGAGGAGTGACTCCAAATACTACATTTAGGATGACCCTCACTTGTGGAAGAGAGGCGTAGACCAAGTAATTCGAAGATGTGTGCCAAAGTCTGAAATTCAACCTATTCTTGAAGCTTGCCATTCGTCCGAATGTGGTGGCCACTTTGGCCCACAAAGGACAGCTAAAAAGGTGTTGGATTGTGGATTCTGGTGGCCAACCTTATTCAAGGATGCTAACCGATTTTGTGTGTCTTGCCATCAGTGTCAGAAGTCGGGAAACATGTTCGAAAGGGATGAGATGCCTCAGCAACCTATGTTGTTCTGTGAGATATTTGATGTATGGGGCATTGACTTTATGGGACCGTTTCCCAACTCAAGTGGGTATCTATATATTCTGTTAGCAGTTGACTACGTGTCAAAGTAGGTAGAAGCAATACCTACCCGTCTTGACGACGCCAATACCGTCATTTCTTTTATTAGAAATCACATTCTATGCCGTTATGGGTCGCCACGAGCAATTGTTAGCGACCAAGGACCCCACTTTTGTAACAGGAAAGTAGAGGCACTGCTCAAGCACTATGGGGTATTGCATAAGGTTGCCATTGCTTATCACTCTCAGACCAACGGGCAAGCGAAAGTGTCCAACCGAAAGATTATGAGAATCTTGGAGAAAGTGGTCAATCCACAAAGGAAGGATTGGAGCCTCCGGTTAGGAGATGCACTGTGCGCGTGCACGCCGGTGGTATATTTCATACACTTGGGCCAAAAACACGAGAGTCATGCCCATTTTATGCCCATTTCGTGCTAAGCACCCACGCGCCAGTGTACGTGCCGCCTGTGCGCCCCTTGCAAATTGGCTATCGACGCGCAAGCGCACTGTGCGCACGCACGCCGATGGTGCCATATGAACTCCCTGGTGTAAAAACCAGAGAGTTGTGCCTTACTTGTGCCTAGTTTATGCCCGCATGGATGCATCAGCGCTGGTCTCCAATTCACTCAGGCACGCGTCCGCGTACTGTGCGCGCCCGCGCACCTGCGCTGCATGCCAACTCTGGTACATATTACCTGAGAGTTGTGCCCATTTCGTGCCAACTATGTGCCAGGGGCCCAACTGTATTCACGTGTTCGCGCCAATGATGCGTATGCGTCCCTCGCTCCACCTTCACCGACGCGCTAGCGCACTATGCGCGCGCGCCGGTTGCGCGAACCAGTTTTAAAGCTGGCACTTCCTGTTCTGTCCCTCTCCCACCCTCTTTCTTATTTCTTTCTTCTTCCTACTCCATTACCTCTCTTCTCTTCTTCTTCTTCCACAATTCACCACCACCGTCTTCGGCTACTTACCGGCGACCACCACCACTTCCGGTGGCCCTATATCTCTTCTATCTCTTTCTCATTTTCACAACAAGAAAATTCTACCTTGATTCTTTTACACTTCTCAAGGTTCTACTTCTTCCATATCTCATCTATTACTTTCTTTGTATAATCCCTTCTTCTAGTTAGATTTTTCTTGTTGATTTACTTATTTTCTCTTTTAGTTGCATGTTTATACTACTTGCTTTGAACTTGAATTCTAATTTGCTTTGATGGTTCTTCTTGTTGTTTTTCATTATCTTTGTCAATAAGTGATGTTATGTGATGATTGCTATTTCATTTTGGGCTTCTAATTGGTTGAATATCTCATAATTGCTTATTGCTTGTTAACTGCATGCCAAGTATTCAAGGAAATGCACATATGCAATTTTGGTTTATTCTAGTCATATATCTTCAATTTGGTGCTTCCTCCTCATTCACTTGCTTTCTTCTAGGTGCATTGAATCCACTTTGCTTATTACTTGCTAATTAGATACTCATTGAACATGACTTGCTCTTTGTTATGGATGCATGAGATTATTCTTTTCATGCCATATTGCATGCTTCACTCCCTCTTCATCACATGCCAAGTGTTGTGACCCATGTCTCTATGATTACTTTGTTGTAATATTTCTTTTGGGCACTATCTTTCACTTGCATGTTTTTGTTGTGATGATTTTTTGGGTTTAATGTTTTTCTTTTTTTCCTTCTTTTTTCAGGATGGCCACCAAGAAAGGCAAGGAGAAAGCTTCAAGGAAACCGGCTGCAAAGAGGGCACCCCAAAGGTCAAACTCTAAGGCGCACTCTTCATTAAGAGCCAAACCCCTATCTAAGAAGGTGAAGGCACCCGCTCCTATTGATGAAAATGAGAAGAGCAAACCGGCAAAGGATTCTTCAAGATTCCCCAATTGCTTCTGTGAACTTGTGTTCCCCGCCATGGTTGAGAGGAACTATCATGCTGAGCATCTACTTGCCCCCTCGGAAAAGGTTGCTCCTTGTATTCTACCCCGCATTGAACGACGAGGATGGGAGTTTCTTCTGAGAAAACTATAAGAGGTCAACCTCTCATGGGTGGTAGAATTCAACACTAACTACCATCTTCCCTCTCTTCAATCGGTATACGTGCGCCAGAAGCAAATCTCAGTTTCAGAAGAGGCTATTCAGCATGTGTTTAATGTCTTACTAGTACCAAGTGATATGGATGGCTACCAAGAGGTCTTACATCAGCGAGAAAAGTTTGGATTTGATTGGGACTCGATTCTCTGAGTCATTGCTGAACCAGAGGCATTTTGGACCCATAGTCGACTCCGGTTGAGGCCCAAGTGCATTGACGCACGTTTCCTCACTTTAGAAGCTAGAGCTTGGGCCCAAATCCTATCCCACTATGTGCTACCTAGCACCCACAAGTCGTCCTTCACGACAGATCTCGCTTTGCTTGTTTGGTGTGTTCTCACGGAAAGACCGGTGAACATTCCGCCTCTTGTTAATAAAGCGATGGGTCAAGTCCACGCCCGTGGTAATTTGCCATTTCCAGGATTGGTATCTAATTTAGTTGCTACTGCAGGTGTTCCTTGGGAAGACATGGACACGAAGGCTATAATTCCGGCTAAGGGCGACGTGTTCCCAAGCGAAAAATACTTACATCTTCCCATGAACAACCCAAGCCTTGACATAGCCCTTCCATCTACTATTCCTTCCACCTCATCATCACAACCACGGCAAAGATCCACCCATCAAAGGATAGAAGATCTACACCGGAAGATTGATAGATGTGAGCGGTGCAACCAACGCCGATACACTTACATCAAGAAGCTTCTGCGTTGTGTTACCCCTAGCATGGAGGAACCCGAGATATTCACATCCACCTCAAACCCAAGTGATGGGAACTCTGATGAAGGGGATAGTGAAGGTTCCGGTCCCGACCGTCCTTTGCGCATTGTTGGTAGCACGGAGGACCGTGCTAAATTCTAAGTGTGGAGAGGTCGTTCGACCGATCTCCATGGGTAACAATCTCTTCCTTTCAACACCTAAGGATTTATCTTTTGCTTAGTAGTTAGTACATTGCATGTGTGGTTAGTCTTGCTTGTAAATACTCCTTGCATGATAGTTAGTTTCTATAGAGTTACTTGGTCAAAATAATGACTTCTTCCCCATGAAACTGTAATTTCGGGGTATCCTACCAATTTTGAAAAAATTTTTTTACGGCAAACTTGCTTCGAGAATGTATTTTAGAACATAGTGATTGAGCTAAGAACACAAGCATGCGAGTTTTGAGCCTATTGTATGGTTATATCTTCTAACCACTATTTCCCATTCTTGTGTGCATTATTCTTTCTCTATGATTGTAATCCTTACTTTGTCTGATTCTATATGTCCATTACTTTGTGTATGAATGCATTTACATGATTGAGGCCATCATTTCAATAGTCACTTTCCTAAATGGCCTTAACCCTTTTATCTACCTTTGCTAATTAATTTTGAGCCCATGATAAACCCCTTTTGTTCTTAAATAGAGCACATCAACAACCCCAAGCGAAAAATAATGAATGTCCCTAGATTTGGATCCTTGATTAGCTTAGGTAAGTGGAGGTGTGTATCATTCAATTGGGAGGATGTACTTGGGAACTTAGGTAGATGTAAAGGTGTGTATTTGTAATTGAATTTGAAAATTCTGGGATTTGTGAACATACTCATGTATTGAATGATTGAACCATATGCATTGAACCTTTGTACATGAAACCCCAAGAAAAAGGGGACCAAAAAGAATTTTTTTTTTGTGTGTTGGTGCACGAAATTGTGATCTCCAGGCTCAAACAAATCCAGGTAATGGCTCCAAAGCTTGGTGCTCTGATCTTAATTCATGATTGTCACAACTTCGATACAACTAACCAGCAAGTGCACTGGGTCGTCCAAGTAATACTATACTAAAAACAATGTCAAAAAGCATATAAATTATCCGCTCATCATGTGTATATGAGTATGTAAGAAAAAAAATAGAAAAAAAAAATATATATATATATAGAAGAAATAAAAATAGAAAAAGAGGAAGCAATGAAAGGGGACAAGGATGCCCCAAGACAAGGTAATGCATGAGTATGCAAAAAGGTGAAACCCGTAGGGAGCTAGATATTGTATTATAGTTGTATAGGTTGTTCTATGTGTCTAGTGGGATCCTAAGTTAACCAAGGATTCAAATTTTAAGCTCATTTGACCATATACACCCTTACCTTCACCCTAGCCCCATTACAACCCATAAATAAGACCTCATGATACTTGTAAGCATGCATTAAGTAATTGTTGATTGTTAGATGAAAGACAAATCTTGGAAAGCATGATTAGGAGAGGATTGAGTGACGAACCCTATACACTCGAGCGAATAGAGCGGATACACTTCCCGTGAGGGTTCGATGCTCAACTCCTTGTTCCTGGCTTTCACAAGCGTTCATCTAACAAGTTATATGCACTTCATAGTAATGTTCAATTTGGTAGGATTTATGAACTACATATCATTTTCACCCCGTATGCTCATATGTGTTCTTGGAGGATAGATTTACCCTTGACCATGTAGATAGATGATTTTACTTTAGTTGCATGCATTCATTTAGGAAATTTGCATTTCATAAACCCTTTCTTACCATGATCTTTGGTCTTTTTATTTTAAGCATGAGGACATGCTTCATTTAAGTATGCAGAGATTTGATAAACCCCAATTTGTAGTTTATATTGTGTAGAATTTGGGGGATTTTGTCAATATTTCTCACACTTTTCACTAGAATTGCATAGTTTTGTGTTCTGTTCCTAATATTGCTTCATGATGAAAAATATGCTTCTTTTGCCTTAAAAATTGCTATGTTTTGATCCTCTTCTATTACCATTCAATGCCATGACATGTTTGTTAAGTGATTTCAGAATTTATAGGGCAAGAATGGCCTAGAAGAGAGAAAGAAAGCATGCACAAGAGGAAAGAACATGAAGATTTGGATTTTGGGAACTTCAGCATGGGCGCGCATGCGCACCTCACGTGCACGCGTGGATGAGGACAGCTGGAAGCGGCGCGTGTAGATTGGCACTTCCGCGAGGATTAGAGAAATCCACACCAACGTGCACGCGTACATGGTGCACACGCGTGGATCACAAAAGCAATCGGCGCGCACGCACGCATGGCGCACACGCGCGGAAAGCTGCACGTGACCTCATTAAAGGAAATCATGCCTCGCAATTTCTGAGGCTCAAGAGGCCCAAATTCAAGCTGGTTCTGCATGAAAAAGACCCAAGGATGCTAGGGGAAAAGGGGGGATCAATCATTTTTACTTAGACATAATTTTTAGCTACTTTTAGGTTCTTGTTCTTCTAGGGAGAGAAACCCTTGTTCCTCTCTAGATCAAGATTTAATTTGATCTTCCCTTGTTCAATTATGAATTGAATCTTTTTAATTACTAGTTTTAATTGTTTAATTTGAATTCTCTAGTATAATTTTGTTTGAATCTTATGTTAGATTTATGATTTCTAGTCAATTATCATTTTATACCCATCTCATGAATCTTGTGAATCTTGAATTGCTAACGTTACATTGATGATTTCCATGATTAGTTGTATTATTTGAGTGATTGTATGTTGATAATTGTTAGTGGGTACTTGTTAGTTCCAATTTAATTGCAATTTGAATAGGTCTTTTATTAATGCTTACCAGGTGTTTGATGAAATGTTTCCTTTGATTATGGAGTAGTTCTCTTTACTCTTGGCCTAGGCTAAGGGAATTGGGTAAACTTGAGTCATTGGGTCTAATGGATTTGATGATTTGGGAACCTTAGTGGTCAATTTGATAGCCATTGACACTAGCCTACTACTAAGTTAATTGGTAGTTAGGTTGGACCTTATGGGTCGATGTTGACCAAGCCATTTAACATACTTCAAGTATAGAAGTAGACTTAATGAGTTTGGTTCCTTGTAATTGTCAAGATATGGTTATTAGACAAGGATAGTGACCCCAATTCCCATGTCTAGCCATGAGTTGCTTTTATCATTCTTATTTGAAAATCCAAAATCTTGATTGCTTTGTCTTAGTTATAGTTACTTGTTTAGTTTAGAATAGAATTACATTGGATGTTATTTTATGAGTTTGGAATTATTTACATTTTGCTTTAATTGTTTGAATTAGTTTCTTGCATTCCAAGATTACTTGCCTGTTAAGATTCCTAGTTTAATTTCTTGCTCATGACTTACAACCCCGGATTTCTAACCAATGTTGAAGCACATGTTTGCCCATTCCTTGTGAGATGACCCGAGGTTTGAATACTTCGGTTACTTTTATTGGGGTTAAACTTGTGACAACCAATTCCTTCTAAATTTGATACTCGCAGATCATTTTTCGGTTGAGGACTATACTTGCAATTCGAAAAATCTTGTGAAATTCCTTATCGACGGTATCCATGAGCGCATCAGTGAGGTTAAGGTTAGCATAAAAAAAATCTCAAGCAGTTAGTGTGCTTAACAAAAATAAAGAAAAATGCTTAATCTAGAGTATGACCTACTTAATCATTGCCAATCTAAATCAATCCCCGTCAACGGCGCCAAAAACTTGATGGGGGAATATTGATTCCACACAAACTAACCGGCAAGTGTACCGGGTCGCATCAAGTAGTAAAACTCACAAAAGTGAGGTCGATCCCATAGGGATTGATGGATCAAGCAATTTTAGTTTGGTGATAAATTTAGTTAAGCTAACAGTTGGTAATTTGAGTGAAAAGTGACTGACAGAATGTAAGTTGCTGGAAAATGAAAGTGTAGAATGTAAAGTGACAAAACCTAAACGGCAAGAAACTTAAATTGCTGAAACTCAAAGAGCAAGAAACTAAAAGAGCTGAAACTTAAATCGCAAGAAATGTAAATAACTGAATCTTAGAGTGCAAGAAATTTAAATTTGAAGAATCTAAATTGCAAGGAAACTTAAATTGCATGAATTAGAAAGAGGAGTGGGTGTAGTAAATCAAAACAGCAGTAAACAATTGAAATTGAAGTGAAATCAGAGAGAGCTAAATTGAAGAAAATCAAAGGAAATGATTCATCAGGGATTGGAGATATCATAATCCATCATGAACTAATTAAGTCTCAACTCCTTTTTCAATCATATGAGTAGATCTATGGTGGATTAAAATTGATTGAATCCCAATTCCTTGACAATCCAATCTCTCTAATCACAATGAATCTTGCCAATTCCTTTATCTAATTGTCGTGAGAAGAGTTAGAGCAAATTATCTTATCCATTAGCCACATAGATTATCAAAACCTCAATTTCTCCCGATAGAACTACAATTCTAATGTAGGTGATTCCCCTTTTGAGGCTCACACCCACATTCAATTGAATTAAACCCCCTTCCGGAGTGAATATTTTACAATCAAAGCAGAAGATATTCTATAGCTACACAATTGAATTGAGAAGAAGTAGAATTTCATTGATTCACTAAGATTACAGTAGAGCTCCTCCCCCTAATGAATTTGGGGTTTAGTTCATCAGTGCTCTAATCAAAATAGAAAACAAAGAAGTTGCAGAAAAATTCAGAAAAGAAAATACAAAGAGAATTGAGTGCAGAGTTTCCCAATTGGGATTTTGACTCTCTAGCCTTTCAGATCTCAATCTGCCAAGCCCCCTTTCTGAATCAAATTCTTCTCTATTTTTACACTTTCTAATTCAGTCTTCAGGTCCTTGGATTGGGCTTTTTGGCCTTGTTAAAGCAGGTTAGAATGGGTCTCAGTGATGTTGAGGAGGGGTAATTGGCAATTCACGTTTTTGATCTGCATGGGTGCTCAATTTCACTAAAGCTGATGTCAACGTTGGAGCTCACGTTTACCAGAAAACATTGAGTCAAACGTTAGCTTAAAAAAAGGATTTTGAAAGGAATGAGCATTGGCGCCAACGTTTGACACAACGTTGGTGCACCAACATTTTTCCACCCACGCGTGCGCGTTGCCCACGCGTACGCGTAGGTATCATGTTTTGCGCGTGTGCGTTGCTCACGCGTTTACGTGTTTGGCTAAAATCTACATCCACGCTTACGCTCCAACGTTCGCTTACGCTTATGTTTTTAAAAATTTTCGAAGACGTTGGAGGTGGCGTTGGTTCACCAACGTTCGCTCCAACGTTTGCACCCATTGCGCTAACATTGTATACCCCCTTCCAACGTTTGAGGTAACGTTTGTGCGCCAACTTTGGCCACCAACGTTACTTCCTCTACTTTGCTTCTTCCTCTGCTTTTTCCTCTTCTTTCTTGCTTCTTTCTTGTCTCTTCTTCACCTATTATCAATCAAACAATTGCATCAAAGTTTGCTATAATCACAAGGTATTTGCATCATTCATAACATCAAGAAAAATTAGCATAAAACCTTATGAGAAAGCAAATAAATATCCATGTCTAATTGAACCAAGTGATGCATGAAATTCCAATCCAATTACTTACTTATTGTGCAAGAAAGTACATAAACCTAATGAAAACAAGTGAAAAATGCTTGTGAAACTAGCATAAGATGACTTGTCATCAGTGGGAACCCTTTTTCTTTCGAAGGTTCGCGTACGCGGATGATGCTTGCAAACACAAAATCCAATTTTTACACTCATGCGTACGCGAGAACAGGCATTCGTATGCGAGACACCTGTTTTGCTGAAAATGTGACTTTTGTGTTTTTAATTGGCCGCTCTGGCAGAGAAAACCTTCACAATGAGCTTTATTGGTAATGCCAAACTCCAGAGATCCAAGTCTGGCCCAGCCCCTAGAACTAAAATCCTCCATGTGCATAACTCCTGGAGCCAAACTTTGAATTCCTAAGTTTGGCGAGGATCTTCCAGAGGTAAATCATCCTCAATTGTGAGCAAATTGGTGCCAAACTTGATACATCCAAGTTTGGCGCACCCTTCCTGAGTCAAATCCCCTATTTGCTTCGTATTTAGTGCCAAACTTGAGCTGCTCAAGTTTGGTGCCATCTTAGCCGAACTCGACCCCTCCAGGGTATTCTGAAATTCCTTCTAAGTGGACTGGTTCCTGTTTTAAACACTCTGCATGACCAACACACACATAAAATAAAGGAAAAATATAGAAAATCCAAACAAACTGAATAAATCTGAAGCAAAATAGAAAATCTAAGGATACAGAATATTGGGTTACCTTCCAATAAGCGTGCTCCTTTAACGTCACTAGCTTGACGGTCAGTTCTGCTAAGTCAGCAGATGAACGGACCTCTGGCGATCAAACTTGCCTCTAAGAAAGTGCTTCAGCCTCTGGCCATTGACAGTGAACCTCCTATCAGACTTTTCTTCTTGAATTTCCACATGACCATACGATGACACTCTAGTTACCACAAAAAGGTCATGACCACCGGGACTTCAGCTTCCCCGGAAAGAGCTTGAGCTTGAGTTGAATAGTAAGACTTTCTGGCCTGGCTCAAAAGCTTTGGTGGCTATCTTCTTATCATGCCACACCTTGGTCTTTTTTTTAATCGAGCTTTGGATTCTCATAAGCTAAATTTCTGAATTCGTCAGGCTCATTAGTTGAAGGAGCCTCATCTCTCCTGCAGCATTGGCATAAAAGTTCAGGAACTTTGTTGCCCAATATGCTCTGGGCTCCAACTCAACTGGCAAGTGACATGCCTTACCATAGGCCAAATCATTGGGAGACATACCAATAGGGGTCTTGAATGCCATCCGATATGCCCAGAGAGCATTGTTAAGCTTCCTAACCCAGTTTTTTCTTGAAGTACTCATAGTCTTTTCCACATTCCTCTTGAGTTTTCTATTAGAGACCTCAACCTGTTGATGACATGTTACCATGTCATGTTTTTCTATGCCTTTTTCCTTTGGTTTCAATAGGTTTTATGCACTTTCTTGATCCATAAGCAAGCCAAATGGGTAGATTTTCATGTTTCCTTTGATTTAATCAACCATGTATGAATTCATGCTATTTCATGAGGTTTTATGCTAAAATTGTCACATATTATGAAAGAATGAATATCTCGTGTAGAATTTGAGAGCTCTCTCTTTAATTTTCTTTGTTTTGAATCTTGGGTGGAGAATTGAAGGTGTTCTGTTTCATTCTCCCTCTGAGATTTCTCTTTGTTTTTCTTGCTGCTTTTAATTCACTGTACTTTAAAATTTCAATTCTGTTTTGATTCCCAGCATCCAATTTCCTTTATTCTTCCTGCAATTTAAATTTCCAGTTGCGTGATCTATTGCTCTTTTTAATTTCCAACACCCCAGCCCCTTTACTTTTCATGCAATTTACTTTTCTTGCAATTTAAGTTTCAGCTATTTTACTTTCTTGTTCTTTAACTTACTTGCAATTTTACTTTCTGCACCTTTAAGATTCATTGCAATTTACTTTCTGTTGGCTACATTTCACCCAATTCACTAAATGTCAGCTTGACTAAACTAATCACCCACTAAAATTGCTTGATCCATCAATCCCTGTGGGATCGACCTCACTCCCGTGAGTTTTTATTACTTGATGCGACCCGGTGCACTTGCCGGTTAGAATTGTGTGTTTTGGGAGAAATTTATTTTTCACCAAAATACTCATCACCTGTCCACTTGTCTATGGGCTATGATGGTTTGCCACCTTATGACTAATTCCATATCTCTGTAAAAGAGAGTCAAACTATCTATTACAGAAGTGGCTTCCACCATTACTAATTAGTGTCCTTGGGATACCAAACCGGCTGAAAATATATTTCTGAAGAAAGCTTATCACCACTTTAGCGTCATTAGTGGGTAATGCCACTGCTTCCACCGACTTGGACACATAATCAACTGCCACCAAAATATAAGTGTTAGAGTATGAGGGTGGAAAAGGTCCCATGAAGTCAATACCCCACACATCAAACAACTCAATCTCCAGTATTCTTTACTGTGGCATCTCCTGGTTGTGGGGAAGATTCCCCGCTCTCTAGCATTAGTCATAGTTCTTCACAAAATCCTGAGCATCTCTAAATAGAGTCAGTCAATAAAAACTACTTTGAAGGACCTTAGTAGCCGTCCTCTCACCACCAAAGTGGCCTCCATACTCGAAACCATGATAATGCCAAAAAATCTGTTGTGTTTCCTCATCTGAGACACAACGTCGAATTATACCATCTGAGCATCTCTTAAAAAGATAAAGTTCTTCCCACAAGAAGTACTTGGCATCATTGAAAATATTTTTAACTTGTTGTTTAGTGTACTTCTTGAGAATGAACCTCATGGCCTTGTAGTTTGAAATATATACAAACCACGGATCCCTCTGAATCAAGAAAAGTTGCTCATTCGGGAAGTTCTCAGTCATAAGAGTGGGTAGTTGTATTCCCTCCTTAGGCTCAATCCTGGAAAGATGGTCAGTCACTTGATTCTCTGACCTTTCCTGTCTCTAATCTCAATATCAAACTCTGGAAGATGGAGCAACCACCTGATCAATCTTGGTTTAGAATCCTTCTTGGTTAGAAGTTACTTAAGAGCATCATGGTCAGTATAAACAATAACTTTGAAACTAATTAAATAGGACCTAAACTTATCAAATAATTCTTTTTCTGTAGTTGTGTAATTCCTTTGCGCGTTATTTACCACATGGCTAGAATAGTAAATGACGTGCATACGCTTGTCTTGTCTCTGTCCCAAGACATACCCAATAACATAATCACTGGCATCACACATCAACTCAAATGGTAAATCCCAGTTGGGAGGAGCTTTGATGGGAGCCGATACAAGCCTCGCTTTCAGAGTTTCAAAGGCATGTAAACAATCATTATCAAAATTAAAAGGAATGCCCGAAACCAAGAGGTTGCTCAAAGGTTTAGCAATCTTAGATAAATCCTTTGTAAATCTCCTATAAAATCCTGTATGTCCTAAGAAACTCCAGATTGCCTTTGCATTAATGGGTGGTGGTAGTTTCTCAATCACCTCTACTTTAGCTTTATCAATCTCAATTCCTTTGCTTGAAATCCAATGCCCAAGAACAATTACTTCAGTTACCATAAAATGACATTTTTCTCAATTCAAAATAGGTTTATTTCTCGGCACCGTTTCAAGACTAAGGAAAGATGCTTAAGGCAAGAATTAAAAGAATTGCCAAAAATAGAAAAATCATCCATAAATACCTCAATGAACTTTTCAACCATATCTGAGAATATTGAAAGCATACACCTCTGAAAAGTTTCTGGGACATTATAGAGTCCAAACGACATCCTCTGGTAAGAAAACACTCCAAAGGAACACGTGAATGCCGTCTTTACCTAGTCTTAAGGGTCTACAGCAATCTGATTATAGCCAGAATATCCATCTAGAAAACAGTAAAAAGTATGGCCAGTTAACCTATCAAGCATCTTATCAATGAGAGGCAAGGGGAAGTGATCTTTTCTTGTTGCATTTTTTAGCCTTCTGTAATCAATACACATACACCACCCTGTGACGGTCCTTGTGGGAATAAGCTTATTCTTCTCATTCTTGATCACTGCCATCCCTCCTTTCTTGGGAACCACTTGCACAGGACTCACCCAAGGGCTATTAGAAATTGGGTAAATTATCCAGGCATCCTAAAGCTTCATCACCTCTTTTTGGACCACCTTTTTCATAGATGGATTTAGTCGCCTTCGTGGTTGCACAATCGGTTTATCATAGTAAATAGGACCTAAACTTATCAAATAATTCCTTTTCTGTAGTTGTGTAATTCCTTTGCGCGTCATTTAGCACACGGCTAGCATAGTAAATGACATGCATACGATTGTCTTGTCTCTGTCCCAAGACATCCCCAATAGCATAATCACTGGCATCACACATCAATTCAAATGGTAAATCCCAGTTGGGAGGAGCCTTGATGGGAGCCGATACAAGCCTCGCTTTCAGAGTTTCAAAGGCATGTAAACAATCATTATCTAAATTAAAAGGAATGCCCACAACCAAGAGGTTGCTCAAAGGTTTAGTAATCTTAGATAAATCCTTTGTAAATATGCTATAAAATCCTGCATGTCCTAAGAAACTCCGGATTGCCTTTGCATTAGTGGGTGGTGGTAGTTTTTCAATCACCTCCACTTTAGCTTTATCAACCTCAATTCCTTTGCTTGAAATCCGGTGCCCAAGAACAATACCTTCATTTACCATAAAATGACATTTTTTCCAATTCAGAATAAGGTTTATTTCTCAGCACCGTTTCAAGACTAAGGAAAGATGCTTAAGGCAAGAATTAAAAGAATTACCAAAAATAGAAAAATCATCCATAAATACCTCAATGAATGTTTCAACCATATCTGAGAATATAGAAAGCATACATGGTGTACGTGTACACAAACCCAACACTTTTCGTACAGCAGCAGTACCAGCAAGTGCCCTGAGTCATCCAAGTAATACCTGAGCGAGTCAGGATCGATCCCACAAGGATTGTGGCTTGAAGCAAGCAATGGTTGTCTTGCAGGTCTTAGGCAGGCGGAATCAGAAGTTTGATAGATAAATATTTATGGGATTATTATATGTCATAAATGCTTGGATATTAAGTAGAAATAAGGATAGGAATAGAGTTGAGAATCGGAGTTGCTTTGTCTTTCTGAATGAACTCTGGTATTACTGTCTTCCTTGCTTGTGAATGATCTTCTTCTTTGGCAGGCTGTAAGTGATCAGAGCCATTGCCTGTGGTCATTGATCTCCTCTGCTACAGGTCAAATGCCATTGTCCGTGGCCATTCAATCTGACGGAGGCTGAAGCTCTAGCAAGTCGTTCTCTTGGCGATCCTACTCAAAGCGCCACAGACAAGGTTAAATCTTCCGGATTAGAGAACGCTGCTTCTATGGATTCTAGCCTATACCACAGAGACCCTAATCTCCCCATAAATCAACTGAACTGGTGTCTCGAGTAGTCCCAAACAAAGTCGTGGATTAACCGCATGAGAGATGCATAAACATAGCTGTTGGTTTGTGCTTTCTGGCCAAGTCATCTTAGCCTAGTTTTACTAGTCTTTTTCTTTGTTTTTATTAGGTTTTATGAACATTCTTGCATTGTAAGTAAGTAATTTGGAGTGGAATTGCATGGTTTCCTTGAATCAATCAACCACCCTTTAATTTATATTAAATCATGATGTTTAAGCTAAATTTAATTGATAATTAATTGATTTATGAACCTTGTAAAATTCATGATACTTTGATTAGTTGATTTGATTACTTGTAGGTAAAGAAAGAAGAAAATAAGAAAAGCATGGCTTAAGGAGCGTGTCCAAAGGAAGCAAAAAGCGTGCCCAAGAGAAGAACAAGCGTGGCAACATTGAGGAAGAAGGAAAGCTAAGTTGAGAAAGCAAACTTAGCTTCACAAGAAAAAATGGAAAAGAGAAAAACACCAAGCTCAGTTCAATTAGTTAACTGAGCACTAAAGAAAGCAAGGAAACAACATAAAGCTCAGTTCACTAAGTGAGCTTTATCGGGGACTTCTCAAAATTAATTCAAGATGAAGTTCCAAGGGAGGAAGCCACCAAGTTTCGAACCAATGACCCAAGGGAGGCAAGGAACGCTCCTTGCAAGGAAAATCAAGAATAATTAGCCAAAATGCTTCCTCCAAGTTTCGAACAAGGGATCTCTCACCACCAAGCTTGCAAGGAAAATAAGCCAAGATGCATTCCAAGAGGTTTGAACCAAGGAGCTCTTTAGAACACAAGGGAGGAGCGACACTTTTAATGCAAAGAAAATGAGCCAAGATGGCTCTCCCAAGAATCGAACCTGGAGCTCCCTTGCACAAGAACTCCTTACTCTCCACTCCTCCAAGGAAATTAGCTTCAGACTTCCTCCACCAAGGATCGAACTTGGAAGCTTGAGGTTCCAAGCAAGGCGCTACACATGGGGAGCTCTGTTGGTTTTCCCAACTGAGCGCTACATTCCTCCATCACCCACATTTTGGTGCAACACTTTGGCACACCAAGGGGCTGTGACACGCAACAAGAAGCACGCCAAGGATGCCATGATGCGCACAATGGGACACGGCCAAGACTAGAGCTCAGTTCAAAATTCCAACTGAGCTCTAGTGTAATGTAACATGACCAAGGGGCTGGGATGCGCACACAAAATTGGACAAGCAAGGCAAGTTGGGCGCTCAGTTTGGTATTTGAACCGAGCTTTCCCCTGGGAGGTGCACTGGGGCCAAAATTCACTAAAAATCCAATTCAATTCATTTCTTCACCAAATTTTAAAGCCCACCCAAATTCTTAGATCTAAATTAGAAAGTGTATAAATAGGTGTTAGTTTAATTTAGGGATATCTTTTACCTCTGGAACTTTTTTATTTTTCACTTTTGGCTTTCTTTTGATTTCCATTTTTTGTAATTTTGAGCATTTACTTTGAATATGGATCTTAGAGAATTGGGAAGGAGAATTGATCTCTCTTCTTCCTTGTTCTTGCTTGAGCACTCTTTACTTTTCATCTTGGATCTTGAGTGGAGAATTGAAGGAATCTTGTTTCAATCTCACCTTGAGATCTCTTGTTAATCTTTCTGCATAATTCAAATTCTGTTTACTGCCTTCACTTTCTTTTCTTCTGCAATTTACTTTTATATTTTCATTTTGTAATTGTTCTTGTTGGATTAAGGAAGGATTTGAGATTTAGACTTGTTTTCTAGTCTCTTCCACTCCTGAGATCTTCAACATCCTTTTAATTGCTGCAAATTAAGCATCAGTTTTTCTGTTTTCATTCTTCAAGCATTTTTGCTTTTTTGTTTAAGATCTACTTCAATTCAACTCACCTTTTACTCTTTTGTTTGTTGCAATTTACTTCTTCTTGTTTAAATTCTGCAATCCCAGCTCCTAATCCCTTTTATAATTCAAGCAATTTACATTTCTTGCACTTTAAGATTCAGTCATTTACATTTCTTGCAATCTAAGTTTCTGAAATTTACATTACTTGCACTTTAAGATTCAGCACTTTTACTTCCTATTCTTGTCAATTTACTGCAATTCTTCCCTCTCCCTTTACAATTCATGCAATTTAGTTTCTGTCAATTACAAACCACTCAACCAATACTTGATTTGCTTGACTAAATCAACCACTAAACTAAAATTGCTTAATCCTTCAATTCCTGTGGGATCAACCTCACTCATGTGAGTTATTATTACTTGATGCGACCCGGTACACTTGCCGGTGAGTTTTGTGTTGGATCGCTTTCCACACATCAAGTTTTTGGCGCCGTTGCCGGGGATTGAATTAGATTGACAATGATTAAGTGAAGTGGAGATCTAGATCAAGCATTTTTTTTCTTTTTTGTTTCTTTAATTTTTGATTAACACACTAACTGTTTGAATTTTTGCTTAAGCTAACTAAAACCCCACTTTAGCAATAGAGTGGAGCTCTTCTGGTTTCTCTGGCTTTGTGTGATTTTTATGTTTTTGCTTGTTGAATATACGAGAGAAGCAATTCTCTTCTATTGATCTTTCAAGCCTGTCAACTGTTTGATATATTGTGCCAACTAACCCTCTAACCATATTTTGGCATGAGTATATTCAATCTTCATTTGGACTGTTTGTGATTGTGAAGATTATGGAGAAGAACCCAACAAATTCCAATCTTTGTAGGAACAGTGTCCTTACCCCAGATGACAATGCAACCCATGAATTGAAGCATCCACTCATCACCATGAACGATATTGCTCAATGGCTTGAAGCCTTCCCACAAGGAAACATAATCGGAGGGGAGGAACTAATGAGTGAATTCCTGGCCAAGTTGAAACAACCCCAGGGAATTGATATGCTAAAGGTAGAAGTGCAATCATTCACACAAGAGAAGGGAGTTGTGGAAATTGAAGGTGTCAGTGCAGTCATGAACCAAAACAAGCAGATGCATCAACAGACTCTGCAACAACTAGAGATGATGGTCAGAAAAATCAACGAGCTGCGAACTGCTGTAGTAAATGCATACAACCTAACTCAAAACTCACATGGTTAGAATCAACCTGAACAAGGTTTTGGAGCAATTGACCATGAGCAATAAAGTTATGAGCGATTACACTATCCAAACAATACCGCATGTATGTTCCAACACAAGTTTCAAGGTGATGTGTACAACCCGCCCTGGAGAACTCATTCCAACTGGAGGAGAAGTGAGCACCAAAATCAAGGACCAAAGGACTTCAACTACAACAACCCCAATTTCCCAAACCAGCAAAGACACTACCATACCAATATTAACCACTACACATCACCACCACAACACTCACCCTTCCAACCTCAGACACCCCACAACCAACCAATCTCACAAGACTCTCAGAGGATCACCAACTTAGAGATCTTAATAGAGAGAATGATGAAGCACCAAAAAGAAACAAGTAAAGAACAAGAAGCCTCCATCAGAAAACTTGAGAGGCAAATAGCACAACTGGCTAAGCACCTTGCAGAAATGGGTGAGGAGAGGGCAATTACCTCCCCCAGAGCCACTGAAGACAACCTGAAAGACAATGAGAAAGTTACCAGGTGTGAGAAATGGAAAGCAATCATAGAGGCAAGTGAGAAGAGGGCTACGGGAAAAGAAACAATCATCAAGAAAAAGCACCACAGAGAAGTTCCTCAAGAAGAAATAGAGAAAAGAAAGCCCACAGTAAGAGGAGAAAATCAAAGGCAACAGAAGCCTCAACGTCCATGATCAGAGGATGGAGGATGTCAAGCTAGTGACAATAAAGAAGCGCTTGTTGGGAGGCAACCCAACGTGAGGTAGTTATCTTTTCATAGCTAGTTTAATAAAAAGGTCAATTAGTTTTATCTATACTACAAGAAGCTAAGTTTGGTGTTGCACACCAAAATAATGTAAGAGAGAATGAAGGATTCTAAGTTTGGTGTTCCACCAAAATTTCATCGTAAAATGCATTCTCACTTTTTGCATAATGCTAGCTTCAAGCATTTAGATAAACTAGTTAACTATCCTGCTGTCTCCTAGTTTTTAGTTCTATTACCCTTGGCAAAGAAAAAAAGAAGTTCTACATATGGTCAGTCTGATGCTCGAGAACCATTGGCAAGGTACTAAGTTTGGTGTTCCCACACCAAAGTAAGTTCAAAATCCCACAAATAACTCATGCATGCTAACTATTTTTCAAGTGCTTGGGAACAAGCAACTTTCAATATCATTGCAGAGTATCATACAAGCTTTTGGAAGAATTAAGCATCGTCAACCAAAAAAAGGAAAAAGGAATGTAAAGACCAGCAATGATGATGATGAGGAGTAAAGCAAGCAAACTTCAAAAGGTTGTATTGTTAAGTGATTATTTTGCATCACTGCTATGATTGAAAGTGATATTATACCCCTATCTGTCTTCCTGTCTAGTATAGTTTCTCTGTAATTCAATAATTAAGATGCTTGATCATTCACAACCCTATAATCTCCAAACTTGTTTGCACTCAATATCTCAAAAATGCATCACATGAAAGTTCTTTGAAAAGAGGGATTGAGGAATTAAACAATTTTGAGGCAAGCAAAGATTAGGAGAAGTGGTGGTTCTAGTTGTATGATTATGCATTGAGGTTGCATGCTTATGAAAACTTGCATGGGAGCTAATAGGCAGGACGTAGAGTTTAAAGAAGTATTGTGGAGATTCTCAAACATTTATTGATCCAAGAAGCAGCAAACAAAAGAAAATAAATAAAATACAAAAACAAAAGAACATGGCCCAAGGCTCTGAGCATCAATTACTAGGCAGAAAAGAAGAAAGAAACAAGAACTCAAAGAGTTGTTATCCTAGTAAATGCTTGTGGTCGAATGTGCCAAAGAGAGAGGCTTGAGCAAGTAAATCCTTAGGGGTGCTTTAACACCTAATACCTTAAAACCAACTGGTTTATGAGTATTGATTGAAAGCTTATCTAAAGAGCCGCTTTGAGACATGACACTTAGAGTCAAGGCCAAAACATAAAAATCATAAGCTACTTCAAGGTGATTACATATAAAGAGATCTCCATGATACCATTTGGATGAAAGTCCTAAGACCTAAGACTTCTAAGATGTAGGGACTAGTAAGCACTGAAGCCCTTGTATGAGCATATAATTTAGAGTTCACCCCACTGTCACTTAATCACTTCACTCACAGGACAGTACAAGTTATTCTTCAATCCATTCCAATTGAAAGAACCTTTGAGCATAATTATCTTCTTGCTTGGGGACAAGCAAGTTTTAAGTTTGGTGTTGTGATGACAAGTCATCTTAGCCTAGTTTTACTAGTCTTTTTCTTTGTTTTTATTAGGTTTTATGCACATTCTTGCATTGTAAGTAAGTAATTTGGAGTTGAATTGCATGGTTTCCTTGAATCAATCAACAACCCTTTAATTGATATTAAATCATGAGGTTTAAGCTAAATTTAATTGATAATTAATTGATTTATGAACCTTGTGAAATTCGTGATACTTTGATTGGTTGATTTGATTACTTGTAGGTGAAGAAAGAAGAAAATAAGAAAAGCGTGGCTTAAGGAGCGTGTCCAAAGGAAGCAAAAAGCGTGCCCAAGAGAAGAACAAGCGTGGCAACATTGAGGAAGAAGGAAAGCTAAGTTGAGAAAGCAAACTGAGCTTCACAAGGAAAAATGGGAAAGAGCAAAGCACCAAGCTCAGTTCAATTAGTCAACTGAGCACTAAAGAAAGCAAGGAAACAACATAAAGCTCAGTTCACTAAGTGAGCTTTATCGGGGACTTCTCAAAATTAATTCAAGATGAAGTTCCAAGGGAGGAAGCCACCAAGTTTCGAACCAATGACCCAAGGGAGGCAAGGAACGCTCCTTGCAAGGAAAATCAAGAAGAATTAGCCAAAATGCTTCCTCCAAGGTTCGAACAAGGGATCTCTCACCACCAAGCTTGCAAGGAAAATAAGCCAAGATGCATTCCAAGAGGTTTGAACCAGGGAACTCTTTGGAAGACAAGGGAGGAGTGCCACTTTTAATGCAAAGAAAATAAGGCAAGATGGTTCTCCCAAGATTCGAACCTAGAGCTCCCTTGCACAAGCACTCCTTACTCTCCACTCCTCCAAGGAAATTAGCTTCAGACTTCCTCCACCAAGGATCGTACTTGGAAGCTTGAGGTCCCAAGCAAGGCGCTACACATGGGGAGCTCAGTTGGTTTTCCCAACTGAGCGCTACATTCCCCCATCACCCACATTTTGGCGCAACACTTTGGCATACCAAGGGGCTGTGACACGCAACAAGAAGCACGCCAAGGATGCCATGATGCGCACAATGGGACACGGCCAAGACTAGAGCTCAGTTCAAAATTCCAACTGAGCTCTAGTGTAATGTAACATGACCAAGGGGCTGGGACGCGCACACAAAATTGGACAAGCAAGGCAAGTTGGGCGCTCAGTTTGGTATTTGAACCGAGCTTTTCCCTGGGAGGTGCACTTGGGCCAAAATTCACAAAAAAATTCAATTTAATTCATTTCTTCACCAAATTTTAAAGCCCACCCAAATTCTTAGATCTAAATTAGAAAGTGTATAAATAGGTGTTAGTTTAATTTAGGGATATCTTTTACCTCTGGAACTTTTTTATTTTTCACTTTTGGCTTTCTTTTGATTTCCATTTTTTGTAATTTTGAGCTTTTACTTTGAATCTGGATCTTAGAGAATTGGGAAGGAGAATTGATCTCTCTTCTTCCTTGTTCTTGCTTGAGCACTCTTTACTTTTCATCTTGGATCTTGAGTGGAGAATTAAAGGAATCATGTTTCAATCTCACCTTGAGATCTCTTGTTAATCTTTCTGCATAATTCAAATTCTGTTTACTGCCTTCACTTTCTTTTCTTCTGCAATTTACTTTTATATTTTCATTTTGCAATTGTTCTTGTTGGATCAAGGAAGGATTTGAGATCTAGACTTGTTTTCTAGTCTCTGCCACTCCTGAGATCTTCAACATCCTTTTAATTGCTGCAAATTAAGCATCGGTTTTTCTATTTTCATTCTTCAAGCATTTTTGCTGTTCTGTTTAAGATCTACTTCAATTCAACTCACCTTTTACTCTTCTGTTTGTTGCAATTTACTTCTTCTTGTTTAAATTCTGCAATCCCAGCTCCCAATCCCTTTTATAATTCAAGCAATTTACATTTCTTGCACTTTAAGATTTAGTCATTTACATTTCTTGCAATCTAAGTTTCTAAAATTTACATTACTTGCACTTTAAGATTCAGCACTTTTACTTCATGTTCTTGTCAATTTACTGCAATTCTTCCCTCTCCCTTTACAATTCATGCAATTTAGTTTCTGCCAATTACAAACCACTCAACCAATACTTGATTCGCTTGACTAAATCAACCGCTAAACTAAAATTGCTTAATCCTTCAATCCCTATGGGATCGACCTCACTCATGTGAGTTATTATTACTTGATGCGACCCGGTACACTTGCCGGTGAGTTTTATGTTGGATCGCTTTCCACACATCAGTGATGAACAGAGCTAATTTGTCAGATCATCCTGCTCACCACGATGAAGAACGGGATATAAATCTTAGAGATAGATCAAACCCAGATCGAAGAAGAAATAGAAATACTTTTATTAATTCATAGGACTCAGCAGGGCTCCTCCCCTCAACCTAGGAGGTTTAGAAACTCATACTAAAAGTAAAAACAATACAAAACTCGAAAATAGCATAAATTTATATGTTCAAAGGTGTGAATTACATAAACATAATGCCTTAAATACTAAACAAATGACTAGTAATGGTAAAATAATCTACTTAGTGCTAAAAACCACTTCTGGGCCCCACTTTGTGAGTGTTTGGGCTGAGATTTGATGAAATCCATGTGCTTAGGCTTCCTTGGGCGTTGAACTATAGTCCTGGCACCTTCTTGGGCATTGGACTCCAGCTTGGAATCCCTTTCTGGCGCTGGATGCCAGAACTAGTCAGATGGCTGGCGTTGAACGCCAGTTTTGGGCCTTCTAATCTGAAGCAAAGTATAAACTATTATATATTTCTGGAAAGCTCTGGAAGTCAGCTTTCTTTAGTCATTGAGAGCCCTCCATTTGGTCTTCTGTAGCTCTAGAAAAGCTCTTCTAAATGTAGGTAGGTCAGATTTGGACAGCATCTGCAGTACTTTCTCTATCTCTGAATCAGACTTCTGCTCCAGCTCCTCAATTGCAGCCAGAAAATACCTAAAATTGTTCAAAAACACAAAAACTCATAGTAGAATCTAAAAATGTGAATTTAACACTAAAACCTAAAAAAACTTAATAAAAACTAAACATAAACTACTAAAAACTATATGAAAATGATGTCAAAAAGCGTATAAAATATCCGCTCATCACAACACCAAACTTAAACCGTTGCTTGTCCCTAGGCAACTAAAAACACAGTAAGATAAAAAGAAAATTAAGATACAATAAATTTATATGTTTCAAATGAAGCAAAGTTGAAATTATATGATATTATTAACTCTCTTAGTTAAGCTTATTTTGATTCTTGAACACAGCTTTCTGAGGCTTGGCTGTGACCCTAAGCACTCTGTTTTCCAGTATTAACACTGGATACATTCATGCCACAAAGACTTTACCTGGGTGATTGATGACAAGTCATCTTATGCTAGTTTCACAAGAATTTTTCATTTGTTTCATTAGTTTTATGCACTTTCTTGAGCAATAAGTAAGTAATTGGATTGGAGTTTCATGCATTTCCTAAGACAATTAAACATGGTTGTTTATGTGCTTTCTCATAAGGTTTTATGATAATTTTGCTTGATGTATTAAATGAGGCAAACACCTTGTGATTATAGCCAACTTTGATGCAATTGTTTGATTGATTTTAGGTGAAAAAGAAGCAAGAAGGAAGCAAGAAGAAGAATAAAAGCAATATAGTGTTGGAAGAGAAGGGATAGGCAAAATTTTTGAAAGGAAAAATTGGGTGCTAATGTTGAGGGAAACGTTGGTGATCCAACGTTGCCTCAAACGTGGGAGAAAAGAAGTTCTTCAAGATTGCTGGTGCTGGCGTTGGAGGGAACGTTGGTGAGCCAACGTTACCTCCAACGTCTTTGATGGTTTTCAAAAGATGGAGCCAGAAAAATTTTGGGCAACGCATACACGTCAATGACGCGTACGTGAGGATATATAAAGCACACATATGCATGAGTTGCGCGCACGCGTAGAATGGCAAAATTCACCATCGACGCGTACGCGTTGGTCACGCATGCGCGTGACGGAACGAACGTTGGAGGTCCAATGTTACCTCAAACTTTGCCTCCAACATCCGCGACGAGCAACCCAAAATTTGATTTGGAAAAGTGAAATCAGCGCGTACGCGTGGATGCAAATTTTGGCCAGACACGCCAACGCGTTAGTGACGCACACACGCAGAACGCCATTTTGACGCGTACGTGTAGGCGACGCGCATGCGTGGGTGGAAAAATGTTGGCACACCAACGTTGAGTCAAACGTTGGCTCCAATGCTTAATCCTTTGGAAATCCTCTCACCAACGTTGAGGCCAACGTGAACACCAGCATTGATAAAATTCAACACCCTTGCAGACCAAAAACGTGAATTGCCAATTGCCCCTCTTCAACATCACTAAGACCCATTCTTGCTGGTTTCAGGAAAGCCCAATCCAAGGACTTGAAGACCAATTTGCAAAGTGTATAAATAGAAGGAAATTTGATGTGAAAGGGAAAGCTAGTCAGTAGGAAATCTCAGCTTATAGAGTTAGTTAGCAAATCTGAATTTATTCCTTCAACAATTTTCTTTTGCAATTCTCTGTAACTTTCTAATTTTTGGTTTTACTTGAGCAATGATGAACTAAACCCCAATTTCATTAGGGGGAGGATCTCCAGTGTAATTCCAATGAATCAATGAAATTCTTCGTCTTCTCAATTCAATTGTGTAGCTATTGGGTATCTTCTGCTTTGACTGTGATTTATTCACTCTGGTAGGAGGTTTAATTCAACTGAATGTGGGTGTGAGCCTTGGAAGGGGAATCACGTTCATTAGAGCTGAAGCTCTATCCTTTACAGTTCTCATTACCAATACTATTCAGGAGGAATTAAGGTTTTGAGAATTTGTGTGGCTTATGGATAAGAGAATGTGCTCTAACTCTTCTCATGACAATTAGATCAATGAATTGGCAAGGTTGATTATGATTAGAGAGATTGGATTGCCAAGGAATTGGGATCCAATCAATTTTAATCTGCCATAGATCTACTCAAATGATTGAGAAAGGAGTTGAGACCAGATAAACAACTATTTTATGGTTTATCTTGTACTCAATCGAGTCGTTTTTCTCAAGTCTTTGCACACTTATTCATATGATTTTCATGATTTTACAATTCCTTCCCAGATTTTATTCTATGATTGAAAACTTCCTTCTTAGACCCTTAAATATAGTATTTTAATTCTCCTTTCTACCATTCAATGTCGTGATCTGTGTGTTAAGTATTTTCAGGCTTTATAGGGCAGGAATGGCTTAGAGAATGGAAAGGAAGCTTGCATAAAGGGAAGAAGCACAAGAAATAAAGGAGATAACTAGTGAGCATCGACGCGCACGCATGGCTTACGCGTGCGTGTAAATTGGAGTTTTGCACGGTGACGCGTGCGCTTGCCTGCCGTGTACGTGTGATAAGGAAGTTCGCCAAACGACGCGTACGCGTGACATGCGCTACCTGCAGAAATCGCAGAAAACACTGGGGGTGATTTTGGGCTGAGTTTGGACCCAATTTTCGGTCCAAAAACACAGACTAGAGCCAGGAGACAAGCAGAGACTCGACACACATTCCTATTCATATAGTTTTTAGTTTTAGTTTAGAATCTTAGAGAGAAATTACTACTTCCTTTAGGTTTCCTTCACATTCATAGATTTCTAGTTTTTATGCTTTTGATGCTTTTGCTTTGGATATTGAGAAGTGTCATTACCTCTGTTGAAGTCGCTCTTATTCTAGTTTTAGTTCTTATTCCTTTACTCTTTTGATTACCTATTAATCCTGTTCAGATAAGGATGTTGCATTTTGGGATTTGTTAATGCAAAGAATTACTTTTACCTTTAATTAATTTTCCGTTCCTATTTTATTTAATTTATCATGTCTTCTTCTTATATGTTTGTGAACGTTATACTCATGTCAATGGAGTAGACTCCCAACTTGACTTGGGGGTTGATTAAAAGGAGACCCTTGAGTTGGAATGCTCAAGTGATTAGTTAAATTGGAATTTGTTAGCTAACTCTCTAGGCACTAACACTAATCCTTCCCAAGGGAGAGGATTAGGACTAGTGAATAAGAGTTAGCTCAATCATTTGACTTTCCTTTATTTAGTAAGGGTTAACTAAGTGAAAACAACAACCTCTTGCTATTCCACTTGGGAAAAGCCAACAAGGATAGAACTTCCAATTAATCTACCCCCGGTCAAGGCTTTTATTCGATTATATAAATTCTCTCGCCAATCTTCATTGCTTTAATTTACAATTATTTATTTTCCTGTTGTCCAACTCTTAAAATTTCTCAAAAAAGTCCTGACTAATAAATTAGCACTCTTTTGTCAACTCGTTGGGAGACGAACTGGGATTTCTACTCCCATTATTTTTATTCTAATTTTGTGACAACCCTTCTAAATTGATAAGCGAATTTTTCGTTGGTTAGGAACTGTACTCGCAACGTTATTTCTATATTAATTTCTTAATCGGCTAATTTCCGCCACGTCAATTTTTGGCGCCGTTGCCGGGGAGTTGCAATAGCGTGCTAAATTGTTAGTTGGTGTAAATATTTTTAATTTTATTTATTTGCATATTTTATTCTATTTTATTACCATGAGCTGTATGTTTCTTTCGTTGAATGATGCGTTCACTGCCTGATCCGAGCTTAGCCGCATTTGTTCCTGAAATTGAAAGAACTCTTTCGCGTTTTAGGCGAGCTCGGCGTAGGTTAGCTTCTGAGGGTGGTGAAGTGGTTACCATCAATTCACCAGTCTCATCAGAGGGCGGATCTGAACCGCCATTTGAGGAAGAAATAAGCTCCTCTTCTACTAATTCGGTTGATTTACGTGCAGGTAATATGGCAGAATCCAGGAGGATTACTCTCTAGGAAGCTGGAGTTCCAGACTTTACACTGCAACCGTATCAAGCGCGTCACCCAAATCTGGCTGCAGATTAAGAAACAAGCTTCTCTTCTACTAATTTGGTTGATTTACGTGCAGGTAATATGGTGGAGCCCAGGAGGATTACTCTCCAGGAAGCTGGAGCTCCAGACTTTACACTGCAACCGTATCAAGCGTGTCATCCAAATCTAGCTGCAAATTTTGAACTGAAGACTGCGCTAATCAACTTGATACCTAAGTTTCATGGCTTACCTGCTCAGGAGCCTATAAAGCACCTCAGGGATTTTCAGACAGCTTGTTCTACTGTTAGGCGTCATGGTGCAAATGAGAATGCTATTTTGCTAACCGCCTTCCCGTTTTCTCTTGAGGGAAAGGCGAGGGAGTGGTACTATACTCAACCTGAGGCAGTTGTTACTAACTGGGATATGCTTAGGAGAGAATTCTTGGAAAAATACTTCCCAGCTGAAGTTACTGATAGACTGAGGAAAGAAATTTCCTGCATTATTCAAGGCAAATCAGAGACTCTTTATGAGTATTAGGAGCACTTTAGAAATCTTCTGGACGCATTCCCTCACCACATGATTGACAAGTTGGTGTTGATCAGCTACTTCACACAACGCATGAAGCCTCAGGATAAGACTACATTGGATGGTGCGAGTAATGGTTCTCTGAAAAAGTACAAGACCACAGATGAATCGTGGCAACTGATCAGCAACCTAGCTGAGTCCACTCGGAATGCTAGTCACAGGAACAACCATCCCAAAGCTGTTGCAGAGTTTTCCTCTAGCAGTGAGACTACTGCTCTCACACAGACTCTGTGTAAGATGACCAACCTACTGAAGCAGATACAGCTGAATCAACAACAACATCAGCCTCCCCCATCGCGACAGAGTCAACAGTTGGTTCCTCAAAGAGTATGTGGAATATGTGCCGATTATGCACATTACACTGATGAATGTCCATAGCTCCAACAAGAAGACAACACCTTGGCAGCTACTCATAATTTTTATGACCTCCCGAATCAAGGATACTATCAACAAAGAGGCAATTACAACCAAGGTGGAAACTACAATCAAGGTTGGCAAGATAATTCCAACCAAGGATGGAGGGACAACTACAACAGAGGAGGCAGAGACAACAATGGAAATCAGAGGTGGAACAACAACAACAACAACAGACAGTAGAACTAGAACCAGCCTTATAGAGCGCCTCACCTAAGACAGTCCCAAGAGCCTCAGAACAACCAATAGCAGGTCCCTCAAGTCACTTACCCATCTTCTTCCCCCAAGGACGAGTTGCTTCACTCCCTTGTGCAAGGACAAAAGATCATTCAAAGCACACTTACCGGTCTAACTTCTGCTATACAAGCTCTCATCTCCCAGATGGGATCATTGAGTACCTCCAACACTCAACCAGCAAACTCCAGTTCACTTCCGTCTCAGCCTTTACCCAACCCCAAAAGAGGAATCAACGCCATTACTTTGAGGTCTGGGACTACACTACCAGAGAGGAGTCATGAGGAGCCAAGCTTAAGAGAAGACACTCCAGTTGAATGTACTGTGGAGGTAGAGGATGTTGAAGAAGAAGAAGATGGAAAGTACATAGGCCACTAGTTCCCTCTGCAAGCCGGCCTGCAGGCCCATCTTTGGATACTCCTCCTTCTTCTACTCCACCATCATCCACACCACAGGCACCATCCACCCATCAGATGTTCTTTCAGATCCTTGAGAGGCTCGACCGGCAAGACTGGTAGATGGAGTAAATGGAGCGCCGTAACAAGCGCCGATACAACTACCTGAAGGAACTCATAGTGGGTACTCACCCACCTCCAGAACAGAAGGACACCCCGGACTCTCCCTCATCTAGTAGCACAGGAAGCCAAGGCGAACCAGACAGCGAAGGTGATGCTTCCAGCCCTCCCTTGCTCCTTACTGATGGCACGGAGGACCGTGCAAAACCTTAAGTGTGGGGAGGTCAGTCCCTGACTTCTGGAGGTAACTTCTCTCTTTTAACACCAACATTTTAGCTTTTCTTTTGTTAGATAGGATAGAGTGCATGATAATAATTGTTTGCATGTATGTTCTGCTTGGTTGAAGTGATAAGTTCTTTTTCAAGACCCCTTTTTATAACATTTCACTAATTTAAATTGAAAATTTGTGTTAAACTTGTTTGAGAATTGTAATTTGGAACATGAATTATAGCTCAGAACACACAACCCGTGAGTTTTGAGCTTATTTATATGGTTACATTATTTAACCATAATATTTTATTCTTGTGTGTTTTCTTTACTATGATTGCAGACTTTACTTTGTTCCATTTTATATATCCGTTGTTTAGTGTATTTACATGCTTGCATATGATTGAGGCCATCATTTGTTATTAGCTCACTTATCCCAAAAGGCTACCCTTTCAATCACCTTTGTTTGCCACCTTGAGCCTTTTAATCCCCGTTTGTTCTATATTTTACCGCATCACTAGCCTTAAGCGGAAAAAAATTAATTACCCCAATTGAATCTTTGGTAAGCTTAAGATAGAGATTGTGTGTCAATTAAGTATGGGAAACTGTGGGAACTTGGGTTAATGACAGTGTGTTGTGTTTTATTGACAAAAGTATTGGGGATTTGGGTGCATACTCATATGAGACCAGAAAAATTAAAAACTCATGTGCATTGATATGTTATGTTTGCTTTCATGATTAAAAAAAACTAAAAATATTCAAATAAATAAATAAATAAATAGGGGACAAAATTAGCCCATTGTTAAGTTTAATAAAAGATCAATGCATATGTGATAAAATTAAAGAAAAGTTGATACATGAGTATGTGAAATATACAAGAGTGGGAATTTTGGATAGCTAGGCATGATTTTAGAATTACATAGAGGGTGTGTATGTGTTAGGTAAGAGCTTAGGTTAGTCAAATATTCAATTTATAGCTCACTTAGCCATACATATATATCCTCACCCTTACCTTAGCCCCATTACAACCTTGAAAAGACCTCATGATGTTTGTATTGGTAAATTAAATATTTGTTAATTGGTTAGATGAAGAACAAAGTTTTAGAAAGCATGACTAGAGAAGAGTAGAGTGATCAACCCTAGACACTTGAGAGATTAGAGTGCATATACACTACCAGTGAGGGTTCAATGCTTGATTCTATGTTCCCTGCTTTCATGAGCTGTCTTCCTACAAGTTTACTTATCTTTTATTGCATGATTTGAATTAGTGAAATCTCGTTTATGTTTGTCTTGGAGCACTTGTTTACTTTTAACCAAGTGGACAGAAGCATCTTAGCATATAGTTGCATTCATAGGTTTCATCTCATGAGTCTTACTTTCCCTCATTCATTCCTTTTATCTCCTTGAACTTAGCATGAGGACATGCTAATGTTTAAGTGTGGGGAGTTTGATAAACCAATATTTTATGGTTTATCTTGTACTCAATAGAGTGCTTTTTATTAAGTCTTTGAACACTTATTCATTTGATTTTCATGATTTTACAATTCCTTCCCAGGTTTTGTTCTATAATTGAAAACTTGTTTCCTAGACCCTTAAATTGAGTATTTTAATTCTCCTTTCTACCATTTGATACCGTGATCTATGTGTTAAGTGTTTTTAGGCTTTATAGGGCAGGAATGGCTTAGAGGATGGAAAAGAAGATTGCATAAAAGGAAGAAGCACAAGAAATAAAGGAGATAACCAGCGTGAATTGGAGTTTTGCACGGTGATGCGTGCGTGTGACTGACTCGTACGCGTGACAAGGAACTTCACCAAATGACGCGTACGCGTGACTGACGCGTACGCGTGACATGCGCTACCTGTAGAAATCGCAGAAAATGCTGGGGACAATTTTGGGCTAAGTTTCGACCCAGTTTTCGGCCCAGAAACACAGACTAGAGCCAGGGGACAAGTAGAGACTCGACACACATTTCCATTCATATAGTTTTTAGTTTTAGTTTAGAATCTTATAGAGAAATTACTTCTTCCTCTAGGTTTCCTTCACAATCATAGATTTCTAGTTTTTATGCTTTTGATGCTTTTGCTTTGGATATTGAGAAGAGTCATTACCTCCGTTGAAGTCGCTATATTCTAATTTTTTTTCTTATTGCTTTACTCTTTTGATTACCTATTAACCCTGTTCAGATAAGGATGTTGCATTTTGGGATTTGTTAATGCAAAGAATTACTTTTACCTTTAATTAATTTTCCGTTCCTATTTTATTTAATTTATCATGTCTTCTTCTTATATGTTTATGAACGTTATACTCATGTCAATGGAGTAGACTCCCAACTTGACTTGGGGGTTGATTAAAAGGAGACCCTTGAGTTGGAATGCTCAAGTGATTAGTTAAATTAAAAGTTGTTGGCTAACTCTCTAGGCACTAATGCTAATCCTTCCCAAGGGAGAGGATTAGGACTTGTGAATAAGAGTTAGCTCAGTCATTTGACTTTCCTTTATTTAGTAAGGGTTAGCTAAGTGTAAACAACAACCTCTTGCTATTCCACTTGGGAAAAGCCAACAAGGATAGACCTTCCAATTAATCTACCCCCGGTTAAGGCTTTTATTCGATTATATAAATTCTCTCGCCAATCTTCATTGCTTTAATTTACAATTATTTATTTTCCTGTTGTCCAACTCTTAAAATTTCTCGGACTGACTAATAAATTAGTACTCTTTTGTCAACTCGTTGGGAGACGACCTGGGATTTCTACTCCCAGTATTTTTATTCTAATTTTGTGACAACCCTTCTAAATTGATAAGCGGGTTTTTCGTCGGTTAGGAACTGTACTCACAACGTTATTTCTATATTAATTTCTTAATCGTTTAATTTCTGCCACGTCAAGACCCACTAGATTCTTGAAGGATTATAATATCTCCGATCCCTGATGAATCACTTTCTTTGAATTTCTCCATTTAGATCTCTCTGATTTTATCGCAAGTTTATTTGTCCATTTCTGTTTTGATTTTCTGCACCCAATTCCCTTTATAATTCATGCAATTTAAGTTTCCTTGCCTTTTAAGTTTCTCCACTTTTACTTTCCTGCATTTTCAGATTCAGTTATTTACATTTCTTACAATTTAAGATTCAGCCCTTTTAATTTCTTGTTCTTTAAGTTTCAGCAATTTAAGTTTCTTGCCATTTAGGTTTCAGTTAATTTACATTTTGCAATTTAAATTCCCTAGCAATTTATATCCTGTCAATCAATTTCCACTCAAATCACAAAATATTAGCTTAACTAAATTTATCACCATACTAAAGTTGCATAATCCATCAATCCCTGCGGGATTGACCTCACTTTTGTGAGTTTTACTACTTGATGCGACCCGGTACACTTGCCGGTTAGTTTGTGTGGAATCGATTTTTCCTTATCAAGTTTTTGGCACCGTTGCCGGGGATTGATTTAGATTGACAATGATTAAGTAGGTGATAATCTAGATTAAGCATTTTTCTTTATTTTTGCTAAGCACACTAACTATTTGAGATTTTGTTTAAGCTAACCTTAACCTCACTCTAGCAGTAGAGTACTTTATTTTTGTTTCTGGTTTTGTCTGTGTTGTATGCCAAGATGGAGAAGAGGTGCATCTACCTCTTTTGATTCTGAGCCAGAAAGAACATTTTTGAGATTGAGAAGAGAAGTAAGAGGGAAGGGAGTTATTAGAGAAGAAGAATCAGAAGAGGAAGATCAAGAGATAGAGAGTAACCTCCCTAATCCACCAGAGGATGTGGGCAACAACAATGGTCCACCTCCAAGAAGAGTTCTAGCTTTTTACACCTTCCACAATCCAAGAAACTGTGGGAGCAGTATACTCACTCCCAATGTTCATACAAATAACTTTGAGTTAAAGCCTCAACTTATCACTCTGGTGCAGAACAATTGTTCCTATGGAGGAGGTCCACTTGAAGATCCAAACCAACACTTATCCATCTTCCTCAGGATTTTTGAAACTATCAAGACAAATGGTGCGCATCCGGATATCTATAAGCTGCTGCTATTTCCATTCTCTTTGAGGAATAAGGCGTCTCAATGGCTAGAGACATTCCCCAAAGAAAGCATCAACAATTGGGAAGATTTAGTGAGCAAATTCCTAGCCAAATTCTACCCACCTCAAAGGATCATCAGATTGAAGACAAAAGTGCAAATATTCACCCAAATGGATGGAGAATCACTTTTTGAGGCTTGGGAGAGATACAACGCCTTGATCAGGAAGTGTCCACCTGAGATGTTTAGTGAATGGGACAGACTTCAAAATTTCTATGAAGGCTTGACACTTAAAGCTCAAGAGGCCCTTGATTATTTAGTAGGAGGTTCAGTACAGCTAATGAAGACAGCTGAGGAAGCCCAAAATCTCATAGACACTGTGACCAACAACCAATACTTTTTTGCTCATCAAAGGCAACGCCAACCAGTTCAAAAGAAAGGTGTGTTGGAGCTGGAAGGTGTGAATACTATCTTGGCACAAAACAAAATGATGCACCAACAAATCCAGTAGCAAATAGAGATGATGGCTAAGAGGATTGATGGTCTTCAACTAGCTGCAGTGAGCACTACAAACCAACCACCAGCTGGGTGGGGACAACAAGAAGATAGCTATGAAGAGCAGCAACCAAAACAAGTTCACTATATGCACAACCAAGGTGCTGGACAGAATGAGTTCCATGGAGACACTTACAACCCCTCTTGGAGGAACCACCCCAATCTAAGATGGGGAGATAACCAAAACTCATGGCAAAGGAATTCTAACTCAAGCAACCCCTGCAGCACAAACCACCAGAACCATAAGTAAACTAACCAAAATTCATACAGAAAACCACAGAATAACTACCCCACATCCAATTTCGATTCACCCAATAACTCATCAACTAACCAAAATAATTTTCATTCACCATCTTCATCCCATACTCAGCCACAACCACCTCAAGAATCCCAAAGAATCTCCAATCTGGAGATGATGATGGAGAAAATGATGAAACATCAAGAGTTGTCTAACAAAAATCATGAAGCCTCACTGAGAAAAATAGAAAGACAAATTGGACAATTGTCCAAACAGCCAGCCAAAAGACCAACCAACTCCTTCTCAAGTGATACCATCCCAAATCCCAAAGAAGAATGCAAAGCAATCCAACATAGAAGTGGAAGGACATTGGAAGATGACAAGGTTGATAATAAGAAAGAAATGGCAACTGAAGAGAAGGACCAAGAGAGTTCCAAAAAGAAAAAGGATGAGATAAAGGCTTCAAAGAAGGGAAAACAAGTCAAGACAGAACCCCCACAAGAACAGAGGAAGGAGGTCAAACATCACATCTCTTCTCTACCATACCCTCAAAGGTTGCAAAGAGAAATCAAGGATCAACAATTTCCCAAGTTTCTAGAGGTTTTTAAGAAACTGGAAATTAACATCCCCCTTGCTGAAGCATTGGAGCAGATGCCTCTATATGCAAAATTCCTCAAAGAACTCATTAACAAGAAGATAAGCTGGAATGAAAAGGAGACCGTGATCTTGACACAATAATGCAGTGTAGTAATTCAAAAGGGTCTCCCACCAAAACTCAAAGATCCTGGGAGTTTCATCATATCATGCACCATAGGCAATATGACCTTGGAAAAAGCTCTCTGTGACTTAGGTGCCAGCATCAATTTGATGCCTCTTTCACTAATGAAAAAGTTGCAATGGAGAAAGTCAAACCCACAAGAATGTCACTTCAAATGGCTGATAGATCACTCAAGATACCTAATGGAGTTGTAGAAAACTTATTAGTGAAGATTGGAGAATTCATTTTCCCTGCTGATTTTGTCATCTTAGACATGGAAGAAGAGGGACATAACTCAATTATCTTGGGGTGACCTTTCTTAGCCACAGCTAGAGCTATCATTGATGTAGAGAAAGGTGAAATGACCCTCAGGGTGCATGATAAAAAAATTATCATCAATGTCTTTAAGGCTATACAGTACCCCCTGAGAAGGAAAAGCTTATGAGGGTGGAAATGATGGAAGAATTGGAGGACGAGCTACTTGAAGCCAATGATCAGGAGGAACAAGAAGAGGAAATAGAAGTAGAACAACACATCATGGAAGAAGGAGAAGCTGAAGTCTCCTTTGAAGGCAAGACAGAGGAGGTGACAAAATAAGAATTGAAGCCTCTCCCTCCTCATCTCAAGTATGGTTTATCTTGTGCTTAATTGAGTGGATTTTATGGTTTATCTTGTGCTTAATTGAGTGGATTTTATCAACTCTTTACCCACTTATTCATACTATTTGCATGGTTTTACATTTGCCTTCCTAATTATGTGCTTTGATTGAAAACATGCTTCTTTGGCCTTAAGTTCCCTATGTTTAAATCCTCTCTTATTACCATTATATGCCTTGATATGTGTGTTAAATGATTTCAGAGATTACAGGGCAAGAATGGCTTAGAGGATGGAAAGGAAGCATGCAAAAGTGGAAGGAATACAAGAAGTTGGAGAAATTGCTAAGCTGTCCAGCCTGACCTCTTCGCACTCAAATGGCTATAACTTTAGCTACAGAGGTCCAAACGACACGGTTTCAGTTGCATTGGAAAGCTAATGTCCGGGGCTTCGATTTGATATATAATATGCCATAGTTTCCCTGAAGCTAGGCGACGCGACCGCGTGCTCCATGCGGCCACGTCGCAGTGACGAAAATCAGCGTGTTTGAATTCGAACCAGCGAATTCTGGGCTGTTTCTGACCCAGTTTGCGGCCCAGAAAACACAAATTAGAGGCTATAAAGTGGGAAAATCCATCCATTCATAAAGGAAGCTTTTCATATTCACAATTTTAGGATTTTGATGTAGTTATTAGAGAGAGAGGTTCTCTCCTCTCTCTTAGGATTAGGATTAGGATTTCTCTTAGTTTTAGGAGTGACTCTCGATCCCAGGTTCAATGTTCTTTTTATTTATTTTCTCAATTTAATTTATAAACATCTATGCCAGATTTAATTTCTTTTGTTAATGAAATTCGAGGTATTTTCAGATTTAAGATTGCTTTGCTTTATTTATATTGATGCTTTTAATTTAATTTAGATATTTTTCTCCCTTTTGGCTTTGGTCAAGTGATTGGTAGTACTTGAGTTATCAAACTCAGCAAGTAATTGAAATTGGCAGATTCTGCTTGAGCTAGGATTGCTCTAACACTAGTCTCTCCACAGGAGTTGACTAGGACTTGAGAATCAAGCAAATCAGTCCACTTAACCTTCCTTTGTTTAATAAAGGCTGACCAAGTGGGATTAAAACCCAATTCTCTTCACACCTGATAAGGATAACTAGGATAGGAATTCCAATTCTTATACCTTGCCAAGAGATTTTATTGTTATTATTTTATTTTACTTGTCATATAACATATTCCCTCCTTACTTCCAAAACCCCAATTTACAAACTCATAACCAATAATAAGAACATACCTCCCTGCAATTCCTTGAGAAGACGACCCGAGGTTTAAATACTCAGTTATCAATTTTAAAGGGGTTTGTTACTTGTGACAACCAAAATGTTTGCATGAAAGGACTTTTGAAGGTTTAGAAACTATACTTGCAACGAGGATTTATCCGCAAATTTCTAGACCACGCAAAAGTTCTCTCATTAAAATGGCTCCGTTGCCGTGTAATTGCAAACGTGTGCCTTATTATTGGTTATTGTAAATAATTAAAATAATTTTTTTTTTCAGATTTATATTTTAAAACTTTTATCTTATCTTATCTTATTTTTCAAAATTCAATTTTTTTAAAAATCATCTCTTTTTCAAAATATTTTCTTTTTAGTTTTTGTTTTTATTTTCTCTCACTACTATAAACTCTCACCCCTTTGGCTATGAGTCTGGTTACAATTATGTTGTAGGAAGAGGAAATTACAATGAGAACAGGCATCAGGGTTGGAACAATCAAAGATGGGAGGAGCCACAAGGATTTGATCAACCCTCATGGCAACAACCACCACCATATGCGTATAAACCCTCTCCTCAACACAGCTTTGAACCACCATACTCACAAGCCACCTACAACCATTCACCTCCATATGACCCTAACCCGTATCCACTATACCAACCACCCTATGAACCAAATGAACCCTCCTATCCACCCCAAACCTCCATGGAGAAAGCACTTGCCGATCTAAACTCTACTATACAAGCTCTCTTCGCCCAAATTGGACCACCAAATACCTTCAACAATCAACCCTCAAGCTCTAGTGTACTTCCTTGTCAACCACAGAATGATCTCTCCATCCCATTGAAATCAAAGAAATTTGCAAAAAGGTGGAAGTTGTCAAAGAGCAAAAGGGAGTGGAGCTTGAAATCACCTTGCCAAAATTATTGGAGACCCCTCCCCCTAAGTTGCCATCATCCTTCACAACATTCAAGTGGGTAAAATTCATATCCCTTAGCTTTCTAATCCCACTTGAATACGGGCTACTGGAGATAGATGGTCAACTTAGAGCTCTTTGTGGCATTAAGGGTAAGAGGAAGATGGTCAGTGGTAAGAATTGTCCTGCAAGGTTCGTTATGGTTGGAAGCTTTAAGTTTAAATGCAAAGGTTGGTGTAAGGCTCAATTGAATGGGTCTAGGAAGTTATTTGGCCGCTTTAGTGAGAATTCAGATTGCTTGCTACCCAGATGGAATCATAATGATCAACAAGAAGACGGGTGCAAAAGTAAGATTTGGGACCTCGGAATTCATTCCAGCAATCAACACTCATGGGGCCTTATCACTTGCTTTAACCTGCTTGAAGGCCTTCTGCACCTAGTTTGGGATCCCAGAGGCCATTGGAATCACAAACATTGGTGGAGATTCCTGGATGAGTTCAAGCACAAGCCACCATAAGAGGGAGCTCACCAAATGTCCAACTTAAGGACTTTAACTAAAAGTGCTAGGTGGGAGATAACCCACCATGGTATGATCGTTCCTTTTTCATTTTTATTTAGTTTTATTTATTTTCAAGTTTTATTTTATTTTATTGAATCTGGAGTTTTGCATCACACTCATATTAACACTGCATTCTGCATTTTTTTCAGATATTTAAAAAAAAAGCACGCACGCGACGCGGCAGCGTCGGTGACGCGTCCACGTCACCAGTGCAATGGGAAGAAAAGAATTGAACAGAGACTCACGCGAAAGCATGGCTGGAGGTGCGCCTTTAGCATAATTTGACCCCACGCGACCACGTCATGTGGGAACTTTGGCCTCCCACGCGACCGCGTGCCATGAAAATCGACGTAACAAGGGTGTGTGGCCGAAAGTTGAGTTGGAATTGGGCTGGACTCGTGATGGAAGCCCAAGCCTTCCGACGCGAACGCGTGCCCCACGCGGCCACGTTGTTTTCTAAAAATGGGCATCCACGCGATCGCGTCACCCACGCGATCGCATCACCCAAACTTTGGCAAAATAATATTTTGAACAGAGAGTTATACGAGCGTGAGGCTGCCCTTGCGCCAGTAACATAGAATGTGTCACGCGACCACGTGACCGACACGATCGCGTCGATTAATTTAAAGCGCAAGTCACACGATCGCGTGCCCCACGCGTCCGCGTCGCTTGCACCGCACAGCTTATCCATATCAGCAAAAAATCTTATCTTTTCTTCCCTAATCCTAATTTTTCCTCCCTCCTTTCTTATTTACTTCTTCTTCCCTTCTTTCCTTTCCCACTCTTCTTATTTTTTCTTTATTTTAATTTATTTGCATGCTTTCATTCATTGCATTATTTTCATCGGTGTTCAAAATTTATTTGGAACATGTTGTTAGTTTGAAAGACTTGGTAATCTAACTTGGACATTGAATGCTTGATCTATGCTACTCATGCCTTTTCCAGCATGCCAATAAACACCTTGCATTCACTTGTTATCATATGCACTAGCTATTTTCCATTGATGACTTTTCACATGTACTCATGAGCGTGTGTTAACGTCATTCTTCTTTATTGTGCATTGATTACCACCTTTCCCGCTCTCTTCCTTGCTCTAACCTTTAGCTTTAAAAGTCACTTTCTTTTTCCCTTTTCAGGATGGCCACCAAGAAGGGTAAAGAGAAAGCTACCCCTAAATCACCGGCAAGGAAAGGAACAAAGAGAGCCCCAGTTGAAGCAACCCGTCCACTTGTATATCTTAGCATGCACCGAGGACGGTGCAATCTTTAAGTGTGGGGAGGTCGATACCGATCTCCATGGGTTAGTTATTTCCTAATTCAACACCAATATTTTATTTTATTTGTTAGTTCATTGTTGCATTTGCATATTTGTTTGATTTTATGCATTTAGTTACTACTTGGTTAAAGTAATAAATTTCTTTTTAAGACCCTATTTTTGAAAAATTTCACTAATTTAAATTGAAAAATTTTTATGTTAAAACTTGTTTGAAGTTGTATTTGGAACATGGTTTTTGAGCCAAAGAACACACAACCTGTGAGATTTTGAGCTTATTTATATGGTTACATTATTTAACCATAAATATTTTATTCCTGTGTATTTCCTTCTCTATGATTGTAATCTATATTTTGTTCCAATCTATATGTCCATTATTTAGTGTATTTACATGCTTGCATATGATTGAGGCTATTATTTGATTTTAGCTCACTTATCCCAAATAAGCCTACCCCTTAAATCACCCTTGTCAGCCACCTTGAGCCTTTCAATCCCCATTTGTTCTATACTTTACCACATCACTAGCCTTAAGTGGAAAACAAATTAATTATCCCAATTGAATCTATGGTTAGCTTAAGATAGAGATTGTGTAACAACTAAGTGTGGGGAAATTGTGGGAACATGAGTTAATAAGGGAATGTAACATGTTTCTAATTTATTTGAATATTGGGAATTTGGGAACCTACTCATGAAAAAATAAAATAGAAAAATAATAGAAAATCCATGTGCATTGATAAGTTGTGTTTATTTCTCTACAAAAAAAAAAGAAAAAAATCCAAAAATATTCAATAAATAAGTAAATAAATAAGGGGACAAAATTACCCCAATGCTAAGTTAATAAAAAAGATCAATGCACATGTGATAAAAGTAAAGAAATATCAAAATTTTGGTACATGAGTATGGGAATCATACAAAAGTGGGAATTATGGGTAGCTAGGTATGAATTTAAAAGTATATAGAGTATATGTATATTAGGTGAGAGTTTAGGATAATTAAAGATTCATATTATAGCTCACTCGGCCATACATATATCCTTTACCTATACCTCAGCCGCCCCATTACAACCCTGAAAAGACCTCATGATGTTTGCATTGGTACATTACATATTTGTTGATTGGTTAGATGAAGAACAAAGTTCTAGAAAGCATGACTAGAGAAGAGTAGAGTGATTGACCCTAGACACTTGAGAGTTAGAGTGATATACACTACCAGTAAGGGTTCAGTGCTTAATTCTATGTTCCCTGCTTTCATGAGCTATCTTCTTACAAGTTTACTTGTCTTTTATTGTATAATTTGAATTAGTGAAATCTGATTTATGTATATTCTTAGAGAATTTGATTTACTTTTAACCAAGTAGGTAGAATCATTTTGCATGTAGTTGCTTTCATATAGGTAGGTTGCATTTATACTCTCTATCATTCCTCTTCATCTTTATAGCTTCTCTTGAGCTTAGCATGAGGACATGCTAATGTTTAAGTGTGGGGAGGTTGATAAACTACTAATTTATGGTTTATCTTGTGCTTAATTGAGTAGATTTTATCAACTCTTTACCCACTTATTCATACTATTTGCATGGTTTTACATTTGCCTTCCTAATTATGTGCTTTGATTGAAAACATGCTTCTTTGGCCTTAAGTTCCCTATGTTTAAATCCTCTCTTATTACCATTAGATATGTGTGTTAAGTGATTTCAGAGATTACAGGGCAAGAATGGCTCAGAGGATGGAAAGGAAGCATGCAAAAGTGGAAGAAATACAAGAAGTTGGAGAAATTGCTAAGTTGTCCAGCCTAACCTCTTTGCACTCAAACGGCTATAACTTTAGCTACAGAAATCCAAACGACACGCTTCCAGTTGCGTTGGAAAGCTAACGTCCGAGGCTTTGATTTGATATATAATATAACATAGTTTCTTTGACGCTAGATGACGCGACCGCGTGCTCCATGCGGCCATGTCGCAATGACGAAAATCAGCGTGTTTGAATTCACAACCAGCGAATTCTGGGCTGTTTCTGACCCAGTTTGTGGCCCAGAAAATACATATTAGAGGCTATAAAGTGGGGGAATACATCCATTCATAAAGGAAGCTTTTCATATTCACAATTTTAGGATTTAGATGTAGTTTTTAGAGAGAGAGGTTCTCTCCTCTCTCTTAGGATTAGGATTAGGATTTCTCTTAGTTTTAGGAGTGACTCTCGATCCCAGGTTCAATGTTTTTTTTATTTATTTTCTCAATTTAATTTATGAACATCTATGCCAGATTTAATTTCTTTTGTTAATGCAATTCGAGGTATTTTCAGATTTAAGATTGCTTTGCTTTATTTATATTGATGCTTTTAATTTAATTTAGATATTTTTCTCTCTTTTGGCTTTGGTCAAGTGATTGGTAGTACTTGAGTTATCAAACTCAGCTAGTGATTGAAATTGGCAGATTCTGCTTGAGCTAGGATTGCTCTAACACTAGTCTCTCCACAGGAGTTGACTAGGACTTGAGAATCAAGCAAATCAGTCCACTTAACCTTCCTTTGTTTAATAAAGGCTGACCAAGTGGGATTAAAACCCAATTCTCTTCACACCTGATAAGGATAACTAGGATAGGAATTCGAATTCTTATACCTTGCCAAGAGATTTTATTGTTATTATTTTATTTTACTTGTCATATAACATATTCCCTCCTTACTTCCAAAAACCCAATTTACAAACTCATAACCAATAATAAGAACATACCTCCCTGCAATTCCTTGAGAAGACGACCCGAGGTTTAAATACTCGGTTATCAATTTTAAAGGGGTTTGTTACTTGTGACAACCAAAACGTTTGTATCAAAGGACTTTTGAAGGTTTAGAAACTATACTTGCAACGAGGATTTATCCGTAAATTTTTAGACCATACAAAAGTTCTCTCATCAAAGAGACCCTGCCAGTAATCATCAATTCCTCCCTGAATATGAAAAATGAAACAAAGCTGATTGAAGTGCTGAAAGCTCACAAGACAGCTTTGGGATGGACAATTGATGACATCAAATGTATAAGCCCTGCCATCTGCATGCATAAAATCTTGCTGGAAGAGGACTCAAGACCTGTGGTGCAACCTCAAAGAAGGCTTAACCCAATCATGAAGGAAGTGGTTCAAAAGGAGGTGATGAAGCTATAGAATGCTAGAATCATATACCCAATCTCTGATAGCTCTTGGGTGAGTCCGGTCCAAGTTTTGCCAAAGAAGGGAGGAATAACTGTCATCTTCAATGAGAAGAATGAGTTAATCCCAACAAGGACAGTGACTAGGTGGAGGATGTGCATTGATTATAGAAGATTGAATGAGGCTACAAGGAAAGATCACTTCCCTCTCCCTTTCATTGATCAGATGCTAGAAAGGTTGGCTGACCATGCTTATTACTACTTCTTGGATGGGTATTCTAAGTACAATCAAATAGTGGTGGATCCCATGGATCAAGAGAAAACCTCATTCACATGTCTATTTGGAGTCTTTGCCTACAGGAGGATACCTTTTGGGCTCTGCAATGCTCTAGCAACCTTCCAAAAGTGTGTGCTTTCCATATTCTCTGACATGGTAGAAAATTCTTAGAGATCTTTATGGATGATTTCTCTGTCTTTGGTAACTCTTTTGAAACTTGTCTGCAACATCTAACCCTTGTATTAAAAAGATGCCAAGAAATAAATTTAGTTTTGAATCAGGAAAAATGCCATTTCATGGTACCAGAGGGTATTGTTCTTGGGCATAAGGTTTCAAGCAAGGATATAGAAGTTGACAGAGCTAAGACAGAAATCATTGAAAAGCTCCATGTACCTGTCAATGTAAAAGCAGTGAGAAGTTTTCTTGGGCATGCTGGGTTTTGTAGAAGATTCATCAAGAATTTTTCAAAAATAGTCAAACCACTGAGCAATTTGCTAGTGGTTGACAATCCTTTCATCTTCGATGACAATTGCAAGCATGCCTTTGAAACCTTAAAAAGGAAACTCACTACAGCACCAATCATCACACCCCTAGAATGGGGACTTCCTTTTGAACTTATGTGTGATGCAAGTGATGTTGCAATTAGTGCTGTATTGGGGCAAAAGAAAGACAAGTTGCACCATGTTATATAGTATGCCAGCAAGGTGTTGAATTAGGCACAAAAGAATTATACCACCATAGAGAAAGAGCTCCTGAAAATTGTATATGCATTTGACAAGTTTAGACAATACTTGATTGGTTCAAAAGTCATAGTATATACTGATCATGCTGCTCTCAAGTATCTTATGTCTAAACAGGATGCAAAGCCAAGACTTATCAGGTGGGTGCTACTGCTACAAGAATTTGACATTGAAGTGAGCGATAGGAAAAGAAGCGAGAATCAAGTGGCAGACCATTTGTCAAGATTGCACAAGAGGCCAACCAGGATGCACCACAACCAGTAAATGAGAAGTTCCCAGATGAACATCTTTTCCAAGTCCAGCAAGCACCTTGGTTTGCTGATATTGCAAACTACAAGGTGGGAAGAAAAATTCCTCAAGAGTTCACAAGGCAACAAGTGAAGAAGCTACTTAATAAAGCAAAGAAATTCTTGTGGGATGAGCCATTCTTGTTTAGGAGATGTCCAGATGAAATGATTAGAAGGTGTGTTCCTGAAAGTGAAATGAGAGGCATACTGTGGCATTGTCACAGTTCAGCTTATGGTGGACACTTTGGGCCAGAAAGAACAGCTGCTAAAGTGCTTCAAAGTGGATTTTATTAGCCAACTATATTCAAAGATTCCAAAGAATTTGTGCACTAATGCAATGAATGTCAAAGAGCTGGAGGGCTAACAAAGAGGAACAAAATGCCTCAAAACTTCATTTTGGAAGTGGAACAATTTGTTCTCTGGGGTATGGATTTTATGGGGCCATTTTCTCCGTCCTATTCCTTCAACGATATTCTGGTAGCAGTGGAGTATGTCTCCAAATGGGTGGAGGCTATAGCCACAACACCTGTGATGTACCAATTGTCCTTCAGTTTCTTAAGAGACACATCTTCACCAGATATGGGGTGCCTAAAGGTCTTATTTGTGATGGTGGCAGCCATTTTTACAACAGACAAATGGAAAAATTACTCCACAAATATGGGGTAATTCATAAGGTGGCTACACCTTATCACCCTCAAACTAATGGCCAAGCTGAATTGGCAAATAGGGAGCTAAAGAGAATCTTGGAGAAGACAGTTGGAATCACTAGAAAAGATTGGGCAAGAAAATTAGATGATGCTCTATGGGCGTATAGAATGGCATTCATAACTCCAATTGGAAAGTCACCCTTCCAGCTAATCTATGGAAAATCATGTCACCTTCCTGTGGAGCTCGAACATAAAGCCTTCTAGGCCACTAAGCTCTTCAACCTTGACTCTCAAGCAGTAGGAGAGAAAAGGCTATTGCAACTCAATGAGCTGGATGAGTTCAGACTGGAAGCCTATGAGAATGCTAAGATATACAAGGAAAGAGCTAAAAGATGGCATGACAAGAAGATCACAAGAAAAGAATTTGAGCTAGGGAAACATATGTTTTTATACAACTCTAGGCTCAAGATTTTTCCTGGGAAACTCAAGTCTAAATGGACTGGACCTTATCTGGTGACCAAGGTCAGCCTTGAACTTCTGAATGAAGCTAAAAAGGACACATTCACAGTAAATGGTCACAGAACCAAGCATTATCTGGGAGGATCATGGAAGAAAGCAGAGAGTATTCAGGAGCTGGGATGAACAAGGATGAAGAACGTCAAGTTAATGCTAATAAAAAAGCGCTTGTTGGGAGGTAACCCAACCGGAGGTAGTTTTCTTTTCCTAACTATTTCAATAAAAGAGTTAAGTTTGTTTATCTATATTACAAGGAGCTAAGTTTGGTGTTGCATACTAAATTAATTCAAGGGTGAATATTTGGATGCTAAGTTTGGTATTCAACCCTCTGCAAGAACGGTCACTGGCTCCAGACAATCAGGGAAACTATTTAACCATTGTATGCTTTCTAGTTTATAGTTTGCTTTCTTTAATAAAAGCACAAGGTTTCATGTATGTGATTAATCTGCATATGAGACATTGGCAAGGAACTAAGTTTGGTGTTCACACACCAAAGTAAGTTCAAAAGCCTACAAACATTCATGCATGTTAACCATTTTTCAAGCGCTTGGGAAACAAGAAACTTCCACTATCATTGTAGAAAATGATTCAACTTTTTGGAAGGATTGTACATCATCAGCAAGAAAAACAGAAAAGCCAAGGAGGATGAAGAAGGACTAAGCAAGAAGATGCCATAAGGTTGTATTGTTACTCAGCTGTTTATGCCTTGAAGTGCTTTAGTTGGAAGTCTAATTGTACCCCGCTTTTTCTGATTTGTTTACCTTTGTCTACATTTTGTCTTCTGTTTTTCTTAATTTTCAAAATAAATGTTCTAGTATAAGTGTCTATTTCATTTTCATCTACTTGAATGATGTGTCTTGTCCCTTTGCTTTTGATTGAATAAGAGAAAATGATTGAAACAGAAAGTAATTGTTCAAAATGGTAGACATTAGAATAAGGACCAGTGGTTGTAATTGCTTGATTAGTTGGTAAGCTCAATAATTAAAGCTGCAAGGTAAAATGTCTTTTTCAAGTATAAAACTTAGTTGCTATTATGAACCTTCAATTAATAATAATCCTTAGAAGAGAAGAAAAAGTAAGAAGGAAAGAAAGAAAAGCCAAGAATTGGCAACTAACAAATGAAAGAGACAAAGAATAAAAGCTAGACACCAATAGCTTGGACCTTCAGACACATGCCTGTGGTGTCTTTGTACTAGGATCTCCTTGGATGATTATGTTCAAAGGAATGTTTCAACACTTGGTAACTTGGGTTAACTAACCCGGGATTATCGACCAAAAGTCCACTATTAAGAGCAACCTAGTTACAAGACATTTAGTAACCCAAAGAGGTGCTGGGCATCAATGTTCTTAAGAAAAATTGTGAGCCAAGTGTCTGTAGTGAAGAGGTGTTGATTGAAAATTAAGCCAAAAAGCTGCTGCAACACCTGACACTGAGCTACAATTGAAAGAATAAGTTTCTAAAGCAAAGGAAAGAAAGAAAATCTCACAAGGATCAATAAAGAATAAGGTCTTATAGCAGCAACTATAGTTAACGCTCAAAGGGACTTTTCACATTTGGAAGTTGATAATAATTGAGCTGAATTCTGTCTGCATAAAACCCCATGAACCAAATTCAATCACCTGCTAATAAGGACATATATGCTTATCTGTCTTCATTTCTTTTCCTCATGTTTAGTGCTTACTTGGGGACAAGCAAAATTTAAGTTTGGTGTTGTAATGACAAGTCATCTTATGCTAGTTTCACAAGCATTTTTCATTTGTTTCATTTGTTTTATGCACTTTCTTGAGCAATAAGTAAGTAATTGGATTGGAGTTTCATGCATTTTCTAAGACAATTAAACATGGTTGTTTATATGCTTTCTCATAAGGTTTTATGATAATTTTGCTTGATGTATTGAATGAGGCAAACACCTTATGATTATAGCCAAATTTGATGCAATTGTTTGATTGATTTTAGGTGAAAAAGAAGCAAGAAGGAAGCAAGAAAGAAGAAAAGGAATCAAAGCAATGTAGTGTTGGAAGAGAAGGGATAGGCAACACTTTTGGAAGGATAAATTGGGTGCCAACGTTGAGGGCAACGTTGGTGATCCAACGTTGCCTCAAACGTGGGAGAAAAGAAGTTCTGCAAGATTGCTGGTGCTGGCGTTGGAGGGAACATTGGTGAGCCAACGTTACCTCCAACGTCTTTGATGGTTTTCAAAAGCTGGAGCCAGGAAAATTTTGGGCGACGCGTACGCGTGGATGACGCGTACGCGTGGATATGTAAAGCACGCATACACATGAGTTGTGCGCACGCGTAGAATGGCAATATTCACCATCGACGCATACGCGTGGGTCACACATGCACGTGACGGAACGAACATTGGAGGTCCAACGTTACCTCAAACTCTGCCTCCAACGTCTGTGACGTGCAACCCAAATTTTGATTTGGAAAAGTGCAATCGGCGCATATGCGTGGACCACGCTTATGCGTGGATGCAGATTTTGGCTAGACACGCCAACGCATGAGTGACGCACACGCGCAGAGCACTATTTTGACGCGTACGCGTAGGCGACGCGAACGCGTGGGTAGAAAAACGTTGGTACACCAACGTTGAGTCAAATGTTTGTGCCATTGCTTATTCCTTTGGAAATCCTCTCTCAAAGCCAACGTTTGACTCAACGTTTTCTTACAAATGTTGAGGCCAACGTGAACACTAGCATTGATAAAATTCAACACCCTTGCAGATCAAAAACGTGAATTGCCAATTGCCCCTCTTCAACATCACTAAGACCCATTCTTGCTGGTTTCAGGAAGGCCCAATCCAAGGACTTGAAGACCAATTTGGAAAGTGTATAAATAGAAGGAAATTTGATTTAGAAGGGAGAGCTAGTCAGTAGGAAATCTAAGCATATATAGAGTTAGTTAGCAGATCTGAATTTTTTTCCTTCGACAATTTTCTTTTGCAATTCTCTGTAACATTCTAATTTCTGGTTTTACTTGAGCAATGATAAACTAAACCCCAATTTCATTATGGGGAGGAACTCTATTGTAATTCCAATGAATCAATGAAATTTTTCTTCTCATGAAAATTAGATCAAGGACTTGGCAAGGTAGATTGTGATTAGTGAAATTGGATTACCAAGGAATTGGGATCCAATCAATTTCAATCCGCCATAGATTTACTCAAATGATTGAGAAAGGAGTTGAGACCTACTTGATTCATGAAGGATTATAATATCTCCAATCCCTGATAAATCACTTTCTTTGAATTTCTCCATTTAGATCTCTCTGATTTCATTGCAAGTTGATTTGTCCATTTTTATTTTGATTTTCTGCACCCAATTTCCTTTATAATTCATGCAATTTAAGTTTCCTTGCCATTTAAGTTTCTGCACTTTTACTTTTCTGCATTTTCAGATTCAGTTATTTACATTTCTTACAATTTAAGATTCAGCCCTTTTAATTTCTTGTTCTTTAAGTTTCAGCAATTTAAGTTTCTTGCCATTTAACTTTCAGTTAATTTATATTCTGCAATTTAAATTCCCTATCAATTTACATTCTGTTAATCAATTTCCACTCAAATCACTAAATATTAGCTTAACTAAATTCATCACCATACTAAAGTTGCTTAATCCATCAATCCCTGTGGGATCGACCTCACTTTTGTGAGTTTTACTACTTGATGCGACCCGGTACACTTGCCGGTTAGTTTGTGTGGAATCGATTTTCCCTCATCAGTGATCCTTTTCAGATTGTGACTCAGTTTTGCTAGAGTCCCCGGATAGAGGTGTCCAGAGTTCTTAAGCACACTCTTTTGGCTTTGGACCACGACTTTAACCGCTCAATCTCAGGCTTTTCACTTGACACCTTCACGCCACAAGCATATGGTGAGGGACAACTTGGTTTTGCCGCTTAGGTCATGATTTTATTCCTTTGGGCCCTCCTATCCATTAATGCTCAAAGCCTTAGGTCCTTTTACGCTTGCCTTTTGGTTTAAAGGGTAGGATTTTTCAATCTGCCCTCCTTTTCCTGTATTTTTGGACAGTAATAAATTTTTCTGCTTTATATTTTTTTTCTTTTTTGCCACTTTTTCTTTCTTTTTTGCATGCATAAATTTTTTTTTCTTTTGCAACACGCTTTTTCTTTTGCTTTTTGCTGCTTTTTCTTACTTCAAGAATCAATTTTTAGATTTTTTAGATTATCAATAATATTTTTCCTTTTTCCTTATTCTTTCAAGAGCCAACATTCATAAATTTTAACTTCAAATATGCACTATTTAATCATACATTCAGAAAACAAAAATAAATGACACCACATCAAACTAATTAAACTAATCTTATTTTAGACTTGAAATTAATGCATCTCTCAATTCTTAAAAATTTTATCTAAGCAAGGTGAGAGATCTATGGAATATTTTATAACTTAAAGATATCAAATGCAAATGATCATGCAACTAGGACAAGAAAACAGATAAATAAATAGACAGAAAACATAAAATAATAGAAAAAGAATAAAAAAGAGAACGAGTCCACCTTTAAAGGTGGCGCCTGGTGCTCCTCCTTGAGGATCCAATGTGCTGCTTAATCTCTTCTATGTCATCCCTTTGTCTTTGTTGCTCTTTCCTCATAGCCCTTTGATCTTCCCTAATGGCTCTTTGATCTTCTCTTATTTCATTGAAGGTGGTGACATGTCCTTGATGCTCCATCCTCAGTTGCTCGATGTTAGTGCTCAATTCTCCAAGAGAAGTTTGCCATTGATCCTAATAACTTTGGGGAGGAAAATACATCCTTTGAGGCATCTCAGGGATTTCATGATGAGGCGGGTGCACAGGCTCTTGTGCATGCTCTCTAGTTTGCTCCATTCGCTTTTAGTGATGGGCTTATCCTCCCCAATGGAGATATCTCCATTTATGACAATTCTTGCTGAATTGCATAGGTAACAGATGAGGTGTGAGAATCCTAATCTTACATTGGTGTGAGGCTTCTCAGCTACCTTGTACAGTTGTTGAGGAATTAACTCATGAACTTCCACCTCAATTCTAATCATGATGCAATGAATCATGATGGCTCTGTCAACAGTCACTTCTAACCGGTTGCTAGTAGGGATGATGGATCTTTGGATGAACTCCAACCATCCTCTAGCTATGGGCTTTAGGTCAACCTTTCTTAACTGGATGGGCTTACCTTGGGAATCCCTTTTCCATTGTGCGACTTCTACACAGATATCTGAGAGCACTTGATCCAATCTCTGATCATGGTTGACTCTCCTAGTGTAAGGATGAGAATCTCCTTGCAATAGAGGCAAGTTGAACGCCAACCTTACACTTTCCGGGCTGAAATCTATGATTATTTCTCGGACCATGGTGATCCAATTCCTTGGATTTGGATACTAGTGTCATGGTTTTTGGTAACCCATGCATTAGCATAGAACTCTTGCACTATGAGAATCCCAACTTCTTGGATGGGGTTAGTTAGGACATCCCAACCTCTTCTTCGGATCTTTCTTCGGATTTTTGGATACTCATTCTTCTTGAGCATGAAAGGGACCTCAAGGATCACTTTCTTCTCAGCCACTACTTCATAGAAGTGGTTTCGGTAAGCTTTGGTAATGAATCTCTCCATCTCCCAAGATTCAGAGGGATTGGCTACTGCCTTTCCTTTTCTCTTCTTTGAGGAGTCTCCAACCTTGGGTGCCATGAATGGTAATGGAAAGAAAAGAAGCTATTCTTTTTAAACACCAAACTTAAAACTTTGCTCGTCCTAGAGAAAAAATAGAAGAATGGAGTAGAAGAAGAAGAAAATAGAAAGTAGAAGAGGGAGAGAGAGGGCTCGGCCTTGTGGGGTGGAGAAGGTATGAGAGGTGTGTGCATGAAGGGTTATGGAGAAGGGTATTGATAGGAGTGGGTAGGGTTAGGTTTCGGCCATCGGGTGGGTTTGGGTTGTAATTTGATTTTTAAAGTGGGTGGGCTAGGTGGGAGTTATGATGGTTTGGGGAAATGAAATGGATGTGATTGGGCAAGGTTTTTTGGAGAAGTGTATATGGGAAAGTGTGAAAGTAGGTGGGGTTAAGTGGAGTAGGCTAGGTGAAGATTCTGTGGGACCTACAATTCTTGAGAGGCTAGGGAATTCCAGATTTCCTGTTTCTCTGCACTGCCGTTTGAACGCTGATGAGCGGATATTTTATACGCTATTGGGGATAATTTCATATAGTTTAGAGTATGTTTTAGTTAGTTTTTAGTCTATTTCTAGTAGTTTTTAGGAAAAATTCATATTTCTGGACTTTACTATGAGTTGTGTATTTTTCTGTATTTCAGGTATTTTTCTGGCTGAAATTGAAGGAGCTGAGCAAAAATCTGATTCAGGCTGAAAAAGGACTGCTAATGCTGTTGGATTCTGACCTCCCTGCACTCAAATTGGATTTTCTGGAGCTACAGAACTCGAAATGGCATGCTTCAAATTGCATTGGAAAGTAGACATCCAGGGCTTTCCAGAAATATATAATAGTCCATACTTTGCACAAGGATAGACGACGTAAACTGGCGTTCAACGCCAGTTCTCTGCCCAATTCTGGCGTCCAGCGCCAGAAAAGGATCAAAAACTGGAGTTGAACGCCCAAACTGGCATAAAAACTGGCGTTCAACTCCACAAATGGCCTCTGCACGTGACTCACTTAAATCTCAGCCCCAGCACACACCAAGTGGGCCCCAGAAGTGGACCTCTGCATCATCCATCATAGTCCACTCATATTTTGTAACCCTAGGCTACTAGTTTAGTATTTAAACAACTTTTAGAGACTTATTTTGTATCTCATGACATTTCAGATCTAAAATTTATATTCTCTGACGGCATGAGTCTCTAAACCCCAGTGTTGGGGGTGAGGAGCTCTGCTGTGTCTCGATGAATTAATGCAAGTATTTCTGTTTTCCATTCAAACACGCTTGTTCCTATCTAAGATGTTCATTCGCGCTTAACTGTGATGGAGGTGATGATCCGTGACATTCATCACCTTCCTCAAACCATGAACGCGTGCCTGACAACCACCTCCGTTCTATATACGATTGAATGAGTATCTCTTAGATTCCTTAATCAGAATCTCCGTGGTATAAGCTAGAACTGATGGCGGCATTCATGAGAATCCGGAAAGTCTAAACCTTGTCTGTGGTATTCCGAGTAGGATTCAAGGATTGAATGACTGTGACGAGCTTCAAACTCCTGAAGGCTGGGCGTTAGTGACAGATGCAAAAGGATAGTAAATCCTATTCCAACCGGATCGAGAACCAACCGGTGATTAGCCGTGCTGTGACAGAGCACGTGAGCGTAGTTTTCACTGGAAGGATGGAAGGTAGCCATTGACAACGGTGATCCACCAACACACAGCTTGCCATAGGGGGACGTGCGTGCGTGAACAAGAAGACAGAGGAAAGCAGAGATTCAGAAGACAAAGCATCTCCAAAACTCCAACATATTCTCCATTACTGCACAACAAGTAACTTTTAATTTATGCTCTACTGGTTACTCACAATTCAATTGATAAACATAATTGACTTCCTGACTAAGATTTACAAGATAACCATAGATTGCTTCAAACCAACAATCTCTGTGGGATTCGACCCTTACTCACGTAAGGTATTACTTGGACGACCCAGTGCACTTGCTGGTCATGTGTGCGAAATTGTAAGAGAGTAACAATTTTGTGCACCAAATGCCCAGGGGCTGCTCCCTGGCTGGCGTTCATCTCCAGCAATGCTTCTCTCTTGGGGTGTTGAACGCCCAGGAGGGCTTCCATACTGGCGTTCAACTTTGACACTCTTTACAGAGTGTTCTATTTTCACTGCTGTGAATTCTGTCTCTGGACTGATGTACATGATCATGACTCTAGACTGAAAGAAAAACAAAATGAAAATAAAATAAATAGTTGAGTAAAGTTGGGTTTCCTCCCAACAAGCGCTCTTTTAAAGTCACTAGCTTAACCTTTAGCTCCTTAAGGAGGTGAGTATGAGCTCAGATTTTTGCCCCTGATAGTGAATTTTCTTCCTGTCCTTTCATGAATTTGCTCTACATGCTCTAGAGATTGGACACGGTTCACTGTATGTGGTTGGACTGAATTCTTAGTGAAGACAACTCTCATGCCAGGTGAGAGACCTTCAGTTGGGATTTTCTTGTCCCTCCAGCCTTTAGGTACTTTCTTTTTAGTACCTTTGTGCTTAGAGCTTGTTGAGGGCTGCCCAACACCAAACTTAGAATTGATGTCTGGGGCTCTATAGAGCTCTGCACAGAAAGAGACGGTTAGCATACTACGTGTTGTACAGTTGTCTCTCTCTTATTGGAGGGAAAATTAGGATTGGACATCTTAAATAAGATGTAGTCCTCTCCTAATTAGAAAACCAATTATACCTTAGCTACATTAATCAAGGCTTTTGCAGTAGCTAAGAAGGGTCTTCCAAGGATGACATAATCATCCTCATCCTCTCCTATGTCCAGGACAATGAAGTTTGCAGGGATGTTGTGGTTTTCAAACTTAACCAAGACATCCTCTACTAAGCCATCTGGCTTCTTCATGGTCTTGTCTTCCATCTCTTGTGAGATATGCGCAGGTTGCAGCTCTGATGCACCACTATTTCGTGGTACATTTTGTGCTCAATTTAGGTGGATTTTATCCACTTTTCCCACATTTATTCAGTGAAATAACATGGTTTCATAGTTTTCTCCTAATTTGTGCTTAAATGTAAAAACATGCTTTTTAGGCCCTTAATTTGATAATTTTAATTCACCTTTGATTTCACTAGATGACTTGATGCATTTGTTGAATGATTTCAGGTTCAAAAGGCTTGGAATGGATCAAAGGAATGAAGAGAAAAGCATGCAAAGTGGAGAAATCATTGAAAATCAAGGATTTGGGATGCATTCAATGACGCGCACGCGTAGCAAACGCGCACGCATGGAATTGAAGTCACATGGAGACGCGTAGGCGAACATGACGCATTACGCGTGGAGCATAAAATGCCGAGCGACGCGTACGCGTGACCCACGCGTACGCGTCGATACTCACACATGACCTCATTAAAGTGAAAACGCTGGGGGCGATTTCTAGGCTTCCCTGTCCCAAATCCAACTCAGTTTCTGAGCCTATTATATGCAGAAATCAAGAGGAGTCAAAGGAAGGGGGAAGCACATAGTTTAGTTTAGAGGTAGTTTCTAGAGGGAGAAGCTCTCTCTTCTCTCTAGAATTAGGTTAGATGTAGATTAGGATTTCTTAGATCTAGGTTTAATTCATGCTTTCATTTACTTTTCCTCTTCATTTCCTTGTTCTTCTACCTTCTCTTTCTTAGTTTAGCAATTCAATTATTTTAATTCTTTACTTTTATGTTGATGCACTCTTGTTTCTCTTATTTTCCTTTAATGCAATTTCAGTTTGATTTCCTTTATTGTTGATTTGATTTGTTGTTGTTAATTCCTTGCAATTGGTAGTGTAGATATACTTTTCTTGCAATTTTATTTTACTTACCTTTTATGCCTTCCAAGTGTTTGATTAAATGCTTGGAAGGACGTTAGAGTAGATTTTTCTCCTCTTGGCTTTGGTTGAGTAATTGGAGACTCTTGAGTTATCAAACTCATTTGTTGATTAATAATTGAAAGTTGTTAGTTGATTTGAATTTCACTAAAGCTAGTCTTTCCTTAGGAGTTGACTAGGACTTGAGGAATCAAATTGATTATTTTCACTTGACTTTCCTTCATAGTTAGAGGTTGACTAAGTGGAGCAATGGATAATTCTTATCACAATTGAGGAGGACAATGAGGATAGGACTTCTAGTTCTCATTCCCTGCCAAGAGCTTTCTTATCTATTAGTTTAATTCTTGCAATTCACTTTTCTTGTCTCTTATCCAAAACCCACTAAATACTTGCCCCATAATCAATAGTAAGAACACTTCCCTACAATTCCTTTGATAGACGACCCGAGGTTTGAATACTTTGGTTATTTTTATTGGGGTTTGAACTTGTGACAAACAATTTTTTGCATGAGAGGATTATTTGTTGGTTTAGAGACTATACTTGCAACGAGAATTTATTGTGAAATTATATACCATCAAAAATCCACTCATCAAAATGGCACCGTTGCTGGGGAATTCCAAATGCATGCCTTGTTATTGGTTATTATGTATATGTGAATATTGTGAATAGCTTGATTTTTGGGATTGCTTGTTAGTCTTTGTTAGTCTTAGGATTTGGTTTTCTTGTTTCTTGTTTGATTTTGTTTTCATTTGCTCTTGCTATTATGAATTCTCATCCTTTTAGCTATGAGTTTGGTTACAACTATGTTGTAGAAAATGGAGATTACAATGAAGATATGCATCAAGGATGAAACAATCAAAGGTGGGAGGAGCCTCAAGTATATAGACAACCTTCTTGGCATTAACCTCCTCCGATTTCATACAGGTATAACTCCAATCCTAATGCATATCAATCAAATGGATGTGGTAGTCCTTATTGTACTTGTCAACAACCACCACCATATGCCTATGAACTACCTCCTCAACATATCCCTCAACCATACTCACAAGTCCCTTCTTACCAAATTCCCTCATTTGACCCTCATCCATCATATAACCAATCACCTTTACCTCACCCTTGTAACCATTATGTAAGAAAATCCTTACAGCCACCACAATTTCAACATCAATACTCCCAAGAACCATATATTTCGTATACATCACCTCCATACCCTTACCAAGAAGAACCACCTTCCTATTATGAACTCTTTCTCCAAAATAATGAACCCTCCTATTCACACCAAGCTCCAATGGATGATTCTCTCACTTTGCTACTTCAAGAACAAAGAGAAATGCAAATGGAGGTACTAGAATCCATGACTGCCTTGATAGAGGTGGTAAACCGATTAGCCTCCCAATGCTTGAACACTCAAAGTATTCTTATGACCAGATGTGGAGAATCAATTGAAGTGCATAGCATGAAGGAGAGATTAGAAACTCTGGTGGAAAATGAGGAATATTGCTTTGTGTTAGAACAATTGGAAAAACCTATGATCATTGAAGAAGAGGAAGAAGTGGTTGAAGACTTAGGAGATGCGAAACCTCCATGGGAACCTAGAATTATAGAAAACCCCTCCGAGAAGATTGAATTTGATGTTGAGGAGGAGAGTGCACAACCTCCAAAATAATTGTTGAATGAAGACTTGGAAGGAATGAGGCAAGAATTGAGTTCCCTTGGGGATGAAGATCATGCATCAAACCTTCTTGGTGGTGAATCCTTTGAACTTGAAGAACCTTCTCCCGGTGAATTATAGAGCAATGTGGAGGTAGATTCTCTTATCCTCCCATTTATGATTTGAGCGATAGAGAAGAGTTAGATGAAATTGATGAACAAATGATTGAATTTGAAGAAGTTTGTAAAGAGGTGGAGGTAATCAACGAAGAATACAAGGGAGCAGAAATTGCAAGACTAATGAAAACACCTCTCCCCAAGCCATCACCATCCATTCTTTCATTCAAGTGGGTAAATCTCTCATCTCTAAGCTTTATGATTCCACTTGAATATGGTTTGCTTGAGACGGATGGGTAACTTAGAGCTCTTTGTGGCTTGATGAGCGGATATTTTATACGCTTTTTGGGGTTAATTTCATATAGTTTTGAGTATGTTCTAGTTAGTTTTTAGTTTATTTCCATTAGTTTTTAGGAAAAATTTATATTTCTAGACTTTACTATGAGTTGTGTGTTTTTCTGTAATTTCAGGTATTTTTCTGGCTGAAATTGAAGGAGCTGAGCAAAAATCTGATTCAGGCTGAAAAAGGACTGCTGATGCTGTTGGATTCTGACCTCCCTGCACTCAAAGTAGATTTTCTGGAGCTACAGAACTCGAAATGGCATGCTTCCAATTTCGTTGGAAAGTAGACATCTAGGGCTTTCCAGCAATATATAATAGTCGATACTTTGCACAGGGATAGACGACGTAAACTGGCGTTCAACGCCAGTTCTCTGCCCAATTCTGGCGTCCAGTGCCAGAAAAGGATCAAAAGCTGGAGTTGAACGCCCAAATTGGCACAAAAACTGGCGTTCAACTCCACAAATGGCCTCTGCACGTGAATTGCTTAAATCTCCAGCCCCAGCACACAACAAGTGGGCCCCAGCACACTAAGTGGGCCCCAGAAGTGGATCTCTATACCATCTGCTATAGTTTACTCATTTTCTGTAAACCTAGGCTACTAGTTTAGTATTTAAACAACTTTTAGAGACTTATTTTAGGACGTGCGTGCGTGAATTAGAAGACAGAGGAAAGCAGGGATTCAGAAGACAAAGCATCTCCAAAACTCCAACATATTCTCCATTACTGCATAACAAGTAACCTTTAATCCATGCTCTCTTGTTTATTCGCAACTCAACTGATAAACATAATTGACTGCCTGACTAAGATTTACAAGATAACCATAGATTGCTTCAAACCAACAATCTCCGTGGGATTCGACCCTTACTCACGTGAGGTATTACTTGGACGACCCAGTGCACTTGCTGGTCAGTGGTACGAGTTGTGAAAAGTGTGATTCACAATTTGTGCACCAAGTTTTTGGCGCCGTTGCCGGGGATTGTTCGAGTTTGGACAACTAACGGTTTATTTTGTTGCTTAGATTAGGAAAAATTTCTCTTTTTTTTGTTTAGAGTCTCTTTTTGTTGTTGTGTTAGAATCTTAGAATCCTTATTTTCTTTTTAAAATATTTTTCAAAAAAAAAATAATAATAATAATTTTTCTATTAAATCCTGTGCCAAATTTTAAGTTTGGTGTTTTCTTGTTGATTTTTCTGTGTTTTTCGAAAATTTATTTTGGTTTTCTAAAAATTTTAAGTTTGGTGTTCTTCCTTTGTGTTCTCGTGTTCTTGTAAATCTTCAAAGTGTTCTTAAGTTTTCCTTGTGTCTTGATCTTAAAATTTTTAAGTTTGGTGTTCCTTGGTGTTTTTCCCCCCCAAAAATTTTCGAAAATAAGGAACCTCAGATCTAAAAATTTTAAATCCTGTGTTATCTTATTATTTTTCTCTCTCCTTTAAAAATTCAGATTTTTTTTTTCAAAATTTAAAACCTTTTTCAAAAATCATCATATCTTTTTCAAAATCTCCTAACCACTTTCTCTCTCCTCACTTTTTCGAAAATCTTTTACTCATTTTTTTATTTATTTTATTTTTATTTTATTTTCGAAATAAATTAATAAATAAATAAATAAAAATATTTTTTCTATTTTACATCATCTCCCTTTCTCCATCATGGACCTAAGCAGAAATGAACAGTCCAAGAGGACTCTAGGGTCATATTCTAACCCCTCTACTGCTTCATATGGGAGTAGTATCTGCATACCCTCCATTGGAGTCAGTAGCTTTGAGTTGAATCCTCAGCTCATTATCATGGTGCAGCAAAGCTGCCAGTATTCCGGTCTTTCACAAGAAGAACCTACAGAGTTTCTGGCACAATTTTTACAAATTACTGACACAGTACATGATAAGAAAATAGATCAGGATGTCTACAGACTATTACTGTTTCCATTTGCTGTAAAAGATCAAGCTAAGAGGTGGTTAAATAACCAACCTAAAGCCAGCATAAGGACATGGAAACAGTTGACAGAAAAATTTCTGAATCAGTATTTCCCTCCAAAAAGGATGACACAGCTAAGGCTGGACATCCAAGGCTTCAAGCAAGGAGATAATGAATCTCTTTATGATGCCTGGGAGAGATACAGAGAGATGCTACGAAAATGCCCCTCTGAAATGTTTTCAGAGTGGGTTCAGTTAGACATCTTCTATTATGGGCTTGCAGAAGGAGCTCAGATGTCTCTTGATTACTCAGCTGGTGGATCTATCCATATGAGAAAGACAATTGAAGAGGCTCAAGAGCTCATTGATACAGTTGCCAGGAATCAGCATTTGTACCTAAGCAATGACTCTTCCATGAAAGAAGAGGTTAAGACAGCAACCGGTGAACTCAGTCCTGTAAAACAAGCTGCTGAATTCAATCAGCAATTGGACTTTCTAACAAAATAGTTAGCCGAATTCAAAGAAAGGTTACAAGAGACAAGGATGGCTAATATACATATGGACGAACAGTTTAAGCAAACAAAGCAGCACCTGTCAAGACAAATAGCAGAAGAATGCCATAGGGACAAGGCCACTCAATGGTTAGAATCTTTTCCAAGAGACAGCATCAACAACTGGGATGATTTGGTAACTAAGTTCCTTGCAAAATTTTATCCACCTCAGAGGATTATAAGGTTAAAGGCTGAGGTTCAAACATTTACACAAATGGAGGCCGAACCTATCTATGAGGCATGGGAGAGAAGCTTCAAAACTTCTATGTTTAATGAGTGGGAGAAGCTTCAAAACTTCTATGAAGGCTTAACACTGAAATCTCAGGAAGCTTTGGATCATTCAGCTGGAGGTTCCTTGCAACTCATAAAAACTGCAGAAGAGGCTCAAGAACTCATTGATATGGTGTCCAACAACCAATATTTCTTTGCTCATCAAAGAAGCCGCCAACCATCACAAAGGAGAGGAGTAATGGAGCTAGAAGGAGTGGATTCAATCCTAGCTCAAAACAAGATGATGCAGCAGCAAATTCAACAACAATTTGAGCAAATGGCCAAGAGGATTGATAGTCTCCAAGTTACAGCAGTTAACACCAGCCAACCATCAACCACATGGGGACAGAGTGAAGAAACTCAAGAAGAACAACAACAAGAGCAAGTTCAGTATATGCACAACCAAGGACCAAATGAAGTGTATGGTGATACATACAATCCATCCTGGAAAAACCACCCAAACCTCAGGTGGGGAGATAACCATGCCCAAAACCAATAACCATGGCAGAGGAACTCAAACCAACACAACCCAAAAAGCAACCAAAATCACAAGCAGCAGCAGACTAACCAAAACCCCTACAGAAAACCTCAAAACAACTACCCCAACCTCAACCAATACCAATCTAATAACCAATCCACCAACCAAAATGCCTACCATCCACCACCCACATCTCATAACCCACCTCAAATATCACCTGAAGCCCAAAGAATCACTCACTTGGAGGCCATGATAGATAAAATGTTGAAACACCAAGAAATGGTAGCCAAGAATCAGGAAGCCTCTATGAAGAGCCTAGAGAGACAGATGGGGCAACTCTCCAAGCAAGTATCTGTTGAGAGACCTTCAAACTCACTGCCCAGTGACAAAATTCCAAATCCCAAGGAGGAATGCAAGGCAATACAATTGAGTAGTGGGAGAACATTGATAAGCAACAATGACTCTACAAAGAAGCAAGCAGAGAACATCAAAAACCCAACAGAGGATGAGAATCAAACTTTAGGCATGAAGATTACTCCCTGGGCTCCCCACGTTTGAGCCAACGTTAGCCCCCTAACTTGGAGGCTAACGTTGGCAAGAGAAACTTCTTCCCTGGGCACCAACGTTTGCGCCAACGTTAGACCCCTAACTTGGGGGCTAACGTTGGCACATGAACATTCAAGGAAGAGGCAAAAGTTAGCCCCGACGTTAGCCCCCTAACTTAGAGGCTAACGTTGGAACTTGAGAGTTTCTCCCCTGGGCACCAACGTTTGCGCCAACGTTAGCTTAGTTTTCGGTGTTTTGGAAGAGATTTATTTTTCCTCCAAAATATCTCATCACTGTCAAGGCAAATAGTAGAAGAATGCCAAGCAGTTCAACTAAGAAGTGGGAAAACATTAAATACCCCACCTCAAGGCAGCAAAAAGCTAAGAAATGAGCAAACCACCCGAAATTCACCTGAGGACAGTAAGAGCCCAGGGAAAAGTAATTCTGGAACTAAAACGCCAGAAAATTAGTGGAATGCTGGTGCTAAACGCCCAGACCATGCTCAGGACTGGCGTTCAACGCCAGAAACAAGGCAGGACTGGCGTTCAACGCTAGAAATGGGCAAGGATCTGGCGTTGAACGCCCAAAATGGGCAAGACCTGGCGCTGAACGCCCAGAATGGGCACAGTTCTGGCGTTCAGACGCCAGGAGCAGACAAGGAGCTGGCGTCTAGTTTCACTCCAGCTTCTAACTCTGGCACTCAATCGCCAGTGAGGGATCAGACACACACAAATACTGATAACAACCCCTCTAAAAAGGCTTCTTCAACCACTTCTGTAGGCAATAAACCTACAACAACTAAGGTTGAAGAATATAAAGCCAAGATACCTTATCCTCAAAAACTCCAGAAAGAGGAGCAGGATAAGCAATTTGCTCGCTTTGCAGATTATCTCAGGACTCTTGAAATAAAGATTCCCTTTGCAGAAGCACTTGAGCAAATACCTTCTTATGCCAAGTTCATGAAAGAGATCTTAAGTCATAAGAAGGATTAGAGAGAAACAGAAAGAGTTCTCCTCACTGAAGAATGCAGTGCAGTCATTCTGAAAAGCTTAAAGACCCCGGGAGCTTTCTGATACCATGCATATTGGAAGATAATTGTACCAAGACAGCTTTATGCGATCTTGGGGCAAGCATCAACCTAATACCTGCATCCACTATCAGAAAGCTTTGTTTAACTGAAGAAGTTAAACCAACCCGGATATGTCTTCAACTTGCTGATGGCTCCACTAAATACCCATCAGGCATGATTGAAGACATGATTGTCAGGGTTGGGCCATTCGCCTTTCCCACTGACTTTGTTGTGCTGGAAATGGAGGAGCACAAGAGTGCTACTCTCATTCTAGGAAGACCCTTCCTAGCAACTGGACGATCCCTTATTGACGTCCAACAGGGGGAAATAACCCTGAAAGTCAATGATGATGAGTTCAAGTTGAACGCTGTCAAAGCCATGCAGCATCCAGACACATCAACAGACTGCATGAAAGTTGATCTTATTGAATCTTTGGTAGAAGAGATCAACATGGTTGAGAGTCTTGAATCAGAGTCGGAAAACATCTTTAAAGATGTTCAGCCTGATTTAGAGGATTCAGAGGACATGAAAGAGCCTCTGAAATTTCTTCTGGAAGAGGAGAAAGCTCCTAAACCCGAGCTCAAGCCATTACCACCATCCTTGAAATATGCATTTCTGGGAGAAGGTGACACTTTTCCAGTGATCATAAGCTTTGATTTAAATTCACAGGAGGAGGAGGCACTTATTCAGGTGCTAAGGACACACAAGACAGCTTTTGGGTGGTCCATAGGTGACCTTAAGGGCATAAGCCCAGCTAGATGCATGCACAAAATCTTATTGGAGGATAATGCTAAAACAGTGGTTCAACCACAAAGGCGGCTAAATCCAGCCATGAAAGAAGTGGTGCAGAAAGAGGTCACCAAGCTACTAAAGGCTGGGATTATTTATCCTATTTCTGATAGCCCCTGGGTGAGCCATGTCCAAGTCGTCCCAAAAAAGGGAGGTATGACAGTGATTCATAATGAAAAAAAATGAACTGGTTCCTACAAGAACAGTTACAGGGTGGCGCATGTGTATTGACTATAGAAGGCTCAATACAGCCACCAGAAAGGATCATTTTCCTTTACCATTCATAGACCAGATGCTAGAAAGACTAGCAGGTCATGATTATTACTGCTTTTTGGATGGATACTCAGGCTATAACCAGATTGCAGTAGATCCCCAGGATCAAGAGAAAACAGCATTTACATGTCCATCCGGAGTGTTTGCTTATAGAAGGATGCCATTTGGGCTATATAATGCGCCTGCAACCTTCCAGAGATGCATGCTCTCTATTTTCTCTGATATGGTGGAAAAATTTCTGGAAGTCTTCATGGATGACTTCTCAGTATATGGAGACTCATTCAGCTCCTGTCTTGATCACCTGAAACTTGTTCTGAAAAGATGCCAAGAAACCAACCTAGTTTTAAACTGGGAAAAGTGTCACTTCATGGTGACTGAAGGAATTGTCCTTGGGCATAAAATCTCAAACAAGGGAATAGAGGTGGATCAAGCAAAAATAGAGGTAATTGAAAAATTACCACCACCTGCCAATGTTAAGGCAATCAGAAGCTTTCTGGGGCATGCAGGATTCTATAGGAGGTTTATAAAGGATTTTTCAAAAATTGCAAAACCTCTAAGAAATCTGCTAGCTACTGACAGGCCATTTGTGTTTGACACAGAGTGCCTGCAGGCGTTTGAAACGCTAAAAGCTAAGCTGGTCACAGCACCAGTAATTTCTGCACCAGACTGGATGTTACCATTTGAGCTAATGTGTGATGCCAGTGATCATGCCATGGGTGAAGTATTGGGACAGAGGCATGACAAGCTTCTGCATGTCATTTATTATGCCAGTCACGTTCTAAATGATGCCCAGAAAAATTACACAACCACAGAAAAAGAACTACTTACAGTGGTTTACGCCATTGACAAGTTCAGATC
>NC_029790.2:55014808-55016983 GCF_000816755.2 Arachis ipaensis | reverse complement strand
AAACTATAAAGTTGCAAGGTTCATACCCATGGAGTACAACAGGATACAAAAGAAGAAATTAATTACTGATGCAAAGTACTACTTGTGGGATGAACCTTATCTCTTTAAGAGATGTACAGACGGAATAATCCGTAGGTGCGTGCCTAGAGAAGAAGCACAGAGGATCCTGTGGCATTGCCATGGATCTCAATATGGAGACCATTTCGGAGGTGAGCGAACAGCCACCAAGGTCCTCCAATGTGGCTTCTATTGGCCCACACTCTATAAAGATTCCTGAGAGTTTGTACGTAACTGTAACAGTTGCCAAAGAGCTGGCAATCTGCCTCATGGTTACGCCATGCCTCAACAAGGAATCTTGGAGATTGAGTTGTTTGACGTATGGGGAATTGACTTCATGGGACCTTTCCCACCATCATACTCAAACACTTATATTCTGGTGGAGTTGATTATGTATCAAAATGGGTTGAGGCCATTGCCACACCCACCAATGATACTAAAACAGTGCTGAAATTCCTCCAGAAACATATTTTTAGCAGATTTGGTGTCCCTAGAGTACTAATTAGTGATGGGGGCACTCACTTCTGCAATAAACAGCTTTACTCTGCCATGGTTCGGTATGGAATTCGCCACAAGGTGGCCACTCCATATCATCCACAAACCAATGGGCAAGCTGAAGTCTCTAATAGAGAATTAAAGAGAATCCTGGAATGGACAGTAAATACCCGTAGAAAGGATTGGGCACGGAGCTTGGATGATGCTCTGTGGGCTTACAGGACAGCATTCAAGACCCCTATAGGGACCTCTCCATACCAACTCGTGTATGGTAAGGCATGTCACCTGCCCGTGGAACTGGAACATAAGGCCTACTGGGCAACCAGATTCCTAAACTTTAATGCCAAACTAGCAGGAGAAAAACGATTGCTCCAGCTAAATGAGCTAGAGGAATTCAGATTCACAGCTTTCGAAAATGCCAAGCTTTATAAAGAAAAATAAAAAAAGTGGCATGACAAAAAGCTGTCATCTAGAATCTTTGAACCAGGACAGAAGGTTCTATTGTTTAACTCTAGACTCAGGCTATTCCCCGGGAAACTGAAATCCTGGTGGAGGGGACCATACGTGATTACAAGTGTATCACCATATGGTTATGTGGAGCTTCAAGATATTGATTCTGATAAGAAGTTCATTGTCAATGGACAGAGAATCAAGCATTATCTTGAAGGCAACATTGAGCAAGAATGCTCAAGGCTGAAGCTAGATTAAAAGCTCAGCAAGGTCCAGCTAAAGACAATAAAGAAGCGCTTGCTAGGAGGCAACCCAGCCGTGGGGCAACAATCCTCTAAGCATTTTGCCCTATTTTTTATTTTTATTTTTATTTGTTTATATAAAGTTCACTGACACTAAGGTGAGGAATTATTAAAAGAAGACCTTGGCACACAAAACAGAGAAAAAGAGCTCACTGGCAAGAAAACGCCAGTAAAAGTGCATTTTGGGCATTCAACGCCCAAAATGGGCATCCACTGGGCGCTGAACGCCAGTAATGGTAGCAATCTGGGTGTTCAACGCCAGAAATGGGCACCCACTGGGCGTTGAACGCCAGTGATGGCAGCAGCTGAGCGTTGAACGCCCAGGAGAGCAGCATTTGGGCGCTGAACGCCCAAAACAGGCAGTGTTTGGGCGTTCAAACGCCAGGAAGGCAGGGAGGAGCAAAACTCATTTTTTCCACACGTTTTTCCATTCTAATTTCAAATTTTATGGTTCAATGCATGATTTTACATAAACATGTCAAGAACCCTGATTTCTAAATTCCATAATTTCTAAAAACCCTACCACTAAAAATATCAAATGTATTTTAATCCATAAGCACCAGGCATCTTTGCAAATTCAATCCAACTCTTTTCAAAATTTTTTTAAAAAAAATCTATCTTTTTTCAAAACCTCCACTTTATCTTTTTCAAAAATTAAATCTATCTTTCACAAAAATATTTCATATCCTCTCAATTTTAAACTATATCTTCTCTTATCATATCTTCTATCTTATCTTTTCCAAATAAATCTTTTTATCATATCTTTATATTTTTTTTCGAAAACCCACCCTCCCCCCCTTATAAATTTGAGTTCGGCCTCCCTCCTCTCCCATCAACAATAGCAGCTAGCTCTCCTTCTATCCCTCTCCTT
>NC_029790.2:55014100-55014782 GCF_000816755.2 Arachis ipaensis | reverse complement strand
ATAAAGGTTGTTAATTTCCAATTTCTGCCTTAACTCTGTGACAGTGTCCTTATAGAAGTTTACCTTAGGAGTCATATAGTAGTAATTAGTATCTATTTTAATTTTATCTCCAATTAAGCTATAGTTTATTTTTCTCATCATCAGCAAACATGAATAAAGTAGTAGATCTTTTGAATAAGAGGAAATAAAATTTCGAGTTTTAATAAGAGAAATTCTAATTAGTTAAATGTGGTGGCAATGCTTTCTGTCTTCTGAATGAATGCTTGAACAGTGCATATGTCTTTTGAATTTGTTGTTTAAGACTATTAAATATGTTGGCTCTTGAAAGAATGATGAACATGAGACATGATATTGATAATCTAAAAAATCATAAAAATGATTCTTGAAGCAAGAAAAAGCAGCAAAGAACAAAGCTTGCAGAAAAAAATAGAAAGAAAAAGAAAAAGCAAGCAGAAAAAGCCAAAAGCTCTTAAAACCAAGAGGCAAGAGCAAAAAGCCAATAACTCTTAAAACCAAAAGGCAAGGGCAAATAAAAGGGATCCCAAGGCTTTGAGCATCAGTGGATAGGAGGGCCTAAAGGAATGAAATCCTAGTCTAAGCGGCTAAACCAAGTTGTCCCTAACCATGTGCTTGTGGCGTGAAGGTGTCAAGTGAAAACTTGAGACTGAGCGGTTAAAGTCAA
>NC_029790.2:55011586-55014077 GCF_000816755.2 Arachis ipaensis | reverse complement strand
ATCCATTGTTGCGGGTGAGGAGCTCTGCTGTGTCTCGATGAATTAATGCAAGTATTTTTGTTTTCCATTCAAACACGCTTGTTCCTATCTAAGATGTTCATTCGCGCTTAACTGTGATGGAGGTGATGATCTGTGACACTCATCACCTTCCTTAAACCATGAACGTGTGCCTGAGAATCACCTCCGTTCTATATACGATTGAATGAGTATCTCTTAGATCTCTTAATTAGAATCTTCGTGGTATAAGCTAGAACTGATGGCGGCATTCATGAGAATCTGGAAAGTCTAAACCTTGTCTGTGGTATTCCGAGTAGGATTCAATGATCGAATGACTGTGACGAGGTTCAAACTCGCGAGTGCTGGGCGTTAGTGACAAACGCAAAAGGATGAAGAATCCTATTCCAGTATGATCGAGAACCGACAGATGATTAGCCGTGCTGTGACAGAGCATGTGAGCATATTCTTCACTGAGAGGATGGGATGTAGCCATTGACGACGGTGATCCCCTACATACAGCTTGCCATAGGAGGACGTGCGTGCGTGAATTAGAAGATAGAGGAAAGCAGGGATTCAGAAGACAAAGCATCTCCAAAACTCCAACATATTCTCCATTACTGCATAACAAGTAACCTTTAATCCATGCTCTCTTGTTTATTCACAATTCAACTGATAAACATAATTGACTGCCTGACTAAGATTTACAAGATAACCATAGATTGCTTCAAACCAACAATCTCCGTGGGATTCGACCCTTACTCATGTGAGGTATTACTTGGACGACCCAGTGCACTTGCTGGTCAGTGGTACGAGTTGTGAAAAGTGTGATTCACAATTTGTGCACCATGGCTTTAAGAGCAAAAGGGAGATGGTTAGTGGTAGACATTGTAAATTAAGGTCCATGATGGTTGTATGTTCAAAGCTTAATAGCAAAGGTTGGTGTAGAGCTAGATTGCTTGGGTCTAGGAGAAGGATTTGGTACTTCATTGAGAATTCATCTTACTTTCCACCCAAATGGAATAATGAAGATCAATTTGAAGATGGGTGTAGAAACAAGATATGGGATCCGGAAATACACGAGGATCAAATTTGGGAGCCCTTAGCTTATGAGGAACTCCATCAAAGCTTGGAGTTATTGGTTTTGAATGATGGAGCTTATTGGAGATTCAAGCATTGGTGGATGTTCCAAGATGAATTAAAGTACAAGCCACCTGATGACATGTCATCATGTCATGTTTTTCTATGCTTTTTCATACAAGAAATTGATGATTAATGCTTAATTGTTGAGTGTTTTTATGCATAAATAGTATATTTCTTTGATCTTTTGATTTTATAAATTTTGTAGGAAATAAGTAGAAAAAGAAGCAAAATAGCGCAAAATCAGCTCAAAAGAAGAAAAGAAGAATTTTGGGGCACGCTTTTTAAAAGCGTGGCCCATGACCATGAAGCCTTGCAAGAGAGCAAGCGTTCATTAAGCGAGAGAGCACTACGTCAAAGCAAGGAACGCTGCAACGCTCCAAACAATGAGCGCTCATTTTCCAAGTGAGCGCCACGCTCACTAAGTGAGCGTTTTCGTGAATTCTCAAGATGGGAGGCAAGGCTTGTGCTGTCCGTATGCACTAAGCAGTGCTTGAACAAGCAACAGAGTGCTCATTCGGAGAGCGCTGGTGGTATGCGAAATTGCTACTCAGGTTGTGAATTATTGTTCGAAATTGATTCCCTGGCAATGGCACCAAAAACGGATGCACAGGACCATGGTCTAAACATATCTTCACAACTTCGCATAACTAACCAGCAAGTGCACTGGGTCGTCCAAGTAATACCTTACGTGAGTAAGGGTCGAATCCCACAGAGATTGTTGGTATGGAGCAAGCTATGGTCACCTTGTAAATCTCAGTCAGGCAGATATAAAACAGTAATGGGTTTTCGAAAATAAATAATAGAATAGGGATAGAGGTACTTATGTAAATCATTGGTAGGAATTTCAGATAAGCGAATGGAGATGCTTTTCGTTCCTCTAAACCTCTGCTTTCCTGCTATCTTCATCTAGTCAGTCTTACTCCTTTCCATGGCTGGCTTTATGTGATACATCACCATTGTCAACGGCTACTTTCGGTCTTCTCTCGGGAAAATGATCCAAATGCCCTGTCACGGCACGGTTAATCGTCTGGAGGTATCACCCTTGTCAATGGCTTCATCTTATCCTCTCAGTGAAAATGATCAACGCACCCTGTCACGGCACGGCTATTCGTCTGTCGGTTCTCGATCATGCTGGAATAGGATTTACTATCCTTTTGCGACTGTCACTAACGCCCCGCAATCGCGAGTTTGGAGCTCGTAACAGTCATTCATTCATTGAATCCTACTCGGAATACCACAGACAAGGTTTAGACCATCCGGATTCTCTTGAATGCCGCCATCATTCTAGCTTACACCACGAAGATTCTGGTTAGGAGATCTAAGAGATACTCATTCAGTCTAAGGTAGAACGGAA
>NC_029790.2:55009405-55010351 GCF_000816755.2 Arachis ipaensis | reverse complement strand
CCACGAAGATTCTGGTTAGGAGATCTAAGAGATGCTCATTCAGTCTAAGGTAGAACGGAATTGGTTGTCAGGCACGTGTTCATAGGGAATGATGATGATTGTCACGTTCATCACATTGAGATTGAAGTATGAATGAATATCTTAGAAGCGAAACAAGGTGAATTGAATAGAAAACAGTAGTATTTTGCATTAATCTTTGAGGAACAACAGAGCTCCACACCTTAATCTATGGAGTGTAGAAACTCTACCGTTAAAAATACATAAGTGAAAGTCCAGGCATGGCCAAGAGGCCAGCCCTCAAACGTGATCTAAGATAGCATACAACTGATCAAAGATACCTAATACAATAGTAAAAGGTCCTATTTATAATAAACTAGCTACTAGGGTTTACAGAAGTAAGTAATTGATGCATAAATCCACTTCCGGGGCCCACTTTGTGTGTGCTTGGGCTGAGCTTGAGTGTTGCACGTGTAGAGGTCCTTCTTGGAGTTGAACGCCAGGTTTTGATCCATTTCTGGCGTTCAACTCTGGTTTTGGCTACTTTTCTGGCGCTGGACGCCGGATTTGGGCAGAAAGCTGGCGTTGAACGCCAGTTTGCGTCATCTATTCTTGGCCAAAGTATGGACTATTATACATTGCTGGAAATCCCTGGATGGCTACTTTCCAACGCAATTGGAAGCGCGCCATTTCGAGTTCTGTAGCTCTAGAAAATCCACTTTGAGTGCAGGGAGGTCAGAATCCAACAGCATCAGCAGTCCTTCTTCAACCTCTGAATCTGATTTTTGCTCAAGTCCCTCAATTTCAGTCAGAAAATACCTGGAATCATAGAAAAACACACAAACTCATAGTAAAGTCCAGAAATGTGAATTTAACATAAAAACTAATGAAAACATCCCTAAAAGTAACTAGATCCTACTAAAAACATACTAAAAACAATGTCAAAAAG
>NC_029790.2:55007073-55009300 GCF_000816755.2 Arachis ipaensis | reverse complement strand
TGAATGATTGAGCATTGAATAAACTCCAACCATCCTCTAGCTACAGGCTTGAGGTCCAATCTTCTTAGTTGAACCGGCTTGCCTTTGGAGTCAATCTTCCATTGAGCTCCTTCTACACATATGTCCATAAGGACTTGGTCCAAGCTTTGATTAAAGTTGACCCTTCTAGTGTAGGGGCGTTCATCTCTTTGCATCATGGGCAAGTTAAACGCCAACCTCACATTCTCCGGACTAAAATCTAAGTATTTCCCCCGAACCATTGTAACATAGTTCTTTGGATCCGGGTTCTTACTTTGATCATGGTTCTTGGTGATCCATGCATTGGCATAGAACTCTTGAACCATTAGGATGCCGACTTGTTGGATGGGATTTGTTAGAAATTCCCAACCTCTTCTTTGAATTTCATGTCGGATCTCCGGATACTCATTTCTTTTGAGTTTGAAAGGGACCTCGGGGATCACCTTCTTCTTGGCCACAACATCATAGAAGTGGTCTTGATGGGCTTTGGAGATGAACCTTTCCATCTCCCACGACTCGGATGTGGAAGCTTTTGTCTTCCCTTTCCCCTTTCTAGAGGATTCTCCGGTCTTAGGTGCCATCAATGGTAATGGAAAAACCAAAAGCTTATGCTTTTACCACACCAAACTTAGAATTTTGCTCGCCCTCGAGCAAGAGAAGAAAGAATAGATGAAGAAGAAGAAGAAATGGAGGAGAGGGAGAGTGGGGAGTGTTTCGGCCAAAAAGGGTGTAGAGGGGTGTGTTTGTGTGAATTTGATGAAGAATGGAGGGCTTTATATAGGGAAGGGAGGGGGGCAAGGTTTCGGCCATATGGGTGGGTTTGGGTGGGAAATTGGTTTTGAATTTTGAAGGTAGGTGGGGTTTATGAGGTAGGTTTATGGGGAAGAGTGGATGGATGTGAGTGGTGAAGAGTTGATGGGGAAGAGAGATTGAGGTGATTGGTGAAGAGTTTTGGGGAAGAGTGTTTATGGGATTGTGTGAAAGAGGGGTGAGAAGAAGTGAGTGGAGGTAGGTGGGGATCTTGTGGGGTCCACAGATCCTGAGGTGATCCTGTGGGGTCCACAGATCCTGAGGTGTCAAGGATTTGCATCCCTGTACCAATTAGTTATGTAGAATGCCTTTGCACACAACTCTGGACGTTCAGCTCCAGGTTGGTGCCCATTTTGGGCGTTCAACGCCCATTTGTTGCCATTTCTGGCGTTGAACGCCAGAACCATGCTTGTTCTGGGCGTTCAGCGCCAGGATGCTGCCCATTTTGGGCGTTCAGCGCCAGAACCATGCTCTGTTCTGGCGTTGAACACCAGGCAGATGCTCCTCCATGGTGTGATTTTTCTTCTGCTGTTTTTGTTTCCGTTTTCAATTTTTCTCTTCATTTTGTGACTCCACATGATCATGAACCTATAAAGACTTATAACTAAGAAAAATATAGTTAGATAAATAAAAATTGGGTTGCCTCCCAACAAGCGCTTCTTTAATGTCAATAGCTTGACAGTGGGCTCTCATGGAGCCTCACAGATGTTTAGAGCATTGTTGAGACCCTCCAACACCAAACTTAGAGTTTGGATATGGGAGTTCAACACCAAACTTAGAGTTTGGTTGTGGCCTCCCAACACCAAACTTAGAGTTTGACTGTGGGGGCTTGGGTTGACTCTGCTTTGAGAGAAGCTTTTCATGCTTCCTCTCCATGGTTGCAGTGGAAGATCCTTGAGTTTTAAACACAAGGGAGTCCTCATTCCATTGAAGGACTAGTTCAAACTCTGTCAACATCAATCACAGCTCTTGCTGTGGCCAGGAAAGGTCTTCCTAGGATGATGGATTCATCTTCTTCCTTTCCAGTATCCAGGACTATGAAATCAGCAGAGATGTAAAGGCCTTCAACCTTTACTAATACGTCCTCTACTTGTCCATAAGCCTATTTTCTTGAATTGTCTGCCATCTCTAATGAGATTTTAGCCGCTTGCACCCCATAGATTCCCAGTTTCTCTATTACAAAGAGGGGCATGAGGTTTATTCCTGAACCAAGGTCACATGGAGCCTTAAAGATCATGGTGCCTATGGTACAGGGTATTATGAACTTTCCGGGATCCTGTCTCTTCTGAGGCAATGTCAGTTGATCTAGATCACTTAGTTCATTGATGAACAAGGGAGGTTCAACTTCCCAAGTATCAATGCCAAATAATTTGGCATTCAGCTTCATGATTGCACCAAG
>NC_029790.2:54979440-55007000 GCF_000816755.2 Arachis ipaensis | reverse complement strand
TAGGATTCCTTTCAGAAGTGTACATGAACTGGTTATTAGCAACCATGTCAATGAGTTCTTGAGCTTCTGCAGGCGTTTTCTTTAGGTGAATGTATCCACCTGCAAAAGTGTCCAGTGACATCTTTGATAGCTCAGATAAACCATCATAGAATATATCCAGGATGGTCCATTCTGTTCTTCCATGTAAATTGGAATTAGGTGCAGTAAAGTCACCAAGCATCTTCTTTACATTATTATTATTTTCGGCTGCCATCTCCTCTTCCTGTTCGAAAATTTCTGACAGGTTATCTCTGGATTGTTGTAATTTAGCTTCTCTTAGTTTTCTCTTCGGAGTCCTTTCAGGTTCTAGATCTCCTTCAACAAGAATGTTCTTGTCCTTGCTCCTGCTCATATGACAAAGAAGAGGGCACAGAAAAATAATAATAATAGAGATCCTTTATACCACAGTATAGGGATCCCTTTGTGAGTGGGAGAAAAGAGGGAGACAAAGAATGTAATGTAACGGAAGAAACACAACTGTGAGGAGGGTATAGATGTGAGATGAGATGTTAGTAGATGAATAAATAAATAGAATAAGATGGGAGAGGGAGAATTTTCGAAAATAATTTTTGAAAACGGGTTAGTGATTTTCGAAAATAGTTTTTGAAAAAGGTTAGTAATTTTCGAAAAATTTTGAAATCAAAAATAAAAATAATTAGTTAATTAAAAGGAAATTTTTGAAAAAGAGGGAAGATATTTTCGAAAATTAGAGAGAGAGAGTTAGTTAGGTAGTTTTGAAAAAGTTAAGAAACAAACAAAAAAGTTAGTTAGTTAGTTGAAACAAGTTTTGAAAAGATAAGAAGTTAGGAAGTTAGAAAAGATATTTTGAAATCATATTTTTGAAAAAGATAAGATAAGAAGATATTTTTGAAAAGATATGATTGAAATTATTTTTTGAAAAAGATTTGATTTTTAAAATCACAATTAATGACTTGATTCACAAGAAATCACAAGATATGATTCTAGAACTAAAAGTTTGAATCTTGATTAACAAGCAAGTAACAAACTTGAAATTTTTGAATCAAAACATTAATTGGTATTGTTATTTTCGAAAATTTGATATAAAAAATAAGAAAAACATTTTTGAAAAACATTTTTGGATTTTTCGAAAATAACTAAGAAATTTGAAAAAGATTTTATTTTTGAAAAAGCTTTTGAAAAAGATGAGATTTTTAAATTGAAAATTTGATTTGACTCATGAGAAACAACTAAATTTTAAAAATTTTGAAAAAGTCAATTCAAATTTTCGAATTTGATGAGGAGAAAAAAGGGAAAAATATATTTTTTTTTTATTTTTGGAATTTTTATGATGAGAGAGAAAAACAAGAAAAATGATGCAATGCATGAGATTTTTAGATCAAAACAATGAATGCATGCAAGAATGCTATGAATGTCAAGATGAACACCAAGAACACTTTGAATGTCAAGATGAACATCAAGAACACATTTTTGAAAAATTTTTAATGCAAAGAAAACATGCAAGACACCAAACTTAGAATTCTTCAATGCTTAGACACTAAGAATTCAAGAATGCATATGAAAAACAAGAAAAGACACAAAACATGCAAATGCAAAGATCAAACAAGAAGACTTACCAAGAACAACTTGAAGATCATAAAGAACACTATGAATGCATGAGAGTTTTCGAAAAATGCAAGATGCACATGCAATTGACACCAAACTTATAACATGACACATGACTCAAACAAGAAATAGAAAAATATTTTTGATTTTTATGATTTTCTAATTTTTTTTTTGGATTTTTCGAAAATTAATTGAAAAAGGAAAATAAGGATTTCAAAATTTTTAATATGAATTTCAGGAATCTTGCCATGTTAGTCTAAAGCTTCAGTCCAGGAATTAGACATGGCTCACTAGCCAGCCAAGCTTTCAATGAAAGCTACGGTCCAAAACACTAGACATGGCCAATGGCCAGCCAAGCTTCAGCATGTAAATCAGGAACAGCAGCAGGTGGATTAGCAACAACTAGCTTGCTCTTGATAACAAATTGCAAGCCTCAGTCCAAATGAATTTAGACATGGCTTTACAGCCAGCCAGGCTTCACATGCTTCATGAAACACTAGAATTCATTCTTAAAAATTTTGAAGAAAAATATATTTTTGAAAACATTTTTATTTTTTTTCGAAAACAGATGAGAAATTTTTGAAATATTTTTGCAAATTTTTTTTTTGAAAAGAAAACAAAAAGAAAATTACCTAATCTGAGCAACAAGATGAACCGTCAGTTGTCCAAACTCGAACAATCCCCGGCAACGGCGCCAAAAACTTGGTGCTGTTGCCGGATCAAACATGGCACTGATGTTACCGGACCAAAAGCTTGCCGAAAACTCAAACAATCTCCGGCAATGGCGCCAAAAACTTGGTATGCGAAATTGCTACCCAGGTTGTGAATTATTGTTCGAAATTGATTCCCTGGCAATGGCACCAAAAACGGATGCACAGGACCATGGTCTAAACATATCTTCACAACTTCGCATAACTAACCAGCAAGTGCACTGGGTCGTCCAAGTAATACCTTACGTGAGTAAGGGTTGAATCCCACAGAGATTGTTGGTATGGAGCAAGCTATGGTCACCTTGTAAATCTCAGTCAGGCGGATATAAAACAGTAATGGGTTTTCGAAAATAAATAATAGAATAGGGATAGAGGTACTTATGTAAATCATTGGTAGGAATTTCAGATAAGCGAATGGAGATGCTTTTCGTTCCTCTGAACCTCTGCTTTCCTGCTATTTTCATCCAGTCAGTCTTACTCCTTTCCATGGCTGGCTTTATGTGATACATCACCATTGTCAACGGCTACTTTCGGTCTTCTCTCGGGAAAATGATCCAAATGCCCTGTCACGGCACGGTTAATCGTCTGGAGGCATCACCCTTGTCAATGGCTTCATCTTATCCTCTCAGTGAAAATGATCAACGCACCCTGTCACGGCACGGCTATTCGTCTGTCGGTTCTCGATCATGCTGGAATAGGATTTACTATCCTTTTGCGTTTGTCACTAACTCCCCACAATCGTGAGTTTGGAGCTCATCACAGTCATTCATTCATTGAATCCTACTCGGAATACCACAGATAAGGTTTAGACCTTCCGGATTCTCTTGAATGCTGCCATCATTCTAGCTTACACCACGAAGATTCTGGTTAGGAGATCTAAGAGATACTCATTCAGTCTAAGGTAGAACGGAAGTGGTTGTCAGGCACGTGTTCATAGGGAATGATGATGATTGTCACGTTTATCACATTCAGATTGAAGTACGAATGAATATCTTAGAAGCGAAACAAGGTGAATTGAATAGAAAACAGTAGTACTTTGCATTAATCTTTGAGGAACAGCAGAGCTCCACACCTTAATCTATGGAGTGTAGAAACTCTACCGTTAAAAATACATAAGTGAAAGTCCAGGCATGGCCAAGAGGCCAGCCCTCAAAGGTGATCTAAGATAGCATACAACTGATCAAAGATACCTAATACAATAGTAAAAGGTCCTATTTATAATAAACTAGCTACTAGGGTTTACAGAAGTAAGTAATTGATGCATAAATCCACTTCCGGGGTCCACTTGGTGTGTGCTTGGGCTGAGCTTGAGTGTTGCACGTGTAGAGGTCCTTCTTGGAGTTGAACGCCAGGTTTTGATCCATTTCTGGCGTTCAACTCTGGTTTTGGCTCCTTTTCTGGCGCTAGACGCCGGATTTGGGCAGAAAGCTGGCGTTGAACGCCAGTTTGCGTCATCAATTATTGGCCAAAGTGTGGACTATTATACATTTCTGGAAAGTGCTGGATGTCTCCTTTCCAACGCAATTGGAAGCGCGCCATTTTGAGTTCTGTAGCTCCAGAAAATCCACTTTGAGTGCAGGGAGGTCAGAATCCAACAGCATCAGCAGTCCTTCTTCAACCTCTGAATCTGATTTTTGCTCAAGTCTCTCAATTTCAGTCAGAAAATACCTGAAATCACAGAAAAACACACAAACTCATAGTAAAATCCAGAAATGTGAATTTAACATAAAAACTAATTAAAACATCCCTAAAAGTAACTAGATCCTACTAAAAACATACTAAAAACAATGTCAAAAAGCGTATAAATTATCCGCTCATCAGCTGGCTAAGGAAAGGCGCGCACCAAAGGAGCAGCGCTCAACCAAGGAACGTAGCGCTCATTAAGAGAGTGCTAAGGAAGAAAACAAGCGCACGAGAGGAGCACACCTAGAGAATAAACACTGCACTCATTGTTTAAACGGAGCGCTCCACTGGAAGCATGCATCCTGGCACGCCCAAACACCATCCTGACCCACTTCATACAAGGCCAAACCAACAACATCCCCAAAGCAAGCAGAGCCCAATATCATCACTCAAAGGCACAAGAGATAGTTAGAATAGGAATTTCATTTGATTTGTAATTTGTTTGCAATTTCATTTTCATTTTGTAAAGCCTATATAAAGGCATCTGTTTCATTTCAAAAGAGAGCGCACAGTAGGAGTAGGTTTAGAATAGGAAGCTCAGGCTGGAGGATTAGAGACTCTAGATCTCTCTTGGAGGATTAGAGACTCCAGAGAGCTTAGCATAGTTTGATACACTTTTATCTTTCTGCAATTGTCTTATTTCAGTCTTGAATTCAATTTCACAGTTTCGTTTTCATTGAGCTTGATTTACTCTTCTGCACTTCTACTTCTCTACAACTTTACATTTCTGTTCATGATTCAATCTGGTTTACTCTTTCTGCAAATTTAATTTTCTACAATTACTCCAAGTCATGATCTACTGCTTCATTTAATTTCCTACACCCAATTCCATTTACATTTACTGTAATTTACATTTCTTGTTCTTTAAGTTTCTGTTCATTTACATTCTGTAATTTACATTTCTCTGTAATTTATATTCTGTTATCAAATTTTCATTCAATTCATCACTGTCTGCTTAACTAAACTAATCACTCACTAAAGATGCTTGATCCATCAATCCCTGTGGGATTGACATCACTCTTGTGAGTTATTACTACTTGATGTGACCCGGTACACTTGCCGGTGAGTTTGTGTGGAAATCTAATTTTCACCCATCAAGTTTTTGGCACCGTTACCAGGGATTGATATAGATCGACAATGATTAAGTGGGTGAGAGGTCTAGATTAAGCATTTTCTTTGTTTTTGTTCTTTTAATTTTCTGTTCTGAGTTGATACCAAGGTGTTTGAGTTATTGCCTCACTAAGAAAATTTTTAACTGTGACATGAATTTCAATTTTCACTGGTGTTTTACAAAATTTAAATGGAGTTCAATTTATCTCTTGATCAAACAAATTTCATGGGATATTGCCCACCATCACAATATGATTCAAGTCATTACCCTAATGGTGGATGGGAATATTACCAAGAAATGATAGATGATGAAGTAATTCACATGAGATATGATCCAGAATCACAAGATAATTTATGTCATTACCCTCATGGTGTCTGGACACGTCAACAGGAGTGTGAACAATCAGTTGAAATGGGACACTTCCCAGAAACACAATATGATCCAGATTGTGATGAGTCTAACAACTACTCATATTGTGGCTAGGAAAGTCAAAATCAAAGAGATCTTAGTGATCCATACTGTGTTCATCAAGAGATATCCTCACTAGAGTGTACTTTCAATAAATTCATGCAAGATTGTCCCCTAGTGCAACAAGATGATCCATACTGTGATGAATTCCACAATTCTTCAAGTTGTGATTGGGAGGATCAAAATCAAAGAGCACTCAATGTGTCATACTCCATTAATCAAGAGCCATCATCACTTGAGCAAACCTTCAATTCATTCATGCAAAATTGTCCGACCTCACCTCCCAGTTTCTCATATGAAAATCCTTCATCACTTGATGATGTCTCAACACAAAGTTTCCTCCACGATCCATACCAACCACAAAAGACATTCCAAAATTCACAAAATTCATTCCATGCCCCTGAAAACATCACCACAACAAATCCATGCCCACAAAGTTTCTCTCAACCTTCATCCCTTGAGCTAGCATTTGAATAATACCTATAAACATCCATAGACTCTTGGAAAGAACAAGAAACCCTCTGCAATAAGATGGATGGATATTTGGAGAAAGCAAGGAGAAACAAAGAATTGCTAAGCAAGGAAAATGAGGACCACTGGGTGGATGTGAAAGAGGATGTAGAAGAGCAAGATGAAGAGGCTACTGTATCAAGTGAAATTTCAATAGAGGAAGAGGCTGTGGAGGTAGTTGAACCCGAGGCTATATATCTACAGAAGCCACTTGAGATGACAAAGGAACATGAATATTCACAACCCTCACAAACTTCCCTGAACCAAAGATTTTCAGCACTTGAATCCGTGATTGAAAGATATGAAGAGGAGATGAAGAAATCTTGGGAAAATCAACAAACCTCCTCCATAAAAGTGCTATTAAACTAGATGTTGAGTGTAAAGAAGGAAGTGAAGGAACAAGAAAGTGAGGAAGACAATCAAGGAAGCTCATACTCAAGTGAAGCAGAGAATTACATGGATGAAGGGCTCATGGAACCACCAATTCAAAAGGCTTTTGATGAAGATAATGCTCCAACCATCACACAACCACCAAGTACTGATATCCAAGAAGGAAGGCAACTAACAAGAGCACCAATCCTACCCCTGATCCAGCAAGCAAGCTCAATCAAGCCATTAACAAAAGGAAGCTTGCTGAGGAGAGACCAAGACAGGGGACAATAGTTGAATCTTCTCCCCCCCTTGAGGTCATTCCTCTTAACAAACTGGAAGAAGAGGAAGAAAGTGAAAAACAACATGTCAAGCTAATGACACTAAAAGAGCACTTGTTGGGAGGCAACCCAACCTTAGGTAACATGTCATTCCTTTGCTTTGTTTATTTTCTCTGTCTGTTTTGTTTAAATTTCAATAAATTGGCATATGATTACATTCTAAGTTTGGTGTTGCCCTGCAACAATTTGTTTTTAATCTTACTGGATGATTGCATCAAATCAAAAATGAAAGTGTCACACTGGGATTCTAAGTTTGGTGTGCCACTTATTTTCTATGCAATTTAATCAGCAACACCACTTGTCTGCATAATCATAATGCCTCTTCAGTTTTGTCTTTCTTTTGGTTTGACTGTTTTATTTTCCTCTTTACTTTAGTCATTTCTTTATTTTTAATACTATCTTTTATTTTTCTCCCTAATAGTTTTTGTTAAATACCTTACCAAGAAATCCTTATTAATGACAAATTCTTCCCTTGGTAATTGTATTTAACATATATTAGTTGCCTTTGTTTTAGTTAAAATAAATTGACATACGATTGTATTCTAAGTTTGGTGTTGCTATGCAACAAAATTCGCTTCCAATCTTTACTGGATACTTGCATCAATTCCAAGTGGAAGTGTCACACTAAGTTTGGTGTGCCATTTATCTTTTATGCAATGTATTAAGCACACCCTCTTATTTTTGCAATCACAATGTCTCTATTTCCTGTGCCTTGATGGTTATTCTTAATTTTGCTTGTTTAAACACATGTACTACTAACATTTCATTGTGTAAGACACTCATGATCCATCATAAATCCTATCACCATTGTCCTAATTGTTGCTTGAGAATGAGCAAACACTCTAAGTTGGTATGGGAAGGGGAAGAATGGGAGGAAAATGACGACAATAGTGAAGATGAACTACAAGGTGGTAAAGTTCTTTTCCCTCTTATTTGCTTCCAGTACTTTAAATAGCATGATTGTCTTTATCTTCTCTGTATGCATGTGTGGTATGAATAAGCATAGCTTGAATTTTGATTTGTAACATCTTGATGTGGCAGTATGACTACCAACTTGAATTCTGTGAGTTCAAAAGCAATAAAGCATCATGATCATAAACAAACAAGGTCATTAAAGAAGAATTTAGCATGGGCATACAAGTATTGGAAGGCTAGTATGATTAATTGGTCCTCAATCGCATTAGATTTTATTTAATTGAAGTTTTCATCTAGGACATTTTATGAAATTTTTTAAATCATGGAAACCTTGAAGAACCAAATGCAATTAAGGCAAGAAAAGCAAAAGGGAAAGAATGACAAAGCTGAAGGCTCTGAGTACCCATGACAATTTAATTGTTAAGTACTTGTGGTGCTTATGTATCAAGGAAAAATCTTGAAAACAAAACACTTAGAGTCAAGGCTAGGATCAAGTTTAAAGGCACACCCTCAAGGCTCAAGGCTCTGAGCATCAATGATTAGAGAGTCAAGAAAAGAAACGAATGAGCTTAATGAAGTCCTCTAATCAAATGCTTGTGGTGCTTATGTATCAAGTGGTAATACTTAAAATAAAGCATTTAGAGTTGTAGCTTTGTTATTAACTCATGGGGAAAATAACCCAAAAGGTGAAGCTAATAAGAGAATGTAAAGATTATTTCAAGGAAGAAATATAAGGAAAAGATTTCATAAAATAAGCTAGATAGAAGCATCAATCATAAAGCAAGAGAGCGCTACGTCAAAGCAAGGAACGCTGCAATGCTCCAAACAATGAGCGCTCGTTTTCCAAGTGAGCGCCACGCTCACTAAGTGAGCAATTTCATGAATTCTCAATATGGGAGGCAAGGATTGTAATGTCCGTATGCACTAAGCAGCGCTTGAACAAGCAACGGAGCGCTGGCTAAGGAAAGGCGCGCACCAAAGGAGCAGCGCTCAACCAAGGAATGTAGCTGGTGTGCGAAATTCTGATCTAGATGTGAAATTGTTGTTCGAAATTGATTCCCTGGCAATGGCTCCAAAAACATGTGCACAATACCATGGTCCAAACATAACTTCACAACTTCACGCAACTAACCAGCAAGTGCACTGGGTCGTCCAAGTAATAAAACCTTACGTGAGTAAGGGTCGATCCCACGGAGATTGTCAGCTTGAAGCAAGCTATGGTCACCTTATAAATCTCAGTCAGGCAGATATCAAATGGTTATGGAGTTTTCGAATAATAATAATAAATAAACAGAAAACAACGATAGAAATACTTATGTAATTCATTGGTGAGAATTTCAGATAAGTGTATAGAGATGCTTTCGTTCCTCTGAACCTCTGCTTTCCTGCTGTCTTCATCCAATCCTTCCTACTCCTTTCCATGGCAAGTTTTATGTAGGGCATCACCGTTGTCAATGGCTACTTCCCATCCTCTCTTGTGAAAAAGGTCCAAATGCTTTGTCACGGCACGGCTAATCATCTGGAGGTTCTCGATCATACTGGAATAGGGTTCACCCTCCTTTTGCGTTTGTCACTACGCCCAGCACTCGCGAGTTTGAAGTTCGTCACAGCCATCCCTTCTCAGATCCTATTCGAAATACCACAGACAAGGTTTAGACTTTCCGGATCTCAGGAATGGCCATCCATGGGTTCTAACTTATACCACGAAGATTCTAATATCTCGGACTCGGTCCTCTGTATTAGATATCTAAGAGATACTCATTCTAGCTTGTTTGCATGTAGAACGGAAGTGTTTGTCAGGCATGCGTTCATAAGTGAGAATGATGATGAGCGTCACATAATCATCACATTCATCATGTTCTTGGGTGCGAATGGATATCTTAGAAGTGGAATAAGTTGAATTGAATATAAAACAGTAGTACTTTGCATTAAATCATGAGGAATAGCAGAGCTCCACACCTTATTCTATGGAGTGCAGAAACTCTACCGTTGAAAATACATAAGTTATGAAGGTCCAGGCATGGCCGAATGGCCAGCCCCCAAACGTGATCAATAGATCAAAAGATAATCCAAAGGTGTAAATACAATAGTAAAAAGTCCTATTTATACTAAACTAGCTACTAGGGTTTATAGAAGTAAGTAATTGATGCATAAATCCACTTCCGGGGCCCACTTGGTGTGTGCTTGGGCTGATCTTGAAGTTTACACGTGCAGAGGCTTCTTTTGGAGTTGAACGCCAAGTTGTAACGTGTTTTTGGCGTTCAACTCTGGTTCGTGATGTGTTTCTGGCGTTTAACTCCAGACTGCAGCGTAGAACTGGCGTTCAATGCCCTTTTGCGTCGTCTAAACTCGGCCAAAGTATGGACTATTATATATTTATGGAAAGCCCTGGATGTCTACTTTCCAACGCAATAAAAAGCGCGCCATTTTGAGTTCTGTAGCTCCAGAAAATTCTCTTTGAGTGCAGGGAGGTCAGAATCCAACAGCATCAGCAGTCCTTCTTCAACCTCTAAATCTGATTTTTGCTAAGTCCCTCAATTTCAGCCAGAAAATACCTGAAATCACAGAAAAATACACAAACTCATAGTAAAGTCCAGAAATGTGAATTTAACATAAAAACTAATAAGAACATCCCTAAAAGTAACTAGATCCTACTAAAAACATACTAAAAACAATGCTAAAAAGCGTATAAATTATCCGCTCATCACAACACCAAACTTAAATTGTTGCTTGTCCCCAAGCAACTGAAAATCAAGTAGGATAAAAAGAAGAGAATATACTATAAATTCCAAAATATCAACGAAACATAGCTCCAATCAGATGAGCGGGACTTGTAGCTTTTTGCCTCTTGAATAGTTTTGGCATCTCACTTTATCCATTAAAGTTCAGAATGATTGGCATCTATAGAAACTCAGACTTCAGATAGTGTTTTTGATTCTCCTAGTTCAGTATGTTGATTCTTGAACACAGCTACTTTATGAGTCTTGGCCGTGGCCCTAAGCACTTTGTTTTCCAGTATTACCACCGGATACACAAATGCCACAGACACATAATTGGGTGAACCTTTTCAGATTGTGACTCAGCTTTGCTAAAGTCCCCAATTAGAGGTGTCCAGGGTTCTTAAGCACACTCTTCTTTTGCTTTGGACCTTGACTTTAACCGCTCAGTCTCAAGTTTTTACTTGACACCTTCACGCCACAAGCACATGGTTAGGGACAACTTGGTTTAGCCGCTTAGGCCAGGATTTTATTCCTTTAGGCCCTCCTATCCACTGATGCTCAAGGCCTTGGGATCCTTTTTATTTACCCTTGCCTTTTGGTTTTAAGGGTTATTGGCTTTTTCCGCCATATTTTTTTTTCTGCAAGCTTTTGTATTCGCTGCTTTTTCTTGCTTCAAAAATCATTTTTATGATTTTTCAGATTATCAAATAACATGTCTCCTTTTCATCATTCTTTCAAAAGCCAACATATTTAACATTCATAAACAACAACTTCAAAAGACATATGCACTGTTCAAGCATTCATTCAGAAAACAAAAAGTATTGTCACCACATCAATATAATTAAACTAAGTTCAAGGATAAATGCGAAACTCATGTACTTCTTGTTCTTTTGTTTTTAAAATATTTTTCATTTAAGAGAGGTGATGGATTTATATTCACTAATTTAAGTCATAGACACTTAGACACTAATGATCATGTAATAAAGACACAAACATAGATAAACATTTAACATAAGAAAACGAAAAACTGAAAATTTGAGAACAAGGAATGAGTCCACCTTAGTGATGGTGGCGTTTTCTTCTTGAGGTACCAATGATGTCCTTGAGCTCTTCTATGTCTTTTCCTTGTCTTTGTTGCTCCCCCCTCATAGCTCTTTGATCTTCTCTAATTTCATGGAGGATGATGGAGTGCTCTTGGTGCTTCACCCTTAATTGCTCCCAATAATTGTGTGGAGGAAAATGTATCCCCTAAGGTATCTTAGGGATCTCTTGATTTGCAGTCAAATGTTCTACCATTGAGCTATAGACCCTTGAGATAAATCTCTCCATCTCTTATGACTCAGAGGTGGAAGCTTTTGTCTTTCCTTTCCTCTTTCTAGAGGTTTCTCTGGCCTTAGGTGCCATCAATGGTTATGGAAAAACAAAAAAAAGCTATGCTTTTACCACACCAAACTTAGAATGTTGCTCGCCCTCGAGCAAAAGAAGAAAGAATAGTAGAAGAAGAAGAAGATATGGAGGAGATAGAGGGATGTGTGTATTCGGCTATATGGGTGGGCTTGGGTGGGAAAGAGATTGTGAATTTTGAAGGTAGGTGGGGTGTATGGATGTGAGTGGTGAATGGAAAACAGAAGGGATGACTGTGAATGGAGAGAGAGAGAGGGTGATATAGGATTATGAGGAGGGAAGGTGTTTATTGGGAAGAGAGGATGAACATTGAGAAGAAGGAAGAGTATGAGTGGAGGTTGGTGGGAATCCTGTGGGGTCCACAAATGCTGAGATGATTCTGTGGGGTCCACAGATCCTGAGGTGTCAAGGATTTACATCCCTGCACCAATTAGGCATGTAAAATGCCTTTGCATGTAATTCTGGAGTTTAAACGCAGAATTGATGCTTGTTCTGGGCGTTCAGCGCCCAGATGTAGCATGTTTCTGGCGTTGAACGCCAGTTCTATGCTTGTTTCTGGCGTTCAGCGCCAGCTTTCCTCAGTGTGCATTCCTAGCGTCTGAACGCCAGGATGCTGCTTGTTTTGGGCGTTGAACGCCAGCCAGATGCTCCTTACTGGCGTTTAAACGCCAGTAAGCCCTTCCTCCAGGGTGTGATTTTTCTTCTACTATTTTTGATTCTGTTTTTAATTTTTTGATTTATTTTGTGACTCCACATGATCATGAACCTAATAAAACATAAAATAACAATAAAAATAAAAAATAAAATTAGATAAATAAAAATTGGGTTGCCTCCCAACAAGCGCTTCTTTAATGTCAATAGCTTGACAGAGGGCTCTCATGGAGCCTCACAGATGTTCAGAGCATTGTTGAGACTTCCCAACACCAAACTTAGAGTTTGGATATGGGAGTTCAACACTGATGCCAGGGCATCTTGGCCAGTTTCACTGACCTTTTCTTTACTGTTTTTAGGTTAGTTTCATGCATTTCTTTAGGAAATAAGCTAGTTTTGGGTAGATATTCACTTACACCTTGATTCAAGCATACATTGTGCATTTTACATTATTTCATGAGGATTTTGCATAAGTTTAGTGACAAATTGTATGTTGCATTGCCCATGACTTGGACTAGAACTTTGATGCGCTCTATTGCTTGATTTCAGGACCAAAGGAAGCAAGGAATGGGAGGTAACTTGCAAAGTTAATGAGAAAAGTGATTGACAATAATGCTCTCAAAGCCATCATTGACCACGTTAAGAGTCACGTTAACTAAGTTAACGTGAACTCTAACGTGGAAAAGGGAAGTTAAGCCAACGTTAGTGACACTTAACATTGTCACTAACATTGGCAAATGCTCATAAGTGGTCACGTTAGAGTCCACGTTAACTTAGTTAACGTGGCCTCTAACGTTAGAAAGGGGGAGAAACGCCAACGTTAGTGACATTCAACATTGTCACTAATGTTGGCCTAAGGAGAAACATACCACGTTAACTTGGTTAACGTGGGAGCTAACGTAAGAAGCAAGCATGGTCGACAACGTTATTAACACCCAACATTGTGACTAACGTTGGAAGCAACCACACAACCCCCCAATGAGCCACGTTAACTTCCACGATAACTAAGTTAACGTGGAAGCTAACGTTGATGAGTGAAAGAATGGCCAACGTTAGTGACACTCAACATTGTCACTAACGTTGGGGATGGCTAAGCATGGCCACGTTAGAAGCCACGTTAACCTAGTTAACGTGGACTCTAACGTGAGGTATAGGGGCACCTTGGAACGTTAGTGACAATGTTGAGTGTCACTAACTTTCTCGAAGGATGGCAAGCCCACGTTAAAGAGCCACGTTAACTAAGTTAACGTGGGCTCTAACGTGGGAACAAAAGGGGCTTTTCAAAGTTATTGGAAATGTTAAGTCTCAAAAACGTGTGCGAAGGACTTAGAGGCAACGTTAATGGCAACGTTTATGCCACTAACATTGAAGTTAACGTGGCTTTTACTTACTAACGTTAGTGAGAAAGTTGATTGTCACTAACGTTCTCGAACTTATATTTTCACTAAACGTTAACACCCCTAACGTCCTGAGCTAAAGTCTCTGCCCACTTCACATTTTCTCTCTGCAAGTAAAGCCAAGCCCAAATGAAGAAGAGAACTGCTTCAAACTCAAGATCTAAAGGCCAAGACTTGAAGAGCCAACTAGAAGCTGAGAGAAGTAGTATATATAGGAGTAGCTTTGAATTGTTGAAGGAGTTCTGGAAGTTGGAAAAAGGGAACTACTCTCTGTATTTTACCTTCTCTGTTATTTCTAGTTTTATGATGTATTCTCCATCTCTGTTTTCATTTTCTAGAGCTATGAACAACTAAACCCCTTTCATTGGGTTAGGGAGCTCTGTTGTAATTTGATGGATCAATATTAATTTTCATTATTCTTCTTCTATCGTTTCTCTTGATTTTACTTGAAAGCTTTCGATCTTCATCCAATTGAATAGTTATCTTGGAAAAGAAGCTATTCAAACTTGGATCTCTTCTGAACCTTGAAAGAGGAATGAAGAGATCAAGCTAGAAATGCTTTCTCATGCTAGACCAAATTGGGTTTGGATGGGTATGTGACTATAACCCTCTCAATACTTGACTGTTTTAGTTAAACTTCTTCCCTTCCCCCTCTATTTTTTTTTGTTTTTCTTTGTTATTTTCAATTCTGTTTGTTAACCCACTAACTGTTTGATATATTGCATCACCCACAACTAACAGTAATTCTGACACAAATACTTTCTGCACCTATCTTTTCTTGCTTGAACTTGATGGTTACATGACAGGGAGAAGAAGCGGGGCTTCAACTTCCTTCGATTCTGAACCTGAGAGGACCTTCCTTAGATTAAGGAGGGAGACAAGAGGAAAGAAAGTGGTTGGTGCTAAGGAAGAAGAGAAATTCTTTGAAACAAACATGGAAGACAACATGGAAAACCATCATGTAGAAGAGGATCACAACCATGGGGGAGGAGGTAGAGCAAATCATGCTGGGGAGGATAGAAGAGTTTTGGGCTCTTACATCAATCCAAACCCAGGCAATTATGGAAGTAGCATCCAAAAGCCAACAATCCATGCCAACAACTTTGAACTTAAACCACAGCTCATCACCCTTGTTCAGAACAACTGTTCGTTTGGAGGAGGTGTTTAAGAAGACCCCAATCAACATTTAACCACCTTCCTGAGAATATATGACACAGTGAAGTCTAATGGTGTTCATCCTGACGCCTATAGACTGCTCTTATTTCTATTCTCACTTAGGGACAAAGCAGCCAAGTGGCTGGAATCTTTCCCAAGGGAAAGCTTGACAACATGGGAAGACGTGGTGAATAAATTCTTAGCAAGATTTTACCCTCCTCAATGAATCAATAGGCTGAGAGCTGAGGTCCAAACTTTCAGGCAACAAGATGGTGAGACTCTATATGAAGCATGCGAGAGATTTAAAGACCTAACAAGGAGGTGCCCACCAGATATGTTCAACGAATGGGTGCAGCTGCACATTTTCTATGAAGGGCTCTCTTATGAGTCAAAGAAGACCATAGACCATTCATCCGGAGGATCTTTGAACAAGAAGAAGACTATTGAGGAAGCCATAGATGTTATTGAAACACTAGCAGAGAACGACTACTTCTATGCTTCCGAAAGAGGGAACACAAGAGGAGTAATGGAGCTAAACAATGTAGATGCTCTGTTGGCCCAAAACAAGCTCATTACCCAGCAGCTGGCTGACCTCACCAAGAAGATGGAGATGAACCAAGTAGCAGCAATCTCCACTTCATCAACAACCCAAGGAGTGAATGAAGAAGCAGAGGGTAGTCAGGAGCAAGCCAACTACATTGGGAATTCACCAAGGAAAAACTATGATCCATACTCCAAGACCTACAACCCTGGATGGAGAAACCACCCATACTTTGGGTGGGGAAGTGAGCAAGATCAAAACCAAGATCAGAGACGTTACAACTCCAACAACAATGCAGCTCACCAGCAATTCACACAGAGGACATCCCAACACCCCCACAACAACACTTCTCCACATGCTTATCAAAACCAAAATAGCACATCTGCTCTGAATCACTCATCAATTGATGACAAGCTCTCTAGGATTGAAGCCTTACTTGAAGGAATATGCCAAGAGATTCAAGAAAATAAGGTGTTCAAAGAGGAGGTGCGAGCCAATATCAAGAACCAGGGAGAGACCATTAGGAAGCTGGAATTCCAGGTGGGATATTTAACTGAGAAGATTCCCAAACCTACTGATAGCTTCCCAAGTGACACGGAGAAAAACCCCAAAGGAGAAGCAAAGAAAGTAAGATGGGAAGATTGCAAAATGGTCACTACAAGTGATCAAGAGACTGAAGACAAGCAAGGCACACTTTTCGAACAACCTGAAGACAACTCAACAAAGGAGGAGGATAGAGATCACCAAGAACCAGAAATCTCACAACAAGAGCTGCTGAAGCTCTATGCACCCTTCCCTCAACTGCTCAATGGTGTTGTGGGAAAAAAATATACTCAAAGTTCCTAGACTTGTTTGTATCTCTGCATGTAAACATACCATTCATCAAGGCAATTCAACAAATGCCTGCATTCATCAAGTATATAAAGGAACTTCTTCCCAGGAAAAGCTCACTCAAAGGAAGCCAGACTATAGTGATGAACAAGGAATGTAGTGCCCTTATTCAACCTAAGTTGCCTACAAAAAGAAGAGACCCAGGGAGTTTTCACATCCCTTGTGCCATAGGTGAAACTATGTTCGATAGAGCGCTATATGATTTGGGGGCCAGCATCAACTTACTGCCCTTATCCCTGGTGAAGAGGCTGCAGATCAATGAGATAATGCCCACTGATGTAATCATCAGACTGGCTGACAAAACTCAAAAGCAAGCAATAGGAGTGGTGGAAAATGTGTTGCTAAAGGTTGGGAAATACTTTTTCCCAACAGACTTTGTCATCTTGGACATGGAAGAGAGTCACACTCATCCAATCATATTGGGAAGACCATTCCTAGCTACGGCCAGAGCACTTATTGATGTAGAGAAAGGGAAGCTAATATTGAGAATCCATGATGAATGACTCAGCTTCAATGTTTTCAAACTCTCACAAGAAACAGATCAAGAGGACAAGGAACTAAGCACAAATGATAATGAGACACTGAAGGAGGAGACAAGCACTGAAGCACAGCCAGTTCATTTTGAGATCCCCTTAATAGATAAACAAGGAAAACAGCAATTGCCACAGCTCAAGAAAAAGTTGGAAGAACCTAAACCTCTAGAGGCAGGAGAAGACAGCATCACAACTCCTTTAGAAAAAGAGGTCACTAAGGGGAAGGCAACCTCAAAAGAAACAAAGAAGAAGGTACCAAGGAGGTGGAGGAACAAGAAGATCCCTACGGAAGACTTCTCTCCAGGGGATAGAGTTGTCTCAGCTTACTTCCCAGATATTCCCCCTAATCTCCCTACTGTACCATCTCAGTTACCCAAGGTCTTCACTATCAACAGAGTTCTTTCCCTGGAACATGTGGAGATCATTGATCCAATCAATGGATATAAGTCCACAGTAAGAGGGGAGGACTTTATGCACTACCAACCACCGTGATGAGGGAAAAACGTCAAGCTAGTGACGCTAAAGAAGCGCTTCATGGGAGGCAACCCGTGTTTTATATGTTTTTAAAATAATGAATAAATCAATGTTTATGAATTTCAACCCAAACTTGACAAACACTTGGTGAAATCTGTATCATGCAGTATGTAGTGAAGAACAAGTTTGGTGTTCAAAGCAAACCAAGATGCATGCTAGTCTTGGGAGCTTTGAACAAAACTTTTTATCTCATTGCTTCAAACTAAGTTTGGTGTCACCCCATGGTGCCACCAAAATGCATAAGGATACACAAGTAGTTAGTTAGTTGAAATTCATAAATAAACAAACTCTTTTTCTTCTCTTTATTATTCTAGCCGTAGAGTTTGATTTTTATGATATTAATTTACTTATTTTAAATCTTTATAGGAAAAGAAAAGAAGCATAAAAAGGGATTGATTGGACAATTAAATGGGGGGGGAGATTCCGCCACTTAATGAAGAGCACTACACACATGTCTCAAGAGGGAACGCATGGGGAAACGTTTCCATGCAACATTGGAGAAGGAAGATCCTTGAAGACCGAACCAATCACTCTCATTAAGTGATGATCCTTGTCCTTCCTTCATACACAACCCCGACCGTCCATCAAGCAAAAATCCTTGCAATCCACACCTTCCATCCACTCATGATCTCCCTATATAAGTGAACCTTAGTGCATGATCATTCCTCACACTCAAATTCCCACTCTTCACACTTCATTCTTTCGGCTTGCTCAACCCCCTTCATCACACTCTGCCCTAACCAACCTATTCCTCATCTATCCGTATCCTCCAACCCCCCTCAAAACAGCAACTCAATTCATGGCATCATCAAGCTCAAAGAGGCAAAAGAGGAAAGAACCCATGGAGAGTGTTCCTTTCGATGAGAAAAAATTCAAAACTGCCTTTCATGAACGTGAATTCGAACGGATAAGGGCCAGAAAGATATTGCGAGAGTTAATCTTCCAAATCAATGCAAATGAGTCACCACAAATTCTGGAGAAAATCGAACAGAGGGGGTGGCAATTGCTCACAAGTCCAGAGGGGAAGATCAATGGAAACCTCATCAAAGAATTTTATGCAAATGTAGTAAGAGAAGATAAAACCAAGGCCCCAACCTTCAAAAGTTACGTGAGAGGAAAGGAGGTGGATTTCAGCCCAAATGCCATAACAAGAGTTCTTCACCTGAAATCACCTCATTTTGATGAGGACAGTTATCAAGCAAGGATAAGTAGAAGCCCTGATAATGATGAGCTCTCAGAGATAGTGTCAGACATCTGTGTTATAGCAGCTGACTGAGAGAGGTACACAGATGGGAGATCCAAGTTCATCAAGAGGCGAGACCTGAGCCCTGAAGCCAAGGGGTGGTTTGAACTCGTAAGGAGGTCCATTCTACCAGCTACAAATAATTCAGAGGTAAACATCAATCGAGCAACTATGGTGCATTGCTTAATACAAGGTGGGGAAATCAATGTGAATGAGCTCATCACCGAGGGGATTCAAGATTCGGCTGAGAAGGTTGATTCAGGTGCTAGGCTTTGGTACCCCAGCACCATTTTCCGCCTATGCAACAAGGCCAAGGTAGTATTTGAGGATAGCAACCCAGACTGGGTGAACCCAGGGAGGCCAGTTACACTCGAGCGATTGGTTTATACTACACCTGCTCAGCAACAAAGAAGGCCACAAATAGGGAAACCAAAAGCAAAGGAAAGAGTTCACCAAGAGGAACCTCATCAGGAGGAATACCAACAAGGAGAGTATCATGATCCAGCTGACTTGAACATGAATCACCTTCTAAGAGCTATTGAGGATCTGGGGATGAGACATATGGAAGGACAAGAGCAAATACTGAACCTTCAAATCGACTGGCTGAGCCAACAGGAACCATGGCAAAAACAACAAATGGAGCAGCAGCAGGAACACTACTCCCGGCTCACTCAATCCATCAACCAAGTGAATGAGAGGCAAGAGCTTCAAGAGAAGCACTTGCAAGAACTCAACCAGCGGCAGATAGCCCAAATGAAAACTTTCAATGAGTTCAGTGTACTCAATGAAGGAAGGCAACTACATAGGGAGAAGTTCTATGTGAACACTCAAGCCAAGTTGAACTACATGACCAGTAATATGCATCAGCTACACTATGCCATCCCTATATATGATGAGGTCCAAAAGGATTTTGTAGAACAAGAAGAGAGGAAAGTGAAACAGCAAAAGGAGACACTCAAGAAGAAGATGGAAGATGGTGGTTTCTGGAAGAAGCTGCTTGGAAAAGGCAAGGGAAGTGGAAGTACAAGCACTTAAGAGAGACACAATGAGGACAAGCAAGGATGGGAGCATGGGCATCCACATGAATGACAGGTGGTGGAGTTCTTTTTGGTCCATGCTTTCTATGCTTTAAATAAGGAAGATCTTGTATGAAATAGAACTTGCTTCCATGTTATGTTTAAACCTTTTTCAATTATGTCTTTTAAGTTTTTGGTATTGAAGAAAGTATATGTGCACTAGTCTTTATGTCACTGCATCCCTACTTTACTTACTGGTATGCTTGCCCCTTTTAATCAAATGAAGAGAGAATGTTTATGTTTCAAAAGACCAGAGAGGAGTTCATACTATGGAGTACATTCATGAGTTTATGGTATGATCATAAGTTAGCTAAGTTGGTTCAACCATAAGGTGGAATGACAACTATCTGGCCTGAATACTTTGCTTTGAACACACCTCATGAGACTAAGTATATGACAAGATCCTAATAAGAGAAAGAGAAAGGAATAATGAAAGTGGAAAAAAAACAAAAGAAAAAGAGTAAGTAATAAGGCTAGGCACCAATGGTTTTGATCTTAAGATATGTGTCTGTGGTGTTCCTGTGTGAGGGATCTACTTGGATGAATAAGCTCTTAGGGGTGCTTTATCACCTGGTAACTTGTGTTAACTAACCCGAGATTATCAGCTGAAAGTCCATTATCAAGAGTAACCCTCACCACAGAGCATTTAGTAACCCAAAGAGGTGCTGGACACCAAGGTCTCAAGAAGGAAAATAAATGAACTATATGCCTGTGGTGTGTATGTATGGGGGAGAGACTTGAGGGAGTAAGTCCTTAGGGGTGCTTCAACACCTAGCACCTTGAACCAACTGGTTCGGGAGTGTTGGCTGAAAGCTTATCTTAAAAAGTTGCCCCCTTACAGAGCACTTAGCCTAATAACACCAATAAGCTCTGAAATGACAATAAAGGGATTAATAAATAAAAGTCTCATGGGATGTAAGCAAAGTGAGTGTTTTAAGACATGATAAAGTTCTGAAAGCCAGGAATGAACCTAAGTTGCTATGCATGAAACCACTATAAAATCAGTGATATGACTTCCACAAGAATGACTCATTGCTCTTGGCATTCCATTCATCATTCTCTTGTTCCAGTACTTGCTTAGGGACAAGCAAGCTTTAAGTTTGGTGTTGTGATGCCAGGGCATCTTGGCCAGTTTCACTGACCTTTTCTTTACTGTTTTTAGGTTAGTTTCATGCATTTCCTTAGNATAAGTTAACGTGGAAGCTAACGTTAGTGACAATGTTGAGTGTCACTAACGTTCTCGAAGGATGGCAAGCCCACGTTAAAGAGCCACGTTAACTAAGTTAACATGGGCTCTAACGTTGGAACAAAAGGGACTTTTCAAAGTTATTGGAAATGTTAAGTCTCAATAATGTGTGCAAAGGACTTAGAGGCAACGTTAGTGGCAACGTTTATGCCACTAACGTTGAAGTTAACGTAGCTTTTACTTAGTAACGTTAGTGAGAAAGTTGATTGTCACTAACGTTCTCGAACTTATATTTTCACTAAACGTTAACACCCCTAACGTCCTGAGCTAACGTCTCTGCCCACTTCACATTTTCTCTCTGCAAGTAAAGCCAAGCCCAAATGAAGAAGATAACTACTTCAAACTCAAGATCCAAAGGCCCAAGACTTGAAGAGCCAACTAGAAGCTGAGAGAAGTAGTATATATAGGAGTAGCTTTGAATTGTTGAAGGAGTTCTGGAAGTTGGAAAAAGGGAACTACTCTCTGTATTTTACCTTCTCTGCTATTTCTAGTTTTATGATGTATTCTCCGTTGCCTATGGTACAAGGTATTAGGAACTTTCTAGGATCCTGTTTCTTTTGAGGCAATCTCAGTTGATCCAATGCATTTGGTTCATTGGTGAACAGGGGAGGTTCATCTCCCCAAGTCTGTTTACCAAATAAATTGGCATTCAGCTTCATGATTGCACCAAGGAACTTGGCAACTTGCTCTTCAGTAACATCCTCATTCTCTTCAGAAGAAGAATACTCATCAGAGCTCATGAAGGGCATAAGGAGGTTTAATGGAATCTCTATGGTCTCTAGATGAGCCTCAGAGTCCTTTGGTTCCTCAGAGGGAAACTCCTTGTTGATCACTGGACGTCCCAGGAGGTCTTCCTCCTTGGGATTCACGTTCTCCCCTTCCTCCTTGGATTCGGCCATGATGGTTATATCAATGGCCTTGCACTCTCCTTTTGGATTTTCTTCTGTATTGCTTGGGAGGGTACTAGGAGGGGTATCAGTGATCTTCTTACTCAGATGGCCCACTTGTGCCTCCAAATTTCTAATGAAGGACCTTGTTTCATTTATGAAACTCAGAGTGGCCTTAGATAGATCGGAGACTAAGTTTGATAAATTAGAAGTATTTTGTTCAGAGTTCTCTGTCTGTTACTGAGTGGATGATGGAAAAGGCTTGCTATTGCTAAACCTATTTCTTCCACCATTATTAAAGCCTTGTTAAGGCTTTTGTTGATCCTTCCATGAGAGATTTGGGTGATTTCTCCATGAGGGATTATACGTGTTTCCATAGGGTTCACCTATATAATTTACCTCTGCTATTGCAGGGTTCTCAGGATCATAAGCTTCTTCTTCAGAAGATGCCTATTGAGTACTGTTGGATGCAGCTTGCATTCCATTCAGACACTGAGAAATCATATTGACTTGCTAAGTTAATATTTTATTCTAAGCCAATATGGCATTCAGAGTATCAATTTCATGAACTCCCTTCTTCTGAGGCATCCCATTACTCACAGGTTTCCTCTCAGAAGTGTACATAAACTGGTTGTTAGCAACCATGTCAATGAGTTCTTGAGCTTCTGCAGGCATTTTCTTTAGGTGAATGGATCTACCTGCAGAAGTATCCAATGACATCTTAGCTAATTCAGACAGACCATCATAGAATATATCCAGGATGGTCCATTCTGAAAGCATGTCAGAAGGACACTTTTTGGTCAGTTCCTTGTATCTCTCCTAAGCTTCATAGAGGGATTCACCTTCTTTTTGTCTGAAGGTTTGAACATCCACTCTAAGCTTACTCAGCTTTTGAGGAGGAAAGAACTTGGCTAAGAAAGCCTTGACCTGCTTATCCCAAGAGTTCAGGCTATCTTAAGGTTGAGAATCCAACCATATTCTAGCTCTGTCTCTCACAGAAAAAGGGAAAAGCATGAGCCTGTAGACTTCAAGATCTACTCCATTAGTCTTAACAGTATCACAGATCTGCAAAAATTCAGCCAAGAACTTAAAGGATCTTCAGATGGAAGTCTATGGAACTTGCAGTTCTGCTGCATCAGAGAAACTAATTGAGGTTTAAGCTCAAAATTGTTTGCTCCAATGGTAGGAATTGAGATGCTTCTTCCATGTAAATTGGAATTAGGTGCAGTAAAGTCACCAAGCATCTTCCTTACATTATTATTATTTTTGACTGCCATCTCTTCTTCCTTTTCGAAAATTTCTGTAAGGTTGTCTCTGGATTGTTGTAATTTAGCTTCTCTTAGTTTCTTCTTCAGAGTCCTTTCAGGTTCAGGGTCTGCTTCAACAAGAATGTTCTTGTCCTTGCTCCTGCTCATATGAAAAAGAAGGGAACAGAAAATAATAATAGGGATCCTTTTTACCACAGTATAGAGGTTCCCTTGTTGTTAGTAGAAGAAGAAAGGGAGTAGGAGTGAAGAAGAATGGATAATCCAAACACAAGGGTGAGGATAGGAGCAGTGATTTGAGATGAAGAGAAGTGTTAGTAAATGAATAAATAAATAGAAGGAGATGAGGGAGAGGGAATTTCGAAAATTAATTTTGAAAAAGTGTTAATGATTTTCGAAAATTAAGATAAAATTAAAATTAAAATTAAAATTTAAAACAATTAATTAATTAAAAAGAATTTTTGAAAAAGAGGGAGGTATTTTCGAAAATTAGAGAGGGATAGTTAGTTAGATAGTTTTGAAAGAGATAAGAAACAAACAAAAAGTTAATTAGTTAGTTGAAACAAATTTTGAAAATCAATTTTTAAAAGATAAGAAGATAAGAAGATAGAAAAGATATTTGAAAAAGATAAGATAAAAAGATATTTTTGAAAAGATATGATTGAAATTAGTTTTTGAAAAAGATTTGATTTTTAAAATCACGATTAATGACTTAATTCACAAGAAATCACAAAATATGATTCTAGAACTTAAAGTTTGAATCTTTCTTAACAAGTAAGTAACAAACTTGAAATTTTTGAATCAAAACATTAATTTTTGATGATATTTTCGAAAAATATAAGATAAAATTACGAAAAAAATTTTTGAAAAATATTTTTAAAATTTTCGAAAATAAATAGGAAAAATGAAAAAGATTTGATTTTTGAAAAAGATTTTGAAAAAGATAAGATTTTTAAATTGAAAATTTGATTTGACTCATAAGAAACAACTAAATTTTAAAAAGTTTTGAAAAGTCAATCCAAATTTTTGAAATTTATGAGTGAAAAAGAGAAAGATATTTTTTTGAATTTTGAATTTTTAATGATGAAAGAGAAAAACATGAAACTGATGCAATGCATGAAAATTTTGGATCTAAACATGTGATGCATGCAAGAACACCATGAATGTCAAGATGAACACCAAGAACACTTTGAAGATCATGATGAACATCAAGAACATATTTTTGAAAAATTTTCAAGAAAAGAAAACATGTAAGACACCAAACAAATTGGAAAAGACACAAAACAAGAAAATATGAAGATCAAACAAGAAGACTAGCCAAGAACAACTTGAAGATCATGAAAAACACTATGAATGCATGAATTTTCGAAAAATGCATAAAAAATTTTTGAAAAAAATGCAATTGACACCAAACTTAAAAATTGACTCAAGACTCAAACAAGAAACACAAAATATTTTTTATTTTTATGATTTTATAAATTTTTTTTTTGGATTTTTGTATATTTTTTTTTGAAAAACATATAGGAAAAAGAAAATAAGAAATTCAAAAATTTTTAATAAGAATTCCAGGAATCTTTCAATGTTAGCCTAAAGCTCCAATCCAAGGGTTAGACATGGCTTAATAGCCAGCCAAGCTTTAGAAGATACAGATCAGTCATACAATAACAAATTTTATTAGCAACAACTAACTTGCTCTTGTAATGATGACTTTGAAGCCTCAGTCTAAATGAATTTAGACATGGCTTTACAGCCAGCCAGGCTTCAACATGCTTCATGAAATTCAAGAATTCATTCTTAAAAATTTTAGAATAATTTTCGAAAACAGATAAGAAATTTTTGAAAGATTTTTGAAAACAAAATATTTTTTTTGAAAATAAAAAAAAAAAGAAAATTACCTAATCTGAGCAACAAGATGAACCGTCAGTTGTCCAAACTCAAACAATCCCCGGCAACGGCGCCAAAAACTTGGTGTGCGAAATTGTGATCTAGATGTGAAATTGTTGTTTGAAATTGATTCCCTGGCAATGGCTCCAAAAACGTGTGCACAGTACCATGGTCCAAACATAACTTCACAACTTCGCGCAACTAACCAGCAAGTGCACTGGGTCGTCCAAGTAATAAAACCTTACGTGAGTAAGGGTCGATCCCACGGAGATTGTCGGCTTGAAGCAAGCTATGGTCACCTTGTAAATCTCAGTCAGGCGGATATCAAATGGTTATGGAGTTTTCAAATAATAATAAATAAACAGAAAACAACAATAGAAATACTTATGCAATTCATTGGTGAGAATTTCAGATAAGTGTATAGAGATGCTTTCGTTCCTTTGAACCTCTGCTTTCCTGCTGTCTTCATCCAATCCTTCCTACTCCTGTCCATGGCAAGCTTTATGTAGGGCATCACTGTTGTCAATGGCTACATCCCATCCTCTCTTGTGATAAAGGTCCAAATGCTCTGTCACGGCACGGCTAATCATCTGGAGGTTCTCGATCATACTGGAATAGGGATCACCCTCCTTTTGCGTCTATCACTACGCCCAGCACTCGCGAGTTTGAAGTTCGTCACAGCCATCCCTTCCCAGATCCTACTCAGAATACCACAGACAATGTTTAGACTTTTCGGATCTCAGGAATGGCCATCCATGGGTTTTAACTTATACCACGAAGATTCTAATATCTCGGACTCGGTCCTCTGTATTAGATATCTAAGAGATACTCATTCTAGCTTGTTTGCATGTAGAACGGAAGTGTTTGTCAGACATGAATTCATAAGTGAGAATGATGATGAGCGTCACATAATCATCACATTCATCATGTTCTTGGGTGCGAATGGATATCTTAGAAGCGGAATAAGTTGAATTGAATATAAAACAGTAGTACTTTGCATTAAATCATGAGGAACAGCAGAGCTCCACACCTTAATCTATGGAGTGCAGAAATTCTACCGTTGAAAATACATAAGTGATGAAGGTCCAGGCATGGCCGAATGGCCAGCCCCCAAACGTAATCAATAGATCAAAAGATAATCCAAGGGTGTAAATACAATAGTAAAAAGTCCTATTTATACTAAACTAGCTACTAGGGTTTACAGAAGTAAGTAATTGATGCATAAATCCACTTCCGGACCCACTTGGTGTGTGCTTGGGCTGAGCTTGAAGTTTACACGTGCAGAGGCTTCTTTTGGAGTTGAACGCCAAGTTGTAACGTGTTTTTGGCGTTCAACTCTAGTTCGTGACGTGTTTCTGGCATTTAACTGCAGACTGCAGCGTAGAACTGGCGTTCAACGCCCTTTTGCGTCATCTAAACTCGACCAAAGTATGGATTATTATATATTTCTAGAAAGCCCTGGATGTTTACTTTCCAACGCAATTGAAAGCGTGCCATTTTGAGTTCTGTAGCTCCAGAAATTACACTTTGAGTGCAGGGAGGTCAGAATCCAACAGCATCAGCATTCCTTCTTCAACCTCTGAATCTGATTTTTGCTCAAGTCCCTCAATTTCAGCCAGAAAATACCTGAAATCACAGAAAAATACACAAACTTATAGTAAAGTCCAGAAATATGAATTTAACATAAAAACTAATAAAAACATCCCTAAAAGTAACTAGATCCTACTAAAAACATACTAAAAACAATGCCAAAAAGCGTATAAATTATCCGCTCATCAGTAGCGCTCACTAAGAGAGCGCTAAGGAAGAAAACAAGCACGAGAGGAGCACACCTAGAGAATGAACACTGTGCTCATTGTTTAAATGGTGCGCTCCACTGGAAGCATACATCTTGACACACCCAAACAACATCCTGACCCACTTTATACAAGGCCAAACTAACAACAGCCCCAAAGCAAGCAGAGCCCAATATCATCACTCAAAGGCACAAGAGATAGTTAGAATAGGAATTTTGTTTGATTTGTAATTTGTCTGCAATTTCATTTCCCTTTTGTAAAGCCTATATAAAGACATCTGTTTCATTTCAAAAGAGAGCGCACAGTAGGAGTAGGATTAGAATAGGAAGCTCAGGCGAGGATTAGAGACTCCAGATCTCTCTTGGAGGATTAGAGACTCCAGAGAGCTTAGCATAGTTTGATACACTTTTATCTTTATGCAATTTTCTTTTATCTTTCTGCAATTGTCTTATTTCAGTCTTGAATTCAATTTCACAGTTTCGTTTTCATTGAGCTTGATTTACTCTTCTGCAATTCTACTTCTCTGCAACTTTACATTTCTGTTCATGATTCAATCTGGTTTACTCTTCCTGCAAGTTTAATTTTCTGCAATTGTTCTAAGTCATGA
>NC_029790.2:54951895-54978365 GCF_000816755.2 Arachis ipaensis | reverse complement strand
CCCTACACCCAATTCCCTTTACATTTACTGCAATTTACATTTCTTGTTCTTTAAGTTTCTGCTCATTTACATTCTGCAATTTACAGTTCTCTACAATTTACATTCTGTTATCAAATTTTCATTCAATTCATCACTGTCTGCTTAACTAAACTAATCACTCACTAAAGTTGCTTGATCCATCAATCCCTGTGGGATCGACCTCACTCTTGTGAGTTATTACTACTTGATGCGACCCGGTACACTTGCCGGTGAGTTTGTGTGGAAATATAATTTTCACCCATAACCACCTTGATGAGGAGCTCCCCATAAGTCCAACTTAAGGACAATAAATAAAAGTGCTAGGAGGGAGATACCCTACCATGGTAAAATCTTTTAATTTTCTCTTTTGTACATATTGGTAATTAGTTAATTTCATGTTTTAATTGGTTTGTTGAGTTTATTTGGTAGTTTATCATGTTAAATAAGGTTTTATCGTGTTTTGGTAGCTGTTTGGAGGTTTGGAATGCTTGGTTTGGTGCAAGAACTTAGAAAAATTTTGAAAAATAGAGTACCAACCCACGCGTATGCGTGACCCGAGCTTTTCGACCATCCACGCGCACGTGTCACCTACGCGTACGCATGGATTCAAAATTTCTACCTCCTAGCCAAAAACCCGAGAGTTGTGCCTGAAGTGTGCCAAACTTGTGCCTGAGGCACAAGTCAATCCACGCGTACGCGTCGCTTTCTGATCTGCCATGCACGCGTACGCGTGACCCACACATACGCGTCGCCCCCATTTCACCATCACCAAGCGCACGCGTCACTCCACGCGTATGCGTGGGTTGCCTTATTTCATCCATCTCCTTTGCTTCTCTTCTTTCCATTTCTTTCCTTCTTCTTTCTTCTTCTCTTTTCTTTCCACCCTTCAATCATCATCTAACACTACCAAACACCATCTATAACCATTACTTTTAGTTAGTTAGTTGGTTGTTTAGTTAGTCTAATTTTCATTTAATTTTCTCTTTTTTCATTATAAGTGTTGGATTATTAATTCTGTTTACTGTATATTACTGCTTATTATTAACTGAATGCTATTTTAACATAATTGTTGTTGATTGTCATTGTTGGATTCTTTGTTGAGGTTACAATTTGTTACTTGGTTTTGAATTCTTAATGCTTAATTTTGTGAATACCAAGTACATGAGAATTGCCCTCACGCCTCTTAAGTCTTATTGAATTGCATGATTTGGCCACCATGTGATTTGAATTCTTTTCTTTGACTAGGCAATTTCTTGTTGGATGTTGTGCATTTATCTTAATGCATTGTGTTTCTTGATCATATGCATTCATATGTTTTTGGATTGAATTCTTTCATTCTTCTCTATTGCTCGTTTGATTGTCTTAACCTACGAGTTTAGAGCATCTCAAGCACACTAGAATAAGTGAAGTGCATGCTACTTTTGTGACATAGCTTTCTATGCTAGTGTCTGTTCTAAAGGGCGCCTAATTTGGAATTCACACGCCTATTTTCCTTATTGTCACATTAATTAACTCACTCAATTCTAGTGATTTTTACCTCATTCCAATAATTTATGCTTCCTTGCTTTTGCATTTACTTTTCTTACTATCCTGCCTTCTATTTTTAGGATGAGTCATTATAGGCAAAAATGGAAGCGAAGAAAGAGCACGCAGCAACCGGTTGATCCACCAGCTGAAGGTGGCAATCCAGAGAGTCGCCGTACCCCCTTGCTCATCTTTGGATGCACTGAGGACAGTGAAAACTTTTAAGTGTGGGGAGGTCGTCTGACTAGTCGGCGTTTTTGGGTGACAAGTTTTTAATTCCAACACTTTGGAATTTCATTTTTTAGGTCTTTTAGGAATTTTTGTTGCATTTTCTTATTTTTTTGCATATCTATACATAATAAGCTTAGTCAAAATAATGAAATGTTCAAGATTTCTACCTATAGGGCATTGACACCCCAATTGATTTGAGTAAAATTTTTTTATTAAACTTGCTTGATTTATATATTGTGGAACATGTTTTGAGCTAAGAACACAATCTTGTGAGTTTTGAGCCTAATGGTGTGGTTACATCTTATAACCACTTATTTCCTTTTTGTGTGCATTATTCTCTTTCTATGATTGTAATCTTTGATTTGTTTGATTCTTTATGTCCATTATTTTGTGTATACATGAATTTATATGATTGATGATGCTACGATTTTAAGAAATTGCACGATCGGCAAAAATTCCTTCCGGCAAGTGCACCGGTTATCGTCAAGTAAAAACTCACAATAGAGTGAGGTCGAATCCCACAAGGATTGGTTGAGTGAGCAATTCGGATTAGAAGTATGTTCTAGTTGAGCGGAATCAAGATTTAGATGAGAATTGCGGAATGTAAAATTGCATGAATTAAAGAGCGAGAAGCTAAATTGCTGAAATTAAAAAGGGATCGGGGTGATTGCATGAATTTAATTGCAGAATGTAAAGAGAAGTGATAGATCAGAAAAGGGTTTCAGGAGATATTGAGATCTCCGAATCAAACATTTTTTCTTTCCCTTCCACAACCAATGCATTCATTGAATTTTGCTTGGCAATCTTATATGATTGGATCCCAATCCCTTGGCTCACCAATTCTCTCTAAAAACAAACAAATTCCCAATCACTTGGTTTAAATGTTCATAAGAAGAGATAAAATTCCCCCCCGAGTACCAACCAACTTAAATGCTATCCTATTTATACACTTTCTAAATTGAGCTTCTGTTGTGTTTCTTGGGCTTTGAGGCCTTTCCCTGATTTCCTTTTGCTTTGGGTTTATGATCCATAATCCTGATGAGGCTGCTGATCCAATTCTGTAACATTCATTGAGCCAACTTAGTGATAATCAAGTAATGACACATGACTCAACAATTTGAAATTCCAGACTCATCAATTCTTCAGGCCCAATCCCATAAACCATGATATTCAATTGGGTTTCATACCAGAGTACGTTTAAGTTAATGTTTGTGCTCAAATGCTAACTTAAACTGCAATATCTTTGGCCCAGAAACCTTTTCAATTAGTGGCGTTTAAGTTGCAGTTTAAGCTTAAACTGCAACTTAAACGTTGGACACTCCTGGAGGTGGTATAATTCAAGCACGTTTAAGCTTCAGTTTAAGGTTAAACTGAAGCTTAAACGTGGAAATGGAAGAAAGCAAGTCTGGAGTGTGGATTGTCGAACACGTTTAAGCTTCAGTTTAAGGTTAAACTGAAGCTTAAACGTGGAAATGAAGAAAGGAACCCTGGAGAAGAATGGTCGAACACGTTTAAGCTCCAGTTTAAGGTTAAACTGAAGCTTAAACGTGGAAATGAAGAAAGGAACCCTGGAGAAGAATGGTCGAACACGTTTAAGCTCCAGTTTAAGCTTAAACTGGAGCTTAAACGTGGAAATGGCTCCCTGGTGCATTTCTCATTTCTGGCGTTTAAATTCCAGTTTAAGGTTAAACTGGAGGTTAAACGCCACTTTCAGCTTTTCCTCAGCTTTCATGATTTTGGCGTTTAAGCTCTAGTTTAAGCTTAAACTGGAGCTTAAACGCTACTGATAGTTCATAGTTCAACTAAAAACTCATGGAATTTGCATCAAAATCATACTGTTTGGATGGTTCATTGCTTTGTTATTCATTTAACCATTCTTGGTTACTTTAAGCTCAAGAAAATGCATAAAACAACTAAAACTAACAGAAAAATGCTAGTGAAACTAGCCTAAGATGCCTTGGCATCAATTGAGGCCATTGTTTCAATTAGCTCACTTACCCAAATAGTCTTACCTTTCATCCTCCATTGTTAGCCAACTTTGAGCCTACGATTAACCCACTTGTTCTTCAATTTAGCATATTACAAGCCTAAAAGTGAAAAACAATAAATTTCCTTAATCTAGATCTTTGATTAGCTTAGGCAAGTGAGTGTGTATCATTCAAGTGTGGGGAAACTTAAGACACGGGTTGGGGTAAAAGGGTAGTTTTATATTTTCATTGAAGATCTTGGGAATTGGGTACATACTCATGTGTTAACTAAATGTAAAACCATATGCATTGATACTTTTGTATATACTTTATTGCAAAAAGAAAAAAATAAAATGAGAAAAAAAAAAGCTATAAGAAGGGGACAAAATGCCCCAAAACAAAGTTCAATAACAATCAATGCATATGAGTTGTGATCAAGAAAAGAATGCATGAGTGTGTGAATAAGTGAAGAATGGGTAGTTAAGTTAGCTTTGAAATTGTTTAGGTTGTCATAGGTTAGGTGGGAAGTTTAAGTTAATCAAAGATTCAAATTTCAAGTCCACTGACTAAATATGCATCCTACCTTGACCCTAGCCCCATTAGAACCTAAGAAAAGACCTCATGATATATGTATGCATGCATTGAATAATTGTTGATTGTTAGATGAAAAACAAATCTAGGAAAGCATGATTAGGGGAGAATTGAGTGGATCGACCCTATACACTTGAGCGATTAGAGCAGATACACGTCCGGTGAGGGTTCGATGCTCAATTACATGTTTTCACCTAGAATCATCACTTTTCTTGCAAGTTTGTAAAATCTTTAATAACTCAATCCAATTGTGGTCTGACTTGGTTGCTAAGACCTTTAGCCCTCATGTGCATATATGTTTTCTTGGGAATTGATTTATTCTGACTAAGTAGTTGCATTCATTTATAAAGATTGCATCTAGGTAATTGTATTTAGATAGTTTACATTGAATAAATGACAGTATCCTTTGTCTCTTTCTTGATTAAGCATGAGGATATGCTTGCTTTAAGTGTGGGGAGATTTGATGCACCACTATTTTGTGGTACATTTTGTGCTTCATTTAGGTGGATTTTATCCACTTTTTCCACATTTATTCAATGAAATAGCATGGTTTCATAGTTTTCTCCTAATTTGTGCTTAAGTATAAAAACATGCTTTTTAGGCCCTTAATTTGCTAATTTTAATTCAACTTTGATTCCACTAGATGCCTTGATGCGTTTGTTGAGTGATTTCAGGTTCAAAAGGCTAGGAATGGATCAAAGGAATGAAGAGAAAAGCATGCAAAATGGATAAATCATGGAAAATCAAGGATTTGGGATGCATTCAACGACGCACACGCGTAGCAGACGCACACGCGTGGAATTGAAGTCGCATGGAGACGCGTACGCGTACATGACGCGTACGCGTGGAACATAAAATGCCAAGCGACGCGTACGCGTGACCCACGCGTACGCGTCAATACTCGCACGTGACCTCATTAAAGTGAAAACACTGTGGGAGATTTCTGGGCTTCCCAGGCCCAAATCCAACTCAGTTTCTGAGCCTATTACATGCAGAAATCAAGAGGAGTCAAAGGAGGGGGGAAGCACATAGTTTAGTTTAGAGGTAGTTTCTAGAAGGAGAAACTCTCTCTTCTCTCTAGAATTAGGTTAGATGTAGATTAGGATTTCTTAGATCTAGGTTTAATTCATGCTTTCATTTACTTTTTCTCTTTATTTCCTTGTTCTTCTACCTTCTCTTTCTTAGTTTAGCATTTCAATTTCTTTTAATTCTTTACTTTTATGTTGATGCACTCTTGTTTCTCTTATTTTCCTTTAATGCAATTTGAGTTTGATTTCCTTTATTGTTGATTTGATTTGTTGTTGTTAATTCCTTGCAATTGGTAGTGTAGATCTACTTTTCTTGTCATTTGATTTTACTTTCCTTTTATACCTTCCAAGTGTTTCATTAAATGCTTGGAAGGATGCTAGAGTAGATTTTTCTCCTATTGGGTTTGGTTGAGTAATTGGAGACTCTTGAGTTATCAAACTCTTTTGTTGATTAATAATTGAAAGTTGCTAGTTGATTTGAATTCCACTAAAGCTAGTCTTTCCTTAGGAGTTGACTAGGACTTGAAGAATCAAATTGATTATTTCCTCTTGACTTTCCTTCATAGTTAGAGATTGACTAAGTGAAGAAATGGACAATTCTTGTCACAATTGAGAAGGACAATGAGGATAGGACTTCTAGTTCTCATTCTCTGCCAAGAGCTTTCTTAGCTATTAGTTTAATTCTTGCAATTTACTTTTCTTGTCCCTTATCCAAAACCCCTAAATACTTGTCCCATAACCAGTAGCAAGAACACTTTCCTGCAATTCCTTTGAGAGATGATCCGAGGTTTGACTACTTCGGTTATTTTTATTGGGGTTTATACTTGGGACAAACAATTTTTTGCATGAGAAGATTATTTGTTGGTTTAGAAACTACACTTGCAACGAGAATTTATTGTGAAAATTTATACCATCAAAAATCCACTTATCAGCCTCGAGGATTCCCAAATTCTCCATTACAAAGAGTGGCATGAGGTTGATGCTTGACCCTAGGTCATAGTGCCTATGGTGCAAGGAATCAGAAAGGGTCTAGGATCTGGAAGCTTTTGAGGTAGCTCTTGCTGAACCAAAGCATGGAGTTCTTTGGTAAGCAGTGGAGGTTCTTCCTCCAGAGGCTTTGTACCAAATAGCTTGGCATTCAGCTTCATTATAGGAAATGAGCAACTTGCTCTTCACTAGTGTCTTCATCCTCACTTGAGGATGAGTAGTCATCAGAACTTGTACACTGCAGAAGTGCATTCAACGGAACCTCAATTGTCTTTGTGGTTTCCTTTGGTCTTGGGCTAGAGGGTTCTTGAGTGGGATTCAGGCACTCAGAGGGTGTGCTTTGGTTGGCGTTCAACGCCAATGCTGTTAGCTTATTGGGCGTTCAACGCCCTTGCTGTCCACCCTGACTGGCATTAAACGCCAATCCCTCTAGCATTCTGGGCGTTGAACGCTCAGCAGGGAGGTCCTTGCTGGCGTTCAACACCAGCTTCCCTGGGCTGGTGGGCGTTGAACACCAAGTGAGGGGTTCCTCACCGGCGTTCAGTGCCAGAATGGCTTCCTGGTTGGGCATTGAACGCCCAGTGAGGGGTGCCTCACTGGCGTTCAGTGCCAGAAAGCCTTCCTATTTGGGCGTTGAACGCCCAGCCAGTGCTCCCTGGCTGGCGTTCAATGCCAGCTTTTCTTCCAGGATGGGTGTTAACACCCAGTGAGGACTTTCTTACTGGCGTTTAACGCCAAGCTTGCTGCCATTGTGGGCGTTGAATGCCCAGTGAAGGCTTCTTCACTGGCGTTCAACCCCATCTCATTCTCCTCTAATTCGGCCTCAACCACGGCCTCAACCTCCATGGTTATGGCCTTGCACTCTTCTCTAGTATTAACTTCATTATTACTGGGAAGAGTGTCAGGAGGAATCTCAGGGATCCTCTTGCTCAGTTGACCAACCTGTACCTCCAAATTTCTAATGGAGGACCTTGTTTCATTAATGAAACGGTGGGTGGTCTTAGTGAGGCTTGAGACTAGAGTAGCTAAGTCCGAGAGGCTCTACTTAGAGGTCTCTATATTCCTTTGAGAAGATGGGAACGGTGGTCTATTATTGAACCTATTCTGGTTCTTACCACCTTGAATGAAACCTTGCTAAGGTTTCTATTGATCCTTCCATGAAAGGTTAGGATGATTTCTCCATGAAGGGTTGTAAGTGTTTCCATAGGGCTCTCCCATGTAATTCACCTCCTCTATGGTGGGTTGATCAGGATCATAAGCTTCTTCTTCAAGAGAAACTTTCTTATTACTGCCAGGTGCTATTTGCATCCCAGTGAGATGTTGAGAGATCATGTTGACCTGTTGGGTCAAGATCTTATTCTGAGCCAAGATGGCATTCAGAGTCTCAACTTTATGAACTCCTTTCTTCTGAGAGATTCTATGGTTTACAGGATTCCTCTAAGAGGTGTACATAAATTGGTTGTTTGCAACCATCTCAATGAGTTCTCTAGCTTCTGCTGGCGTTTTCTTCAAGTGGAGGGATCCACATACAGAGCTATCCAAGGAAATCTTGGATATCTCAGATAAGCCATCATAGAACACGCCTATGAGAGACCACTCTGAAAGCATGTCAGGAGGACATCTCCTGATCAGCTGCTTGTATCTTTCCTAAGCTTCATAGAGGGACTCACCTTCTCTTTGTCTGAAGGTTTATACTTCCACTCTAATCTTGCTCATCCTTTAAGAAAGAAAAAACTTAGCCAGAAAAGCATTTACAAGCATTTCCCAAGAGTCAAGACTCTCTCTTGGTTGGGCATCCAACCAAAACTTAGCTCTGTCTCCTAAAGCAAAGGGGAAAAGCATCAGCTTGTAGACTTCAGGATTAACTCTATTAGTCTTTACAATATCACAGATCTGTAAGAATTCTACTAAGAACTGATGTGGATCTTCCAGTGGAAGTCCATGGAATTTGCAGTTCTATTGCAGAAGAGAGACTAACTGAGGCTTAAGCTTAAAATTGTTAGCTCTAATGGCAGGTACAACAATGCTTCTCCCATAAAAGTCAGAGGTAGGCATGGTGAAGTCACCAACGACTGTTCTGGGCTCCTATTGTGGTTCGGCCATGTCCTCTATTTCTTGTTCAAAACTTTTTGAAAGGTCTCTTCCAGAGTGTTATGCTTTAACTTGTTGTAAACACCTCCTTAGAGTCTTCTCAGGTTCAGGATCAGGAGTCAAGAGGGGTTCTTTATCCATGTTCCTGGTCATAAACAAGAAGACAAAAAAAGAAAAGAAAGAGACTGTCAATAGACAAGAAGCTCCTCCTTAAAGTTAGAAGTAGAGAAAGAAGAAGAAGATAAAAATAAAAGTAAAAATAAAAATAATAAGTAGAGAAAAAATACCTTAGAAATAGTAGATAAGAGTAAATAAGAAAGGAAATCACAAGAAAGCTTTCGGTGCCAATTGGCAAGAAGCTCCAAGTGAGATGTCAAGAAGAAAGGAAAGAAGATAAAGAATTGTAGGTAAAGAGTCGAAGGAAATAGAGTTGAATGAATAGAGATAATAATAGAAGAGGTATAAATAGAAAAAGTAAATTTATTCTTATTTAATTAATTAATTAATTTTTGGAAAATTTGTTTATTAATTTAAAAAGAATTTAAAATTTAAATGTTGATTTTTGGAAAAATAGAAGGGAGAGAAGAGAGAGAATTTTCCAAATTTAAGAGAGAAGAGAGTTAGTTAGGTGGTTTTTGAAAAGAAGAGAGAGAAGAAGGGAGACGTTTTCGAAAATTAAGAATAGAAGGAGTTAGTTAGGAGGTTTTGAAAAAGATAAGAGAGAGAAGAATAGAATTAGTTTTCGAAAATTAGGAAGAGAGAGTTAGTTAGGTGGTTTTGAAAAAGATGAGAGAGAAGATAAGATATTAATTAAGAAAAGATAAAAATAAAAATAAAAATAAAAGATAAGATAGAAAAGATTTAAAATTAAAGTTTGAAATTAGAAAAAGATAAGATTTTGAAATTTGATTTTGAAAAATATATGATTTTAAAAATTTTGAATTTTTAAAAGAATAAGATTTTCAAATTTTGAAAAAGATATGATAAGTTTTGAAAAAGATAAGATTTTTGAAAAAGATATGATTTTTAATTTTGAAAAATTTTGATTTTTGAAAACTTGACAACTAATATATGATAAGATAAAATTTTAAAAATTGAAATCTGAATTTTTATTTAAAATTTTCGAAAAAATGGTTAAAAATTAAGTTAGAAAAGATTTTTTTATTTTTAAATTTTATGATGAAAGAGAAAAACACAAAAAAGACACAAGACTTAAAATTTTTAGATCTAGCACCCTTGTTTTTCGAAAAATTTGGAGGGAAACACCAAGGGACACCAAACTTAAAACTTTTAAGATCAAAACACATGCAAGACTCGAGAATACCTTGAAGACTCACAAGAACACAAATAACAAAAATTTAAAGACTCAAAGAACACAAGAACAAAACAAGAACACTAAACTTAAAATTTTTAGAAAACTAAAAAGAGATTTTCGAAAAACAAAAGAAAAATAACAAGAAAATACCAAACTTAAAGACTTACACAAGATTAAACCAAAGAAAATTTATTTTTGAAAAATTTTTAGAAAAAAAGACTCATAAATAATCAAAAAACCCAACAAGAACAAAAACAAAAGACTCAAAACAAGAACAAAGATCAAATAAAGAAAATAAAAATATTTTTGAAATTTTTGAAAATTTTGAAGAAGAAAATAAAAATAAAAGACTTTAATCAAAGTTATACTCTTTCAAAAATCAAAGACTTAAAAAGAGCATTAACACCGTGACTCAAAGAAAACAATTTGGAGGATGGCAAAAATAAACTATATGAAAAAGGTTTTTGAAAAAAATTTAAAATTTTTGTAACTGAAGAGCATGAACATGCAGGACTCAAACCAAGAACAAGAATCAAACAAAGAAAATAAAAATATTTTTGAAAAAACTTTTTGAAATTTTCGAAAAATTGAAGAAGAAGAAGAAAATAAAAAAAATAAAAGACTCAATTAAAATAATGTAAAATAAACTTACCTGATCTAAGGAGCAAAACAATCTAGCAGTTTGTCTAAACTCAACAATCTCCAAAATGGCGCCAAAAACTTGGTGCGCGTGTACGCAAACCCCATACTTTTCGAACAGCAGCGGTACCAAAAAGTGCACTGGGTCGTCCAAGTAATACCTGAGCGAGTCAGGGTCGATCCCACGGGGATTGTGGCTTGAAATAAGCAATGGTTGTCTTGCAGGTCTTAGTCAGGCGGAATCAGAAGTTTGATAGATAAATATTTATGGGATTATTATATGTAATAAATGCTTGGATATTCAGTAGAAATAAGGATAGGAATAGAGTTGCAAGTCGGAGTTGATTTGTCTTTCTGAATGAACTCTGGTATTGTTGTCTTCCTTGCTTGTGAAAGAACTTCTTCTATGGCAGGCTATAAGTGATCAAAGCTATTGCCTGGGGTCATTGATCTCCTCTGCTACAGGTCAAATGCCATTGTCCGTGGTCATTCAATCTGACAGAGGTGAAGCTCTAACAAGTCGTTCTCTTGGTGATCCTACTCAAACCGCCACAGGCAAGGTCAAATCTTGTGGATCAGAGAACGCTGCTTCTATGGATTCTAGCCTATACCATGAAGACCCTAATCTCCCCGGAAATTGGCTGAACTGGTGTCTCGAGAAGTCCCCAACGAAGTCGTAGATTAACTGTTTGAGAGATGTGTAAACATAGCTGTTGGTTCATGCTTTCTGACCAAGTATTCACACGAACCGAAGTAGATGTGGGTGTTTGTCACGAACATTCATCTTAATGTGATGAACGGAGCTAATTTGTCAGATCATCCTGCTCACCACGATGAAGATCGGGATATACATCTTAGAGATAGATCAAACACAGATCGAAAGTAAAAACAATAAAAAACTAGGAGGTTTAAAAACTCATACTGAAAGATTATACCATAGGAGCGGTTTTGGAACAGAGACAAGACAAGCTTATTGATGAGCGGATAATTTATACGCTTTTTAGCATTGTTTTTAGATAGTTTTTAATTTGATTTAGTTAGTTTTTAGTATATAATTATTAGTTTTTAAATAAAAATCACATTTCTGGACTTTACTATGAGTTTGTGTGTTTTTCTTTGATTTCAGGTATTTTCTGGCTGAAATTGAGGGACCTGAGCAAAAATTCTGATTCAGAGGCTGAAAAAGGATTGCAGATGCTGTTGGATTCGGACCTTCCTGCACTCGAAGTGGATTTTCTGGAGCTACAGAAGTCCAATTGGCACGCTCTTAATTGCGTTGGAAAGTAGACACCCTGGGCTTTCCAGCAATAGATAATAGTCAATACTTTGCCTGAGATTTGATGGTCCAAACTGGCGTTCAAAGTCAGCCCAAAGAATTCTGGCGTAAAACGCCCAAACTAGCACCAGAATTGGAGTTAAACGCCCAAACTGGCACCAAAGCTGGCGTTTAACTTCAACAATAGCCTATGCACGTGAAAGCTTCAATGCTCAGCCCAAGCACACACCAAGTAGGCCCCAAAAGTGGATTTCTGCATCATTTACTTATTTCTGTAAACCATAGGGCATTAGTTCATTATAAATAGGACCCTTTACTATTGTATTTTCACACTTTTTTTTATCATCTTTGGAACTTGTATGTTCATGTTTGGAGGCTGGCCTCACGACCATGCCTAGACCTTTCACTTATGTATTTTCTTCGGTGGAGTTTCTACACCCCATAGATTAAGGTGTGGAGCTCTGCTGTTCTTAATGAATTAATACAAGTACTATTGTTCTTCTCTTCAATTCACGCCTACTTCCTCTCTAAGATATCTACTCGCACTTCAACCTGATGAATGTGATGATCCGTGACACATATCATCATTCTCACCTATGAGCGCGTGCCTGACAACCACATCTGTTTTATCTGCAGTAGCTTGAGTGCATATCTCTTGGGTTTCTAATCTAAGATTAGAACCTTCGTGGTATAGGCTAGAATTATTGGCGGTCATTCCTAAGATCCGGAAAGTCTAAACCTTGTCTGTGGTATTCTGAGTAGGATCTGGGAAGGGATGACTGTGTCGAGCTTCAAACCTGCGAATGTGGGGCGCAAGTGATAGTGCGCAAAAGGACAATGGTCCTATTCCGATGCTAGCGGGAACCGACAGATAATTAGCCGTGTGGTGACAACGCATATGGATTTGTTTTCATCCGAGAGGATCATACAGCTTGCCATGGAAGGAGGTAACGCATGGTTGGAAAAAGGCAATAGGAAAGCATAGGTTCTGAAGCAACAAAGCATCTCTAGACGCTTATCTGAAATTCCTACCAAAGAATTACATAAGTATTTCTATCTTATTTTCTGTTTTAATTATATTTTAATTATCAAAACCTCAAAAGCATTTGAATTCGCCTGACTGAGATTTACAAGGATGACCATAGCTTGCTTCAAGCCGACAATCTCCGTGGGATCGACCCTTACTCACGTAAGGTATTACTTGGACAACCCAGTGCACTTGCTGGTTAGTTACATCGGAGTTGTGAAAAGTGTGAATCACAATTTTGTGCACCAAGTTTTTGGCGCCGTTGCCGGGGATTGTTCGAGTTTGGACAACTGACGGTTCATCTTGTTGCTCAGATTAGGTACTTTTATTTTATGTTTAAGCTTTTTAACTTTTATTTATTTTTGAAAAAAAAATTTCAAAAAATTAAATAAAATAAAATAAATAAATTATTCTATGACTTCAGAATTTTTAAGAATGAATTCTAGAGTTTTAGATGATGCTTTTATCATCACAGGAGCTAGTTGATTCCATTCAATTTAGTTGTTGTATGTAATGTCCTACTGAAGCTTGGCTAGCCATGTCTAATCTTTTTAGACTGAAGCTTTAGACTAACATTGCATGATTCCTGGAATTCGTATTAAAAATTTTGAATTTTTTTATTTTCCTTTTCAAAATAATTTTCGAAAAAAAAAATACAAAAAAAATTTAATAAAACCATGAAAATAAAAAATAATTTGTGTTTCTTGTTTGAGTCTAGTGTCACATTTTAAGTTTGGTGTCTTGTATATTTGTAATTTTCTTGCATTTTTCTAAAATATATGCATTATGTTCTTCATTGATCTTCAAGTTGTTCTTGATGATTTTCTTGGGTCTGATCTTTAAATTCTCTTGTTTGGTGTCTTTTCTTGTTTTTCATATGTATTTTTTAATTATTAGTGTCTATAGAATGAAAATTTCTAAGTTTGGTGTCTTGCATATCATTCTTTTCTTAAAAATATGTGTTGATGTTCATCTTGACATTCAACGTTTTCTTACATGCATTGTTTATTTGATCTTAGTTATTCATGATTAGTTTCATTTTGTTGTTGCTCTCTCTCATCATTAAAAATTCAAAAAATATTTTACAAAATTATGTCTTTTCAAGTCAATAATACAGAGAATTGAAGATTCAGAACATAGAGCAAAGGAATTACAGAGAAAAAGTTGGGCGTTCAAAACGCCCAGTGAGGAAGGAAAACTGGGGTTTAAACGCCAGCCAAGGTACCTGGCTGGGCGTTAAACGCCCAAAAGGGTAGTATTTTGGGCGTTAAACGCTAGAATGGATACCATTCTGGGCATTTAATGCCAGGACAACACAAGGGAGGTAAGATAGTTTTTAATTCAAATCTTCATACTTTTTCAAAATCACATCTTTTTTAAATCATATCTTTTTCAATTTCCTTCTTAATATTTTCGGAAACTTTAAAATTTTATTTTCAAAATCTTTTTCTTATTTTTATTTCATAATTTTCGAAATTAATGCTAACAATTAATATTTTGATTCAAAAATTTCAAGTTGTTACTTGCCTATTAAGAAAGGTTCAATCTCTAAATTCTAAAATCATATCTTTTAGTTTCTTATTAGTCAAGTAATCAACTTTGATTTTCAAAAAAAAAATTCAAATATTTTTTAATTGTTTTTCAATCATATCTTCTCAATCACATCTTTTTCAAAATAATTTTCAATCATATCTTTTTTATTACTGATTTCGAAACCTTCTTCAAAATCACCTAACCACTTTCTCACTTTTAATTTTCGAAAAACCATTAACCATTTTTCAAAATTCTTTTTAATTAAATAATTGTTTTTAAATTTTCATTTTATTTTGTTTCTTTTAAAAATTTTCAAAAATTCCCTCTCTCATCTATTTCTATTTAAGGACTAACACTCTTCCTCAATTAGCAATTCAGACTCTCTCTCTCTCTTCATATGTTTGAATTCTTATCTACCTACCTCATCCCTCTATTCCTATTTTCCTCTGACACCTCAAGAAATCTCTATACTATGACATAGAGGATTCCATACTTTCTTATTTTCTTTTCTTTTTTATGAGCAGGAACAAGGACAAGGGCATTCTTGTTGAAGCTAATCCTAAACCTAAAAGGACCTTGAAGAGGAAGCTAAGAAAAGCTAAAGCACAACTCTCTGGAGAGAACCTAACAGAAATTTTCGAAAAAAAAGAAGACATGGAAGCCAAAAATAACAACAATGCCAACAATACAAGGAAGATGCTTAGTGACTTTATTGCACCCTCTTCTGACTTCTGTGGAAGGAGTATCTCAATTCCTGCAATTGGAGAAAACAACTTTGAGCTTAAGCCTCAATTATTTTCTCTAATGCAGTAGAATTGTAAATTTCATGGACTTCCATTGGAAGATCCTCATCAGTTTTTAGCTGAATTCTTGTAAATCTGTGACACTGTTAAGACCAATGGGGTTAATCCTGAGGTCTACAGACTTATGCTTTTTCCCTTTGCTATAAGAGACAGAGCTAGGACATGGTTGGACTCACAACCTAAAGAAAGCCTGAACTCTTGGGAAAAGTTGGTCAATGCCTTCTTGGAAAAGTTCTTTCCACCTCAAAAATTGAGTAAGCTTAGAGTAGAAGTCCAGACCTTCAAACAGAAGGAAGGCGAATCTCTCTATGAAGCTTGTGAAAGATACAAGCAATTGATCAGAATGTGTCCTTCTGGCATGCTTTCAGAATAGAGTATCATATGCATATTCTATGATGGTCTATCTGAACTGTCCAAGATGTCATTGGACAACTCTACTGGTGGATCTCTTCATCTGAAGAAGATGGCTGAAGAAGCCCAGGAACTCATTGAAATGGTTGCAAATAAACAGTTCATGTACACTTCTAAAAGAAATCCTGTGAACAACGGGACAACTCAGAAGAAAGGAGTTTTTGAGAATGATACTTTGAATGCCATATTGGCTCAGAATAAAATATTGACTCAGCAAGTCAATATGATTTCTCAGAGTCTAACTGGAATGCAAGCTGCATCCAGCAGTAATAAAGAAGCATCTTCTGAAGAAGAAGCTTATGATCCTGAGAACCCTGCAATGGAAGAGGTGAATTACATGGGAGAACCCTATGGAAACACCTATAATCCTTCATGGAGAAATCATCCAAATCTCTCATGGAAGGACCAACAGAAGCCTCAACAAGGCTTCAACAACAATAATGGTGGAAGAAACAGGTTTGGCAATAGCAAACCTTTTCCATCATCTCCTCAACAACAGACAGAGAACTCTGAGCAGAGTCCTTCTGGCCTAGCTACCATAGTCTCTGATCTATCTAAGACTACACTAAGTTTTATGAATGAAACAAGATCCTCCATTAAAAGTTTGGAGGCACAAGTGGGTCAGCTGAGTAAGAGAATTACTGAAACTCCTCCTAGCACTCTCCCAAGCAATACAGAAGAAAATCTCAAGAGAGAGTGCAAGGACATAACCATGACTAACATGGCCGAACCTGAAGAGAGTAAAGAGGACGTGATTCCCAGTGAGAAAAACCTCATGGGATATCCTCTGAATGAAAAGAAGTTCCCCTTTGAGGAACCAAGGGAATCTGAAGCTCATACAGAGACCATAGAGATTCTATTGAACCTACTTCTACCATTCATGAACTCTGATGAGTATTCATCCTCTGAAGAGGATGAAGATATTACTGAAAAGCAAGTTGCTAAGCACCTGGGAGCAATCATGAAGCTGAATGCCAAGTTATTTGGAAATGAGACTCGGGAGGATGAACCCCCTTGCTCACCAATGAACTGAATGACTTGATTAGGCAGACATTACCTCAGAAGAAACAGGATCCTGGAAAGTTCTTAATACCTTGTACTATAGGCACCATGACCTTTGAGAAGGCTCTCTGTGACCTAGGGTCAAGTATAAACCTTATGCCCCTCTCTGTAATGGAGAAACTAGGGATCCTTGAGGTGCAAGCTGCAAGAATCTCACTAGAGATTGCAGACAATTCAAGGAAACAGGCTTATGGACTTGTAGAGGATGTCTTGGTAAAGGTTGAAGGCCTTTACATCCCTGTTGACTTCATAATCCTGGACACTGGGAGGAATAAGAATGAATCCATCATCCTTGGTAGACCCTTCCTAGCCACAGCAAAAGTTGTGATTGATGTTGATAGAGGAGAGTTGGTCCTTCAAGTGAATGAGGACTACCTCGTGTTTAAAGCTAAAGAATCTCCTTCTGTACACATGGAGAAGAAGCATGACAAGCTTCTCTCAATGCAGAGTCAAACAGAGCCCTCACATTCAAACTCTAAGTTAGGTGTTGGGCCGCCATCATCATGCTCTGAGTATCTGTGAGGCTCCGTGAGAGCCCACTGTCAAGCAATTGACATTAAAGAAGCGCTTATTAGGAGGAAACCCAATTTTTACTTATCTATGTTAAATTTCTATTGTTATTTTATGTTTTCTTTAGGATGATGATCATGTGGCGTCATAAAAACAAAAGCTAAAATCAAAAACAGTATTGAAAACAGCACACCCTGGAGGATGAGCTTACTGGCGTTTAAACGCCAATAAGGGTAGCAAAATGGGCGTTAAACGCCCAGTCTAGCACCATTCTGGGCGTTTAGCGCTAGAAATGGGAACCAGACTGGCGTTTAACGCCAGAAAAGGAAGAAAAGATGGCGTTAAATGCCAGAAATAGGCAGCAACCTGGCGTTTAACGCCAGGATTGGCACTCCAAGGGGCATTTACATGCCAAAATGGTGCAAGGATGAGAAATCCTTGACACCTCATGATCTGTGGACCCCACAGGATCCCCACCTACCTCAACCCTCTCTCCCTCTTCTTCACACCTTCTTAAAACACCCACCTCATAATTCAAATCCTTTCCCTCCCATACATAACCCCTAATACACGAACCCTACCCCTTTCTCCACTCCTATATAAACCCCTCATCCCTGCTTCATTTTCACACATCATAAACACTACTTTCCCCTTGGCCGAACCACTCACACCTCTCCATCTCCTCTATTTTCTCCTTCTTCTACTTCCTTCTTTCTTCTTTTGCTCGAGGAAGAGCAAACCTTCTAAGTTTGGTGTGGTAAAAGCGTTGCTTTTTATTTTTCCATAACCATTTATGGCACTAAGGCCGGAGAAACCTCTAGAAAAAGGAAAGGGAAGGCAAAAGCTTCCACCTCCGAGTCATGGGAGATGGAGAGATTCATCTCATCTGTAACCTATGCAATTCAGCTGAAATTGTCATAGAGGAGGATATCCTCATTGAAGAGGATAAGCCCATCATTAAGAAATGGATGGAGCAAATAAGAGAGCCCACTCATGGACCTCAACAAGAGTATGAGGAAATTCCTCATCATGAAATCCCTGAGATGCCTCAAGGGATGTATTTTCCTCCACACAACTATTAGGAGCAAATCAACACCTCCTTAGGAGATTTAAGTTCCAACATGGGACAAATAAGGATGGAGCACCAAGAGTATTCCATCCTCCTCCATGAAATTAGAGAAGACCAAAGAGCCATGAGAGAGGAGCAACAAAGGCAAGAAAGACACATAGAGGAGCTCAAGCACTCCATAAGATCTTCAAGAGGAAGAACTAGCCGCCATCACTAAGGTGGACACGTTCTTTAATTTCCTTGTTTTTATTTTTTTGTTTTTAGAAAATTATGCTTTATGTCTTATCTATGTTTGCATTTTCATTACATGATCATTAGTGTCTAGTGCCTATGCTTTAAAGCTATGAATGTCCTATGAATCCATCACCTTTCTTAAATGAAAAATGTTTTCTGAAAAAGAAAGAGAAGTACATGAATTTCAAATTTTGAAATAGTTCAACTATTTTGATGTGGTGGCAATACTTTTTGTTTTTCTGAATGAATGCATGAAAAGTGCATATTTTTGAATTTTTTGTTTATGAATGTTAAAATTATTGGCTCTTGAAAGAATAATGAAAAAAGAGAAATGTTATTGATAATCTGAAAAATCATAAAATTGATTCTTGAAGCAAGAAAAAGCAGTGAAAAAGCTTGCGGAAAAAAAAAGAGAGAAAAAGAAAAAACAAGCAGAAAAAGCCAGTAACCCTTTAAACCAAAAGGCAAGGGTAGAAAAAGGATCCAAGGCTTTGAGCATTAATAGATAGGAGGGCCCACAGGAATAAAATCATGGCCTAAGCAGCTGAACCAAGCTGTCTCTAACCATGTACTTGTGGCGTGAAGGTGTCAAGTGAAAAGCTTGAGACTGAACGGTTAAAGTAGTGGTCCAAAGCAAAAAGAGTGTGCTTAAGAGCTCTGGACACCTCTAATTGGGGACTCTAGCAAAGCTGAGTCACAATCTGAGATGGTTCACCCAGTTATGTGTCTGCGGCAATTATGTATCCGGTGGTAATACTGGAAAACAAAATGCTTAGGGCCACGGCCAAGACTCAATAAGTAACTGTGTTCAAGAATCAATATACTGAACTAAGAGAATCAATAACACTATCTAAATTCTGAGTTTCTGTAGATGCCAATCATTCTGAACTTCAAAGGATAAAGTGAGATGCCAAAACTGTTCAGAAGCAAAAAGCTAATAGCCCCGCTCATCTAATTAAGACTGATCTTCATAGATGTTTTCGGAATTTACTGTATATTCTCTTCTTTTTATCCTATTTTGTTTTTTTTAGTTGCTTGGGGACAAGCAACAATTTAAGTTTGGTGTTGTGATGAGCGGATAATTTATACGCTTTTTAGCATTATTTTTAGGTTATTTTTAGTATGATTTAGTTAGTTTTTAGTATATAATTATAAGTTTTTAAATAAAAATCATATTTCTGGACCTTACTATGATTTGTGTGTTTTTCTGTGATTTTAGGTATTTTCTGGCTGAAATTGAGGGACCTGAGCAAAAATCTTATTCAGAGGCTGAAAAAGGACTGCAAATGCTGTTGGATTCTGACCTCCCTGCACTCGAAGTGGATTTTCTGGAGCTATAGAAGTCCAGTTGGCGTGCTCTTAACTGCGTTGGAAAGTAGACATCCTGGGCTTTCCAGCAATATGTAATAGTTCATACTTTGCCCGACATTTGATGTCTCAAACTGGCGTTCAAACTCAGCCCAAAGAATTCTGGTGTAAAACGCCCAAACTGGCACCAGAATTGGAGTTAAATGCCCAAACTGGCACCAAAGCTGGCGTTTAACTCCAAGAATAGTCTATGCACGAGAAAGCATCAATGCTCAACCCAAGCACACACCAAGTGGTCCCCGAAAGTGGATTTCTGCATCATTTACTTATTTCTGTAAACCCTAGGCCATTAGTTCATTATAAATAAGACCTTTTACTATTGTATTTTCACACCTTTTTTTATCATCTTTGGAACTCGTATGTTCATGTTTGGAGGCTGGCCTCACGGCCATGCCTAGACCTTTCACTTATGTATTTTCTACGGTGGAGTTTCTACACCCCATAGATTAAGGTGTGGAGCTCTGCTGTTCTTATGAATTAATACAAGTACTATTGTTCTTCTCTTCAATTCACACCTACTTCTTCTCTAAGATATCCACTCGCACTTTAACTTGATGAATGTGATGATCCGTGACACTCATCATCATTCTCACCTATGAGCGCATTCCTGACAACAACGTCCGTTCTATCTGCAATAGCTTGAGTGCGTATCTCTTGGGTTTCTAATATAAGATTAGAACCTTTGTGGTATATATAGGCTAGAATTATTGGCAGCCATTCCTGGGATCCGTAAAGTCTAAACCTTATCTGTGGTATTCCGAGTAGGATCTGGAAAGGGATGACTGTGACGAGCTTCAAACCCCACGAATATGGGGTCCAAGTGACAGTGCGCAAAAGGACAATGGTCCTATTCCGACGCTAGCGGGAACTGACAAATGATTAGCCGTGCGGTGACAGCGCATATGGATTTATTTTCATCCGAGAGGATCATATAGCTTGCCATGGAATGAGGTAATGCATGGTTGGAAGAAGGCAATAGGAAAACAGAGGTTTTAAAGCAACAAAGCCTCTCCAGACGCTTATCTGAAATTCTTACCAATGAATTACATAAATATTTCTATCTTATTTTCTGTTTTAATTATATTTTAATTATCAAAACCTCAAAACCATTTGAATTCGCATGACTGAGATTTACAAGGATGACCATAGCTTGCTTCAAGCCGACAATCTCTGTGGGATCGACCCTTACTCACGTAAGGTATTACTTGGACGACCCAGTACACTTGCTGGTTAGTTGCATCGGAGTTGTGAAAAGTGTGAATCACAATTTCGTGCACCACTTATGCATGTCATTTATTAAGCTAGTCGTGTTCTGAATGATGCTCAAAAGAACTACACCACCACGGAGAAGGAACTACTAGCGGTTGTTATGCAATTGATAAGTTTAGATCCTATTTAATTGGTTCCAAGGTTATTGTTTATACTGACTATGATGCTCTTAAGTACCGTCTGACCAAGCAGGATTCTAAACCAAGATTGATCAAGTGGGTACTACTTCTTCAGGAGTTCGACATTGAAATCAGAGACAGAAGAGGATCAGAAAACCAAGTGGCTGATCATCTGTCAAGGATTGAGCCTGAGGAGGAAATGCCACCTCCTACTACTGCTATGATCGAGACCTTCCCTGATGAGTACCTCTTTGTGATCCAAAAGGTGCCATGGTCTGCAAACCTTGTGAACTATAAAGCCATGAGGTTCATCCCCAAAGAGTACACCAAACAACAAGTCAGAAAACTTTTACATGATGCCAAGTACTACTTGTGGGATAAACTCTATCTCTTTAAGAGATGCTCAGATGGGATGATCATGCGTTGTGTCTCAGAGGAGGAAGCCCAGCAAATTCTCTGACATTGTCACAATTCTGAGTATGGAGGACATTTTGGAGGGGAAAGAACTGCCACCAAGGTCCTTCAGAGTGGGTTCTATTAGCCAACCCTCTTCTGGGATTCCCGGGAATTTGTAGGAAACTGTGATAAGTGTCAATGAGCTAAAAACTTTCCTCACAATCATGAAATGCTACAGTAAAGGATCTTAGAGACTGAGCCCTTTGACTTATGGGGGATAGATTTTTTGGGACCTTTTCCACCCTCGTACTCAAATACATACATCCTGGTGGCGGTGGACTATATGTCCAAATGGGTTGAAGCTATAGCATTGATGGAAGGGTTATCGTCGGTCTAAAAATTTTCTACAAAATAATTCCGCTGAAGTATAGATTGATAAGTGGATATCTTATACTCTTTTTCATAGCATTTTCATAGTGTTTTTAGTTATATTATATTAAGTTTCAGTAGATTTTAGTATGTTTTATTGTAAAAATTCATATTTGGATGCTACTTTGAGATTTTGTGTTTTTCCTATGATTTTAGGAGATTTTTGGGCAAAATTACTAAGACTGGCAAAGTCTTGCTCAGAGATGAAGAAAGGATAGCAGATGCAGTCACATTCTGATCTCTGTGCATTCCAACGAGCATATCTTGAGCTACAAAGATCTGATTGACAAGTTTTTAACAGCGTTGGAAAGCTGACTTTCAGAGCTTTCCAGCAATATATAATAGTTTATACTTCTTTTCCAGATCACTGCCCATAACTGGCGTTGAACGTCCATTTCTAGAGTAAAACACCCAAGAAGGACCAAGCCCAGCGTTGAACGCCCAAAGCTGGCATTCAACGCCAGCCAGGGACCAGAAGATAGCACGTTCAGCCCCCTAACTGGCGTTCAACGCCTATTCCCCAAGTTGAATTCCAGGCTTGGACGAGCTAATGCCAGGGCATCTTGGCTAGTTTCCCAAGCCATTTTTATTTTGTTTTAGGTTAGTTTCATACACTTTCTTAGGAAATAAGCAAGTATTTGGTTGAAAATACATTCATGCCTTCATTCAAGCAAGCACTGTGATTTTTAAACAATTTCATGAGAAATACTTTAAGAATTGAATGATATAATGAATGATGCATGATGATCGAAATTCAATCACTAATAAAACAATTCGTTCATTGGCAAGCGCACCAAAATATCGTCAAGTAATAACCCACTAGGAGTGTGGTCGAATCTACAGATATTGGTAGATTTGAGCAACTTTAATTAATGGATCAATTAGTCAAGCTAATCAAGAGTGATTGTGAATGCCGAATTCTAAACAGCAGAATGATAAATGACTTAAAAATAAAAGAAAGCTGTAAAGTGCAGTAACGTAGAGAGCGAGAAAATAAATGGCGTAAATATAAATGACTGAATGTAAATGGGAAGTGGGATGATAACAAAAATTAAAGAAACCAGTAAAGAAAGGGTAAGATAAGAATAAGGAGGATTCATTGGAGTTGGGAGATAGTGTTCTCTCTGGATTAAAATTAGAACATCTTATCTTCGATCATGCAACTCATTAACCTCTTGGCAATCATGATTGATTGAACCCCAATTCCTTGGTGATCCAATCTCTCAAATCTTGATAATCAGCCAATTCCTTGGTCTAATTGCTCATGAAGAGAGATAGGCTTGGTTCCTGATTTTACCACACATCATCATAGATCCATTTAATTGGGCAGATTTTATGTTACTGTATCCAATCCCAAAAACCCAGATCTACTCAATGTGAGAGGGAATTTCAAGCATGGTTTTATGATTCCTCTTCTAAGGTTCACATAAAACCCAATTTATATTTAGCCTCTTTTCCAAGATGACTAAACACTAAGAATGAAGAATGAAATTTCCTCTAGCAAATCAAAGAGAAGATGAAGAGAAGAAGAAATTCACTATCAATTAATCCATCAAGTACAATAGAGCTCCCTCCCCCAATGAGAGGGAAGTTAGCTACTCATAACTCTGTACAGAATGGAAGTTTAGACTAGAAAATTGAAACTAAGTACAAAAGAGAAAAAAAGTAAAATTTCTCCTAAAAGTCTTTAGAAGCTAAAAGTGCATTGTGTAAAAGTTCCAAAAGTCCTTTTTCCAATTTTAGTCACCACCTATTTATACAAGTGTTCTATGAGTCTTCAGGTGTACTTGCATGATCTAAAAGTGGGCCTTTCTCATTTGCAATCAGTACGACCTATTTTGGCTAAACAATGTGCTTCCAGGAGAACGTAGCGCTCTTTGAGATAACGGAGCGCTCTGGCACCGACGCATATGCGTCCTACATGCGTGCGCGTCACCTCTTCATTCAGCACTAGTCACGCGTTCACGTCTCCTACGCATACGCGTCCTCTTCATGGCGCTCACTTTGTGAACATAGCGCTCTTGAAATGAACGTTCTACCACGTGTACGCGTATGCGTGGCCTTCAAAAGTCCACTTCCATGCTTCTGCTTGGTTCACACATTCGCGTGTATCTTCAAAAACACCACATCCACGCGTATGCGTCATGCACGCATACGCGTCGGTGGCAAATCTTCAATCCCAACTTTCAAAGTGTCGCAGATGCTCTTTTCTTGAGAATGTAGTGCTAGTTGAAAGAGAGCGCTCCCCCATATCCACACGTACGCGTCATCCACGCGTATGCGTGGTCTTCCAAAAATTAAATTTCGATGCGTACGCGTCACCCACGCGTACGTGTCGCTAGCAAACCTTCTTAGTAAAGAACGCAGTGCTCTTTGAAAGAGAGCGTAGTACCAGAGTCATGTAGCTACAGGGGAGCATGGCGCTCCTTGCAAGAACGTAGCACCACTTGTATTCCTTGTTTCAGCCCTTTTTTGTTCTTTTTTACCTGAAATTCCAGCCAAAACTCATTTCAAAGCAATGTCCATAAATTAATCATATAGCTCATATAATTGCATCCTTGAATGAGATTTCACCAATTCTATGGTCCTTTTAAATAAGAGAAAGAGGTAAATGACGTAAGTCATCACAACACCAAACTTAAATTTTGCTTGTCCCCAAGCAAATCAATATGAATTGTTCTAAATTATTGAAACTTGACCCTTAAGAAACTGTATTCATAATTAAAGATAGAGGCTAAGCATCAAATCATATATGAACTTTGTTATTTCTTTCATGTCATTATGAACTTTCAACCTATGAGGATCATTTTAAGTGTCTGCTCTTAGAGCCTTTTCTATTGATTGTCACCTTGAAGTAGTAAGATTTTCTTATTTTTTTTCTTTTGGTTTCTCTTTTTCCTTCATTCTTCTTTTATTTCCAGACCAAGACTCTAAGTGTTTTGTCTCAAGACGACCCTTTAGGTTAAGCTTTCAATTAGCACTCCCAAACCAGTTGGTTTTAGGGTACTAGGTGTTGAAACACTCCTAAGAATCTACTTGCTCAGGTCTCTCTTCTTGACACAACTTCACCGCAAGCATCTACTAAGATCTTGGCTCTTTGAGCTATTTGTTTCTTTCTATTATCCTAGTAGTTGATGCTCAGAGCCTTGGGTCTTGCATACTACTTCTAGGTTCTATTGATTTTCAAGGGTCATCCTTAGCATCTACTTGTAATGTCCCCTGAGTCTACTTGTTCCATTATGGATTACTCACTTCCAAACTCCAATTCATGATTTTATACTTATTTCTCATCTTCTTATTTTGAATCCAGCTCACTTGGGTCTAGTTTCTTATTCTTATTTTGCAGCAACTCATCATTGAATCTTTATGGAAACAAACTAATTCAATCAATGTAGTGAAAACTTAGCAGAGACATTTTCTTTCTCACAATAAAAATTGGAAATCAAAGGATTCATAGAATGATTCTAAAATTATCAGCAGACATATCAAAGCAAAAGGAGCACTAAGTAGTAATTTTCGAGAGTAGATTTTTAACATGAAACTCAACAACCTTTGCTCCTTATTAAGCAGCTTTGATGCATATGTTCCTGCTCCTTTATCCTTCTTCCTGGATGACACATCCTAGATGCTCCTTCTTGTGCTGGGTGTGCTTTAGCTTCCAAAAGTTTAGCCTCCTGAATGGCATTCATTTTGTGTGTCTCTGGGACACCAAACTTAAGTTCTTTATATCTAGTGACTGGCTCATGATGGTGGCCACACCAAACTTAAATTTTTGGCTTACTCTTAAAATTTAATTACATTGTTGTAAGTCCAAAAATTTAAGTGGGTTGGTGGCCACACCAAACTTAGTTCCTCAGCCAGCTTCTCAACTCAATTAACTTTATCACATATTGTAACATGCAAAAGTGTACTTCCAGCAACTAGAAAAGCTTTTGGAGTTCAAAGTAAAAGAACTATCAACAAAACAACTAACAACTGAAACTGAAAAAAAATCAACCCAAGTGACTTAAACATAAACTACTCTAGAAAGCTTGAACTTGAAAGGATATGAGTGTTGGGGTACCTCCCAACTAGTGCTTCTTTAACGTCACTAGCTTAACGATTCTTCCTTCTTCAGCTGAGGTTGTAGTTCACCCTTTGCTCCTCTAGTGAGTCTCCCAAGTAGTGCTTAAGTCTGTGGCCATTGACAGTGAAAGTCCTCTGAGTCTTCTCATCCATAAGCTCCATATGACCATAAAGGGAGGCCTTGACTCTGGTGAAGGGTCCAGACCATCTTGATTTTAGCTTCCCTGGGAAAAACTTGAGCCTTAAATTGTACAATTGCACCTTTTGACCTTACTCAAACTCTCTTTTTGCCTGCTTTTGATCATGCCACTTCTTTGTTTTCTCCTTGTAAATCTTGGCATTTTCATAAGCTTGCATTCTGAATTCTTCTAACTCATTTAGTTGCAACAACCTTTTTTCTCCTACAGCTTGGGAATCAAGGTTGAGGAGTTTAGTGGCCCAAAAAGCTCTGTGTTCAAGCTCTACAGGGAGGTGGCAGGATTTGCCATACAATAGCTGAAAGGGTGAC